>NC_088836.1:0-600000 GCF_904066995.2 Poecilia reticulata
TTTCAAACTGGAAACAGGTCTAAATATCATGTTTTAAGATATAAGAATCCATGAAGCCAAAAAAGCTTTATCTCAGCGAAATAAGTGAAAAATTGACTATTTGTGATTTCGAAGCTCTACATTAATTTTTTAGCCATATTAGTTGATGGACAGCACGAAAATGCTAAGAAGCAATAGATCTGGCAGTTTCAAACTGGAAACAGGACAAAATCTCATGTTTGAAGATATAAGAAGCCTAGAAGCCAAAAAAGCTTTATTTCAGCGAAAGAAGTGAAAAATGGACTATTTCTGATTTCGTAGCTCTACATTAAATTTTCAGCCATATTAGATGATGGACAGCTCCAAAATGCTAAGAAGCAATAGATCAGGCAGTTTCAAACTGGAAACAGGTCTAAATCTCATGTTTGAAGATATAAGAAGCCTAGAAGCCAAAAAAGCTTTATCTCAGCGAAAGAAGTGAAAAAGTGACTATTTGTGATTTCGTAGCTCTACATTAATTTTTCAACCATATTAGATGATGAACAGCTCCAAAATGCTAAGAAGCAATAGATCAGGGAGTTTCAAACTGGAAACAGGTCTAAATATCATGTTTTAAGATATAAGAATCCAAGAAGCGAAAAAAGCTTTATCTCAGCGAAATAAGTGAAAAATTGACTATTTGTGATTTCGTAGCTCTACATTAAATTTTGAGCCATATTAGATGATGGACAGCTCGAAAATGCTAAGAAGCAATAGATCTGGCAGTTTCAAACTGGAAAAAGGTCAAAATCTCATGTTTGAAGATATAAGAACCCTAGAAGCCAAAAAAGCTTTATCTCAGAAAAGAAGTGAAAAATGGAGTAGCTCTGATTTCGTAGCTCTACATTAAATTTTCAGCCATATTAGATGATGGACAGCTCCAAAATGCTAAGAAGCAATAGATCAGGCAGTTTCAAACTGGAAACCGGTCTAAATCTCATGTTTTAAGATATAAGAATCCATGAAGCCAAAAAAGCTTTTTCTCAGCAAAAGAAGTGAAAAATGGACTATCTCTGATTTAGTAGCTCTACATTAAATTTTCAGCCGTATTAGAATTTGAACAGCTCCGAAATGCTGAGAAGCAATAGATCTGGCTTTTTCAAACTGGAAACAGGTCTAAATGTGATGTTACATAGAGCAGTATGCAAGAAGCCAAAAAAGCTTTATCTCAGCGAAAGAAGTGAAAAATGAACAACATGTGAATTCGCAGCTCTACATTCAATTTTCAACCTTATTAGATGTTGGACAACTTCGATATGCTAAGAAGCAATAGAACTGGCAGTTTCAGACTGGAAACAGGTCTAAATGTCATGTTACAATAGAGCAGCATGCAAGAAGCCAAAAAAGCTTTATCTCAGCGAAAGAAGTGAAAAATGGACAACATCTGAATTCGCAGCTCTACATTCAATTTTCAGCCCTATTAGATGTTGAACAGCTCCGAAATGCTGAGAAGCAATAGATCTGGCTGTTTCAAACTGGAAACAGGTCTAAATGTCATGTTACAATAGAGCAGCATGAAAGAAGCCAAAAAAGCTTTATCTCAGCGAAAGATGTGAAAAATGCACAAGATCTGAATTGGCAGCTGTACATTCAATTTTCAGCCCTATTAGATGTTGAACAGCTCCGAAATGCTGAGAAGCAATAGATCTGGATGTTTCAGACTGGAAACAGGTCTAAATGTGATGTTACAATAGAGCAGCATGCAAGAAGCCAAAAAAGCTTTATCTCAGCGAAAGAAGTGAAAAATGGACAGCATCTTAATTCGCAGCTCTACATTCAATTTTCAACCTTATTAGATGTTGAACAGCTCCGAAATGCTGAGAAGCAATAGATCTGGCTGTTTTACACTGGAATCAGGTCATATTCTTATGTTTTAATAGAGTTGAAGCCAAAATCGCTTTATCTCAGCGAAATAAGTAATAAATGGACATCTTGAGTTTACGAAGCTCCACAGTTAAGTACCAATTTAGTTAGATGTTGAAAAGCTTCAAAATGCTGAAAAGCCGTATATCTGGCTGTTTTAAACTGGAATCAGGTCAAATTCTTAAGTTTTAATAGAGTTGAAGCCAAAATCGCTTTATCTCAGCGAAAGAAGTAATAAATGGACATCTTGAGTTTACGAAGCTCCACAGTTAAGTTCCAATTTAGTTAGATGTTGGACAGCTCCGAAATGCTGAGAAGCAGTATATCTGGCTGTTTTAAACTGGAATCAGGTCATATTCTTATGTTTTAATAGAGTTGAAGCCAAAATCGCTTTATCTCAGCGAAAGAAGTAATAAATGGACATCTTGAGTTTACGAAGCTCCACAGTTAAGTTCCAATTTAGTTAGATGTTGGACAGCTCCGAAATGCTGAGAAGCAGTATATCTGGCTGTTTTAAACTGGAATCAGGTCTAATTCTTAAGTTTTAATAGAGTTGAAGCCAAAATCGCTTTATCTCAGCGAAATAAGTAATAAATGGACATCTTGAGTTTACGAAGCTCCACAGTTAAGTTCCAATTTAGTTAGATGTTGACAAGCTTCAAAATGCTGAAAAGCAGTACATCTGGCTGTTTTAAACTTGAATCAGGTCTAATTCTTAAGTTTTAATAGAGTTGAAGCCAAAATCGCTTTATCTCAGCGAAATAAGTAATAAATGGACACCTTGAGATAACGAAGCTCCACAGTTAAGTTCCAATTTAGTTAGATGTTGAAAAGCTTCAAAATGCTGAAAATCAGTATATATGACTGTTTTAAACTGGAATCAGGTCATATTCTTAAGTTTTAATAGAGTTGAAGCCAAAATCGCTTTATCTCAGCAAAATAAGTAATAAATGGACATCTTGAGTGTATGAAGATCCACAGTTAAGTTCCAATTTAGTTAGATGTTGCACAGCTCCGAAATGCTGAAATGCCGTATGTCTGACTGTTTTAAACTGGAATCAGGTCTAATTCTTATGTTTTAATTGAGTTGAAGCCAAAATCGCTTTATCTCAGCGAAAGAAGTAATAAATGGACATCATGAGTTTACGAAGCTCCACAGTCAATTCCAATTTAGTTAGATGTTGTCCAGCTACAAAATGCTGAAAAGCAGTACATCTGGCTGTTTTAAACTGGAATCTGGTCTAATTCTTTTGTTTTAATAGAGTTGAAGCCAAAATCGCTTTATCTCAGCGAAATAACTAATAAATGGACATCATGAGTTTATTCCGCTCCAAAGTTAATTTTCAGTTTACTTAGATTGTGGACAGCTCCGAAATGCTGAAAAGCAGTATATCTGGCTGTTTTAAACTGGAATCAGGTCTAATTCTTATGTTTTAATAGAGTTGAAGCCAAAATCGCTTTATCTCAGCGAAAGAAGTAATAAATGGACATCATGAGTTTACGAAGCTCCACAGTCAATTCCAATTTAGTTAGATGTTGACCAGCTTCAAAATGCTGAAAAGCAGTACATCTGGCTGTTTTAAACTGGAATCAGGTCTAATTCTTATGTTTTAATAGAGTTGAAGCCAAAATCGCTTTATCTCAGCGAAATAAGTAATAAATGGACATCTTGTGTTTATTACGCCCCAAAGTTAATTTTCAGTTTACTTAGATTGTGGACATCTCCGAAATGCTGAAAAGCAGTACATCTGGCTGTTTTATTTGGAATCAGGTCTAAATCTTATCTTTTAATAGAGTTGAAGCCAAAATCGCTTTATCTCAGCGAATGAAGTAATAAATCGACATCATGAGTTTACAAAGCTACACAGTTAAGTTCCTATTTAGTTAAATGTTGAAAATCTTCAAAATGCTGAGAAGCAGTACATCTGGCTGTTTTAAACTGGAATCAGGTCTAATTCTTATGTTTTAATAGATTGAAGCCAAAATCGCTTTATCTCAGCGTAAGTAGTAATAAATTGACATCATGAGTTTATTACGCCCCAAAGTTAATTTTCAGTTTACTTAGATTGTGGACATCTCCAAAATGCTGAAAAGCAGTATATCTGGCTGTTTTAAACTGGAATCAGGTCTAATTCTTATGTTTTAATAGAGTTGAAGCAAAAATCGCTTTATCTTAGCGACAGAAGTAATAAATGGACATCATGAGTTTACAAAGCTACACAGTTAGTTCCTATTTAGTTAAATGTTGAAAAACTTCAAAATGCTGAGAAGCAGTATATCTGGCTGTTTTAAACTGGAATCAGGTCTAATTCTTATGTTTTAATAGAGTTGAAGCCAAAATCGCTTTATCTCAGCGAAAGATGTAATAAATGGACATCATGAGTTTACGAAGCTCCACAGTCAATTACAATTTAGTTAGATGTTGTCCAGCTTCAAAATGCTGAAAAGCAGTACATCTGGCTGTTTTAAACTGGAATCAGGTCAAATTCTTATGTGAAGCCAAAATCGCTTCATCTCAGCGAATGAAGTAATAAATGGACATCTTGAGTTTACGAAGCTCCACAGTTAAGTTCCAATTTAGTTAGATGTTGGACAGCTCCGAAATGCTGACATGCCGTATGTCTGACTGTTTTAAACTGGAATCAGGTCTAATTCTTATGTTTTAATTGAGTTGAAGCCAAAATCGCTTTATCTCAGCGAAAGAAGTAATAAATGGACATCATGAGTTTACGAAGCTCCACAGTCAATTCCAATTTAGTTAGATGTTGTCCAGCTACAAAATGCTGAAAAGCAGTACATCTGGCTGTTTTAAACTGGAATCTGGTCTAATTCTTTTGTTTTAATAGAGTTGAAGCCAAAATCGCTTTATCTCAGCGAAATAACTAATAAATGGACATCATGAGTTTATTCCGCTCCAAAGTTAATTTTCAGTTTACTTAGATTGTGGACAGCTCCGAAATTCTGAAAAGCAGTACATCTGGCTGTTTTAAACTGGAATCAGGTCTAATTCTTATGTTTTAATAGAGTTGTAGCCAAAATCGCTTTATCTCAGCGAAAGAAGTAATAAATGGACATCATGAGTTTATTACGCCCCAAAGTAAATTTTCAGTTTACTTAGATTGTGGAAAGCTCCGAAATGCTGAAAAGCAGTATATCTGGCTGTTTTAAACTGGAATCAGGTCTAATTCATATGTTTTAATAGAGTTGTAGCCAAAATCGCTTTATCTCAGCGAAAGAAGTAATATATGTACATCATGAGTTTAAAAAACTACACAGTTAAGTTCTTATTTAGTTAAATGTTGAAAATCTTCAAAATGCTGAGAAGCAGTATATCTGGCTGTTTTAAACTGGACTCAGGTCTAATTTTTATGTTTTAATAGATTGAAGCCAAAATAGCTTTATCTCAGCGAAAGAAGTAATAAATGGACATCATGAGTTTACAAAACTACACAGTTAAGTTCCTATTTAGTTAAATGTTGAAAATCTTCAAAATGCTGAGAAGCAGTATATCTGGCTGTTTTAAACTGGAATCAGGTCTAATTTTTATGTTTTAATAGATTGAAGCCAAAATCGCTTTATCTCAGCGAAAGAAGTAATAAATGGACATCATGAGTTTACGAAGCTCCACAGTCAATTCCAATTTAGTTAGACCAGCTTCAAACAAAATGCTGAAAAGCAGTACATCTGGCTGTTTTAAACTGGAATCAGGTCTAATTCTTATGTTTTAGAATTGAAGCCAAAATCGCTTTATCTCAGCGAAATAAGTAATAAATGGACATCTTGGGTTTATTACGCTCCAAAGTTAATTTTCAGTTTACTTAGATTGTGGACAGCTCCAAAATGCTGAAAAGCAGTATATGTGGCTGTTTTAAACTGGAATCAGGTCTAATTCTTATGTTTTAATAGAGTTGAAGCCAAAATCGCTTTATCTCAGCGAAAGAAGTAATAAATGGACATCATGAGTTTACAAAGCTACACAGTTAAGTTCCTATTTAGTTAGATGTTGTCCAGCTTCAAAATGCTGAAAAGCAGTACATCTGGCTGTTTTAAACTGGAATCAGGTCTAATTTTTATGTTTTAATAGATTGAAGACAAAATCGCTTTTTCTCAGCGAAAGAAGTAATAAATGGACATCTTGAGTTTACTACGCTCCAAAGTTCATTTTCAGTTTACTTAGATTGTGGACATCTCCGAAATGCTGAAAAGCAGTACATCTGGCTGTTTTAAACCTAATAGTCTAAGTAAACTGAAAATTAACTAATTAATGCACCCAACCCCTTTTTCCCCTCGGACAGGTGGTGAGCCCATCGGAAGGGGGACCCACGTCTCCTCTTCGGGCTGAGCCCGGCCGGGCTCCGTGGGTAAAAGCCCAGCCACCAGGCGCTCGCCATCGTGCCCCACCTCCAGGCCTGGCTCCAGAGTGGGGCCCCGGTGACCCGCGTCCGGGCGAGGGAAAACGCAGTCCAAAGTTCGTATTCATCATAGGGGTCTTCAGGCTGCACTTTGTCTGGTTCCTCACCAAGGACCTGTCTGCCTTGGGTGACCCTACCAGGGGCATAAAGCCCCAGACAGCATAGCTCCTAGGATCATTGGGACACTCAAACCCCTCCACCACGATAAGGTGGCAGCCCAAGGAGAGGCGTCATTAACCCAAGTCCATTTATTACTTCTTTAGCTGCGATAAAGCGATTTTGGCTTCAACTCTATTGAAACATAAGAATTAGACCTGATTCCAGTTTAAAACAGCCAGCTATACTGCTTCTCAGCATTTCGAAGCTTTCCACCATCTAACTAAACTGAAAAATAACTGTAGAACTTCGTAAACCGAAGAATTCCATTTATTACTTCTTTCGCAGAGACAGAGCGATTTTGGCTTCAACATTTTGAAACATAAGAATTAGACCTGATTCCAGTTTAAAACAGCCAGATATACTGCTTCACAGCATTTCTGAGCTGTCCAACATTTTACTAAACTGAAAATTAACTGTGAGCGCAATTAACCCAAGTCATTTATTACTTCTTTCGCTGCGATAAAGCGATTGTGGCTTCAACTCTATTGAAACATAAGAATTAGACCTGATTCCAGTTTCAAACAGCCAGCTATACTGGTCCTCAGCATTTCGAAGCTTTCCACCATCTAACTAAACTGAAAATTAACTGTAGAACTTCGTAAACCCAAGAATTCCATTAATTATTTCTTTCGCTGAGATAAAGCGATTTTGGCTTCATCTCTATTAAAACTTAAGAATTAGACCTGATTCCAGTTTAAAACAGCCAGATATACTGCTTCACAGCATTTCTGAGCTGCGCAACATCTAACTAAACTGAAAATTACCTCTGGAGCTTTGTAAACCGAAGAATTCCATTTATTACTTCTTTCGCAGAGATAGAACGATTATTGCTTCAACATTTTGAAACATAAGAATTAGACCTGATTCCAGTTTAAAACAGCCAGATATACTGCTTCACAGCATTTCTGAGCTGTCCAACATTTTACTAAACTGAAAATTAACGTCATTAACCCAAGTCCATTTATTACTTCTTTCACTGCGATAGAGCGAATTTGGCTTCAACTCTATTGAAACATAAGAATTCGACCTAATTCCAGTTTAAAACAGCCAGCTATACTGCTTCTCAGCATTTCGAAGCTTTCCACCATCTAACTAAACTGAAAATTATCTGTAGAACTTCGTAAACCCAAGAAGTCCATTAATTATTTCTTTCGCTGAGATAAAGCGATTTTGGCTTCATCTCTATTGGAACATGAGAATTAGACATGATTCCAGTTCAAAACAGCCAGCTATACTGCTTCTCAGCATTTCGAAGCTGCGCAACATCTAACTAAACTGAAAATTACCTCTTGAGCTTCGTAAACCGAAGAATTCCATTTATTACTTCTTTCGCAGAGATAGAACGATTTTGGCTTCAACATTTTGAAACATAAGAATTAGACCTGATTCCAGTTTAAAACAGCCAGATATACTGCTTCACAGCATTTCTGAGCTGTCCAACATTTTACTAAACTGAAAATTAACTGTGAGCGTCATTAACCCAATTCCATTTATTACTTCTTTCGCTGCGATAAAGCGATTTTGGCTTCAACTCTATTGAAACATAAGAATTAGACCTAATTCCAGTTTAAAACAGCCAGCTATACTGCTTCTCAGCATTTCGAAGCTTTCCACCATCTAACTAAACTGAAAATTAACTGTAGAACTTCGTAAACCCAAGAAGTCCATTAATTATTTCTTTCGCTGAGATAAAGCGATTTTGGCTTCATCTCTATTGGAACATGAGAATTAGACATGATTCCAGTTCAAAACAGCCAGCTATACTGCTTCTCAGCATTTCGAAGCTGCGCAACATCTAACTAAACTGAAAATTACCTCTGGAGAGGTAATGTTCGAAGACCCAAGTCCGAAGAAGTCCATGAGTTACTTCTTTTGCTGAGATAAAGCGATTTTTGCTTCAACTCTATTAAAACATAAGTACTAGACCTGATTCTAGTTTAAAACAGCGAGATATATTGCTTCTCAGCATTTCGGAGCTGTCCAACATTTTACTATTCTGAAAATTAACTGTGGAGCGTCTAAAACCCAGAATTAGACCTGATTCCAGTTTAAAACAGCCAGATTTACTGCTTCTCAGCATTTCGAAGCTGTGGAACATCTAACTAAATTGAAAACTAACTGTGGAGCTTTATAAACCAAATAAGTCCTTTTAAGTGCAAAAAAATATTAAAAATGTCCAATTCTATTTGTTTCCTTACAGCTATGAACCTTCTTTCACCACACACACACAAACACAACACAGCACACCACACACACGCACACACACGCACACACACACACACACACACACACACACACACACACACAGAGACACACACACACACACACACACATCCACACGCAGACACACACAAACCCACTTTCTCCCTGCTCTCTTTACTTCACAATGAACTGCGAGAAAGCAGGTGTTCATACAACTTTTGACAGGAACCTATTCTTTTCCCATGGGCAAACTCCACCCACACTGAGTGGGCACTCAGTAGAAGTGGAGGAAAACATAAATACTCTCTGCATGACTCATTTATCTTGATTTTAATTGGCGGGTCAATTTGACCCGGAACAGTATGTGTGTCTCAAGTTCAATTATAAAGATCACCCTTTGAAAAAAATAAAAATAAATGTAATATAATTTTTTTTTACCAAAGATCACTTTCAAGGAAATTATTGTGTTTTTTTTGTGTCTAGATTTTTTTCAGTGGACATAAGAAATGTAAATCCTATTTTTTATGTCCAAATGAGTAATTGAGTAAGTTGTCGTCATTAATCCTTAATTTCTGAGAAATGAAAAAACATAATTGCACAAATTTTGATTGAGATGGTTAGTATTAGAGTTAATAATCAGATAAAAAAATGTTTTGGAGGATTTTTTTGGACACTATTGCATGATAAAACACTCCCCAGGTCAAATTGACCCACGAACATTATTGCTGTACCTCAGAAACAAACATTATAGGAGGGTTAAATCAAGCTTCCATGCAATGCACACATTTGCTGGATTAGTCAAATCACAATTATTTTGGTTTAAATCAATTTGCACAGAAGAACCAGATTTTTATGAAGTAGTTGCGGCTTTGTCAGGCAGGGGGTACCAGAGGTCCTTCTTAAGGAGATGCTTGAAGTCCTTTTTTGAATCTAAACCAGGAGACAAGGCCATGGCATTTCCTTTTATCAGCTCTTACTCCCCTGCAAACACAAAATTGGTAAAGGGTTTGAGAAAGAACTTATTTGGGTTCCGGTCTGCTAGTGGAAGGCTGATGTACAGGAAAATCATAGCTGCTTGCAGAAGGAACAGAAACATTAAAGATTATCTGTCCAGAGGAATTAAGACATTCAGCCTAGCCTGGTCAGGTTAAACTCACAGTGTCAACAACGAACCTATTTACCGACAGGTGCATATGCACTCCTCCCTCCCCCACCCTATTCTTTTGGTCAATTTCTTTGTGACAAAAAGGTTTCTAAGTTTTGAGAAACTCAGATTTTTTTGTCAATTTTTTATGCAGGATTTATAAGTTAGGGAAGTCAAATGTTTGCTTGATAAAAAAAAAACAAAAAAACATCTACCCTCTTTAGACACATCCAAAAGAGGGTAGAGAGCTAGGGGTGAAAGCTCAAACATAGCTCACTAAGCTTGAGCTAATTTGCAAAGGTACACAGTTAGATTTTGGTCTCTCGATAAAAACATTGGCTGAGAAATTTACAAAAGACTTTCAACTGTAGTTGAAGAGAATTTAATATCAGGGTAAATATAAACAATGTGACATACATCGTTTTCCTTCCAATGTTTATGTATCACATGAAATCCTAATAATATATATTAAATTTGGTGACAAAGTGAAAAAATAAACTTTTGGGGGTATGAATATTTTTGCAAATTACTGCATCACATCCCGAATACCATAAATTAGTATTTTTTTATGATTCTTCTGAAAATGCTTGGATTGAAACTTAAAAATAAAAAAATAAAAACTGAGATCAAAATCTTTTTGTGATATTTAAATATTATCAGTGTGTAGTAGAAATGTAATATTTTGCTTTTGTAATTTTCCAGAGGATGGTGTGTAGTCTAAAGCCAACAGATAAAAATGACCAAGTACAATGATCTGAGACTTAAACCCATCCATCCATCCATCCATCCATCCATCCATCCATCCATCCATCCATCCATCCATCCATCCATCCATCCATCCATCCATCCATCCATCCATCCATCCATCCATCCATCCATCCATCCATCCATCCATCCATCTTCCACCTATCTGGAGTCGGGTTGCGGGGTAGTAGCCTAGACTTCCTTCTCCCCAGCCACTTGTTCCAGCTCCTCTGGGGGAATCCCAAAGCATTGTGAGGCCAGCCGAGAAAAGTAGTTCCTCCATGTGGGACGTGCCCGGAGCACCTCACCAGGAAAGCATCCACGAGGCCTCTTAATGAGATGCACGATCCACCTCTACTGGCTCCTCTCAACATGAAGGAGCAGCAGGTCTACTCTGACTTCCTGGATGTCTTGTCACCCAATCTCCCCATGGAGAAAACAAATTTTAGCCACTTGTATCCATAAGCTCATGACCATAGATGAAGAAAGCCATTGTGGAAAATTATAGAGTAAACATGGCTATCTGCATGGAGCTGTGTGTTATTACTTTTCTGTCTGCTGACTGAGATTGAAAATTGAATAAATTAAATTCATGAGACATCCTTTTTTCCTGTTTGTGTTGCCAGAGTTAATCAGGAATCTATTCATTTCTTTCCCATTATCTACATTTTGTTCATGTTTCGAGGTCACTTCTAAAAATATATTCTCGTCAGCCGTTTACAGAGGGCCGCCACTGCTCTGTCTGGGTAAATGTCAGTGAAATACCAAATTTCTGAGATGCTCTTAGGCTCCACAAGACACTGCACAATGGATTTTAATAAAAATATGCTGAATAAATTGAATCCACAAATCTAAAACCATTATACTACTACAACAAAAAAATTGGTATACAAGATGAACATGTCAATATGTTTGATCTAAGTATGAGCAATTGTCTTACATGAATAACAAAAACATGATAACTTTTATATTTAATGTCATAGTATCGTCTCCTGTGTTTAAATACTTTTTGGACAGTTATCAGTAAAAGGTCAATATCAGCCAAGATAAGATGTAATATAAAAGTGTGTTTTTATTCAGACTGAAACAACTATCATCACTTTGTAGCTTAGCTTTGACTTTGTAATGGTGGACTTATATCATCCCATCATTCAATCCTAATTATTCATAAGCTTGTTCTCTTGGACAATGCATGTACAACAAATGCAACACTTTTCATGTTCTTTTTGAAATCCCTTGTAAACTGTGATTTCCTTTCCACCTAATTTCTGCTCTTTGTTAGTAATACAATTTCCAATAAAACACACTGAAGTTTGTTTCTTTACTTAAATTCTTTTTCAAGGCACTACAAGTCAAGAATGTGATGTTTTTGATGGGATTTGTTGGACCACAAGATGGCACTGACGTCAAATAATATGCCACAGAAAATGTAATGCTTTTAAGTGGGAAAATCAACTTGTGTAACTGTCTCCATCTTCTCAGATCAGGTTTTAAATCACGATGCAGCTGCAGATAACAATAACTTAACTGTTGTTTAACTTTCTGTAGGTTTTTGTCTTTGACTACGCTCCTCATGTATGAGACTGGACAAATTCTCCATAAGTTCGTGCAGGGACTTTAACTGTATAGCCAGCAGCTTTCATTGATCTCCTGTAATAATTGGCAACAGACACAAAGAAAGTGATCCAGACAGTAGTGGATGACACATTTATTTACATTAACATGCCACAGACTATTATTTGAAAAAAAAAAAAAAAAGCCCTCTGGGGTGGTAAAAGTGCATCAGCTCCTTTCTGCATGACTTATAAGTGGGTAGAGGGTAAAATAACTTGGCATATCCTCTATTTTTTGCTTGTGATGCAGATGCGCTAGTATGACTGGTGGTTTGCATGTGAAAAAGACAAAGTCAAGGCCTATACCTATGCACGTAAAACATATACCTATGCATGTACACCAAACAGACACAGTAAATCATGCAGTCATGAGTTCGTTTCCCTTTCCTTGTCCTTCAACTGACTGCCAAAAATGTTTTCCTAGTCAAATCTAAATTGACATTTTGCAACACTGAATCAGCAGACAAAGTGGACTCGTACATGGCAAATAACAGCAGGTAGGAGGAGGGGCTTGTTTTGCAAAATAAAAGAAAAAGAGAGAAAAAAGGTCACAGTTGGAGGAAGACAGGTATTGCCCCTTATGCCACAGAGCACAGAATGGCATTAACCTAATGAGTCTTTACATAGTAATTAAAGCCTCCTCACTTGAAATGGAATAGATTTTTCAAGTATCAATTAATGATATTATCTGTGGGTGTTAGTTGGTTAAAAAACTGTGGCAGTGGCATTTAGCTGTGATTAATGAATTGGCCTTCCCTACAGCCTTGGCTGCAATCTTGAAAAATCTATTCCATTTCAAAGTGACCTCCGGTTGGAACACCCAAATGCAACAAAACTCACACATGATCTTCAAAAGGGAACAGCAAACAGTGGTGCAGATGATGCAAAAGTTGATGTCAGAAGACTTCCTGTCTGAGGTTCCTTACATTGTTAGATGAGATTATCCTCAGGGCTGCACAATCAACTGGTGTCAACACACAAAGCAGCAGAACAGCAGACGTTGCACTGGTTAAAGTGATGATTTTATGTTTGATTGGTGATTCAATAGCTTAGACGCTAGAGGAATTTCCAAGTAGAATAAATTTTTCTCACAAAGTGTACTCAGCTTAAATATTGTTTCCCCTCACCCCTCAAGTATTCACCAACTACCACTCCAAGAAAACATTTATTTATTTAACAGAGGCATAGTATTCATATAATGTGATTTGCAGACACCAAAAATATATATAGCAAAAAAAAAGTAAACATGTTTTCTTTATTTCTTATGAAAATGCTATATACATATTTCAAATATGACAAAAAAATTTTTTGACTTGGATATCTAATGCCTTGAAATTGGTCCTCTCTTTAAAATATTCCAGTTCTTTCAGCAACTCCAAAGTCATCACAAAAGCGCCCCTCTATTAATCCCTTAGCAACGTTGTTATAATTCGAGTAACGTAAGGGACTTTTCGTATCTCATCTGATTGAAAAAACATCTTCAAATTTGGTTCTTGGAAAAATGTAGATGTTTTATGTATTTCTAATTCCATAGTGTTATCATTGTGCCGTATTTATCATTGTGCTGTGGCAGACAGCACAATGTCTGCCACACTCCAGAATGTATGCTTTCATTGTGAAAGGTGAAGAAGACATCAACATTTGTCTCATCATGAAGGACTCCACCCATCCTGCACACAGACTGTTCCAGCTGCTGGAAAGTGAACTGATCGGTTAACTACTCTGAAGACTGATGTCTAAATGTTATGACGATGAATACCTGACGAGTATGGGTGGATAAAGAATTATGCTTGAAGAAAAGAACGGGGGAGTTGGTTGGACATTATAGAAGACAGAGGGATCGGAGATTAGTGAATTTCTGAATCTGAAGCTGAGAGTCGGAATTTGAAGGAAATGATGGAACATCGGGGATGTTCTGAGTTCCTGGAATGTGAGCTGCTCGAACCTGGAACTGATGCTGCGCTGAGACCTGAATGAGTGTGAATAGAAAAAAGTAAGCTTCTTACGCTGTTCGTGTCCCCAAAGTTTCGCTGCCGTAATGATGAATTCGAACGCGAGGTAAAATGGATTCTAGGCTGTTTGTTTCGTCTGTTTGTTTCTGGAATGGCTGCCAAGTGTCGGAGGGAGTTGGATGTCTTCGGGTTGAAGAGAAGTCATTGTAGGAGAGAAAACTTGCCCTTGCTAGAGAAATGGAGGATGAGTGCGTCTTGAACGAGAGGGGTGTTGACTGGAATGTAGGGTTTCTCTGAGGAGTGATATGAATGGCATGGTTCGTGGAACTGTTAGAAACGTCCTTCAGTGGGTACGATTGAGAAGAATAAGTGGTTTTGGGGTTGCGTGATGGACAGAGGTGAGGTAAAACTGAATTGGAAGCTCCTTCCTGAGACGTGCTGATAACGTCGGAATCAGGGTGAATGAAAAGGTCTTTGAAGTGCGGGTGATATCTGCTTTAGAGAGCCCATTGCCTTGGCTTGCTGAGCGAATGAATTTGGTGATCTTATCTAGCCTACTTTTTGGCTTCCGTGGCTACGAGTGAGATGACTGAGTTAGGGCTTAGGAGCAAATTGAGATGAGAACGATAGTAGATGGATGGATGGATGGATGGATGGATGGATGGATGGATGGATGGATGGATGGATGGATGGATGGATGGATGGATGGATGGATGGATGGATGGATGGATGGATGGATGGATGGATGGATGGATGGATGGAGATTGAATTTGGAATGTCTATGTGGGAGAGAAACCCTTGGATGAATCCGTAAGAGAGAATTAAACTCTCCGTTAGGATAATGTCTGAGGTAGGAGTAAATGCGTTCACCTTGGTTTGAAGTGAAGAAATTGTTCTGGAAAGCTGGGAGAGGACTGGGACTGAGGAGTCGGAGAATCCTGCAAGGAAGCTGACGTGGATTGGTGGGCGGCAAGTTGCAGCTAGAGCCTGAGCTTCCGGGATCGTTGAGGTATTGCAGATCATCTTGCCCCCGGGTATGGGACGGTGTGGCCCAATTGTCGGTGCTCTCGGAAGTTGATGGGCTTTCGAGAAAGATTGATATCTGAGTTTTGGGTTGGTGTGAAGGGGTGGGGCGGTGGGGGATAGCCGTTTCTCATCGTATAGAGAAAGGGATGGATGGATAAATGTGGATAGGTATAGAATGAGGATGGATGGATGGATGGATGAATGAGTGGATGGATGGAGGGTGGGAGGGATGGATGTGAATGGATGAGCAGATCTGGGTGGTTGGACGGACGAATGGATCTGAAATGGATGGATAGAGGGATGGATGGATCAATGATTGAATAATTTGGTGGGTGGATGAATGGATGGAGGGATGATGGGGAAGGATGGAGAGATGTGAATGGGTGGATGAGGATGGATGGATGAATGAATGAATAAATCAGTGGGTGGATGAGTGGATGGAGGTATGTGAATGGATGGATATGAGGATGGGTGGTTGAATGAATGGATAAATTAATGAATAGATCGAATGCATAATAGATTGAATGGGTCAGTGAGTGGATGAGTGGATGGAGGGATGGATGGAGGGATGTGAATGTATGGATATGAGGATGAATGAATGAATGAATGAATGAATGAATGAATGTCAGTGAGTGGATGGAGGGATGGATGGAGGGATGTGAATGGATGAATATGAGGATGGGTGAATGAATGAATGAATGAATGAATGAATGAATGAATGAATGAATGAATGAATGAATAGATCAAAGAGTGGGTGAATGGATGGAGGGATGGGTGGAGAAATGTGATGTAGGGATGGATGGATGGAGGAATTGAAGGATGAAACGAGGATGGAGAGGGAGAGTAATGGTACGAGTAGTTACTGGATGAGAGGAGTGCCGCATAAACTGCGAGAAAGACATGCAGGGGTGAATGCGGACGTACAATTCAGGTTGAAAGAGCCCGGTATGGCCCTTGATAAAATGGTAGAAAGCGGCCTGATATCTGGGCTGCGGAGAGCATGCAATCTAGATCTTCTAGATTGAAGAATCATGTGAAGAATGATGAAAAGATAATAATGAAATTAAGACCTGGGACCTGGATACTTGATGTGAAGTTCGTTTGAGGTTTGCGGCGAGATGTGGACATCCTCTACGATTCTGTTGTTGAGAGAGTCGTCTCTTCTGCCGTCGTCTGATGGGGTGGCAGCATCGGAGTCGGGGACCTAGAAGTTCGACAGCCTGATGAAGATTGGTTCAGTTCTGTAGAAGACTAGAGGTAATTTGGATGGCTCCGGCTGAGCCGAAATGCTGTGCTTGTGTTTGGCTAAAACCTAGAATATAGAGCACATCGCTATGGTTCTAAGGTCTCTGCTCTGGTAGCGTTTGCTACTTGGAGCTGACTAATTGATGGAAGAGAAAAATAATGTCCATGGCGGAAGAAATATTGAAGAACATCATCTGAATCTGAAGGGAAGAGCTGGGTAGCCACGTCGTTTTCAGTGGTGAGTTGAATTGTAGGCTTGTAATCGTAGCGGAAGTCACGGGTCTGACGTTTGACAAAACATGACAGACTTAGTAGAGTGGGTGAGCAGAGTATAAATAGGCCGCTTGGAGAGTTAGAGGTGTGGTTTGGGCGTGGCCCTGCTCCCGAAACTAACTTAAAGTATTTAACTGCACTTTGCTGTTTTGCACTGCAGGACTGTTATGTGCAGCTCAACACCAGTTTGTTTCTGGTTTTTTGCTTTTGCTTGGACTTAAATTCTTCAGAAAGATGACAGATGCTTTAACTGTGCATCCAATTTTTAAATTACTAAAATAATTTTTTTAAATAAAATAACTAAATGGCAGTTTTTCTATTTAGTATATTAAAATGTGTTCTTATATTAATTTTGTTTGCATGGTTTAGTCCATGCCATTTATAGAAATTTTGGTTAACTTAAAATTTGGTATAAAAGTACATAAAATATTTAGAAATTGTAATACAGAATACATGTCTTTGGAAGTTTTTTTTTTTATGTCCTTCTCTGGGGTGCAAACGAATTAATCCGTAATGGTAAGTGGCATATTTTCAATATTTCCAGCACAGTGTTGGAGGGCTAATGGCGTTTTGAAGTTGTTGTTTTTTGCCTGGGTGACCCCAAGAATAAATGCACCTTCTATGGGCTCAAAAAATATTCGGAACATTGAGTTTTATTCTGTGAGAATGTGACAACAGGAGATAACGAGCATTAGCCAGGCTTGTGTACTCATTTGTGAAGATGATGACACAAATAGTGACAGAGGTTACAGAGTCATGTGACGGAAGGGACATAAGACAGTTGCTTGACTCTGCAAAACGTCTCCTCAACTATATCCAACAGAGCTCCTATTGCTATTTTATTGCACTTATGGTGATACAAGTGATGTAATTAGGCTACTCTAAGGAGAAAAAAAGAGCAGCAAGCGCTGATCAATAAAATTTCACAGTCCATCCTAAATTGCTCTGGTAGCCAATGAAGTGGAGGTAAAATTAAGTATTAGCCTATCGTCTCCACTTAACTCCAGTCAGAAAAACGGCATCAAAAAATCTGGATAAACTGTAATCTGAACATAGTCTGCTGAGTTAAACAGCTTTTCAGGAAGGAGTAATGAAGGGAAAGCATCGGTTGCAGTTTTAACTTTGAAAGACAGAAAAACTCACGGTGTTAGGAGTATGGGTACTTCTTGAACAGCCTCTAAACTTTGCTGAAAGTTAAAATATGAGTCAGGCTTGGATCAAATCAGAAGACAAATGCAGTACTTACACTGATTAATTATTCTGCTTTATTTCCATTCTGCTCTTATCCATATTCATTTGAGCACAATTTGTCCAAGTTAAGATTGCGGGCATTACTTTGAGGAGCAATGGGAAATGCTCCAAAATAATCAAAAGTTATGAAAGCAAAGTGTTGTTTTGCCATAATAAAGGAGAAAAAGTCTTGTAGCTAGAAAAATATACTCATAAATCTGTTGGATTTCTGTGCATTAATTTGAACAGAATTTATTTTGATTTGTGTGATGTCCCTGTCTCTGTTCTTGCTTCTGCAAACTCAAACAAAGTGCTGCCTTTAAACTGCTATATTCCAGATTTGGAGCTCATTTCTCAAACTTTAGGGAGTTAGGTTAATACACCTAACTTCCTATCAGGTGTATAAACACTTAAAAGGGAGTTTTCCCTTTTTTTTTTACTGTTGGTCTTGTATTTAGACTATGCTTGTTATTTCCTATAAACTATATTTATAGGAAATAAAGATTTTTTTCATGGTAATGGCTCCTACCACTGGGTTCAGAACTCTAGTGGAAGCTTACCGTTAACCTGAAATGAAAATAAAAGTATCTTCAGCTCATATAAATTAGGACAACTTATCTCTCTAGGTTTTTGGTCATCAATTCTAAAAAAAAATAGGTCCAGCATTGCAGCTCCAGCTCACAATGCTGGACTTCCCCTTTCTAAGTATTAGGATCATATCCGTGCAATACTGTCATGGTGAACATGTTCACCACCAAAGTGCAATGACTGGTACATTTGCCATGCCAGGGCTATCACCATAATGCTAAGGCTGACCTGTTTCACAGCTACAGTACAAGGGCTAAACCACATGCACATTGAAATTTTGTCCGGGACTGACAACTTCAAGTTTCGCACATATGGTTCTTTCTCACTCACGGTCCAAAATAAAAAACAGTCGGTAATTCTTTATTTCTAAAAAAATATTTCAGCCTTCATACTAAGGATTTTAGTATGTGTGTGTTTCAGAGAGAAAGATTACTGATTCTGTGAGACACTCAGCCTCAAATTTTCTCGTTTTTATCAATTTACGTCATTTCAACTCATAATCCCACTAAAAGTAATAGCTCCCTTCTTGGGATCAAGCTGAACGTTTTGATACCACTTTTGTGGGGGAGCATGCAGCGGTTCTGGCCGCATTAACGATGATGGAAGAAAAATAAATTAGAATATTCCTGAAGAAATTTAAATAGGGCCTGCTGAAATGTGCATGTTGCTTCAGACCCATCATTGCAGCTACAGCTCACAATCCTTTAAATATCAGGAACATGTCCATACAATACTTTTATGGAGAATATGTTCACTACCGAAATGCAATGACTGAGGCATTTTCCAGGTCCAGCACCATAACGTTATGACTGACCTGTTTTACAGCTACAGTACAAAGGCTGAACCACATGCAAATTTAAATTTTGTTCGGGAATGACGACTATAAGTTTCGCACATATGGTTCTCACTCATGGTCCAAAATAAAAACATACAGATTCTTTATTTCTAAAAAAAATTTCAGCCTTCATACTAAGGTTTTTAATTCACACTCAAAAATTCAGAGAAATAATAATTTTATCTAAGCAAAATATGAATAGTCACAGGAAATATTTATTCTTCCCACAATGTATTGGGATACCTCTTTCTGCGACTGTTTGCGAGACTACTCACTGCCTCTTTCTGGGCCCGTTGGTATGGTAATTAATTATGTGCACCTGGGCTGGCTCTCTCTGTCAGAAAGTATGCTGGAGACAGATTTTCTATACTTGGGAGACACCCAGCATCAGTTTCAAGGACCCTGCCAAAAAACCAAAAGCCCTACCAAATTTTTGAAAACATTTTACAGGAGCAGGCATGTCATGACTGACTTTTAGACCAGTAGGGTGATATTTGTGCCTGCAAGGGGGAGTTAAAAAGAGTTTTGGAGTCAGAAATCCACAGTACTGTGTGTGTGTGTTTCAGAGAGAAAGATTACTGATTCTGTGAGACACTCAGCCTAAAATTTTCTTGTTTTTACCAATTTATGTCGTCATTTCAACTAATAATCCCACTAAAAGTAATAGTTCCCTTCTTGGGATCAAGATGAACGTTTTGATACCACTTTTGTGGGAGAGCATGCAGCGGTTCGGGCCGCATTAACGGTGACGGAAGAAAAATAAAGAATAAAGAGACATTCTATTAGGTGTAGAACAGGGATTTCAAACTCAATTTCACCGAGGGCCACTTCAGCATATTGGCCACCCTCTACGGGCCACATTGACGGTACAAATCAGGAGTTCCCAGGTGCAGTCCTCCAGACTGCAACTTTTAGATGCATCCCTGCTAAAGCACACCCCAGACAAAAGGTTGACTTCCCTCATCAGCAGCAACTCAGTTCTGTAGAGGCTTATAATGAGTCAATGATCCAGGTGTGTTAGATGAGGAACGCATCTAAAGTTGCAGTTGGTAGCTCCGGAAAACTAGACTTGGGCACCCCTAGCATAAATGTATGAAAATACAATGTTAAAAATAAATTAAACAACACCTTATATTGTTAAATAACACTTTGGAGCGTCTGGTCAGGAAGCGCATTCAAAACCTTTGGTTGAAATGGCGCGTTAAATTCAAGTCTCCATTACAGACCAGAGAAAACTAAAGAGAATGCAACATTGTGTTAATCCATTTGAGGAGCCGGCAGTTTATCTTGAGGAAATAAATGATGACGCAGAAGTTAGACTGTAACATGCGCAGTCCGCTGCTCAACCCCTGCGGAAGCGGCTCCGCCGCTGCGAAAAATTAAAAGCCGCTGGCAGTAACTCATCCAGTGGATTTAACAAATGGAGCCTTGGTGCTCGTTACCCAGGAGAGCGACGTTCTGGAGGAGCGCTGCAGACGAAACATCTGTCCGTTTCGGAGAAGCGAAACCACGCAACAACCAAAAAATTCTGGTAAAAGCGTACACCCCGACCGCGCAGGGTAAAACACTCACAGAGTTCAATTGATCTGTTTGGATCAGACAGATCCAACTGACTGATGAATTAGCGCAGATTTTTCTCCAGATGAGAACCAGGAGGAAGTGCGTTCAGACCCCAGTGTGTGAAGTGATGCTAATTTAAGTGAATTTAATTTATTATAAGTTATTGAGGCCATGGTCAATGGTTTTTGTCACTACGGAGAAAAATGTAGATGCATTTATCTGCTTAATTTTTGATGGGATCTGGATTCACGGTGAATATTAACTAAACCGCATAAAATGCGGCTAAGTAGTCGATGTTAATATGATTGTAATGTCACGGATAAAAATAGTACATGGGTTTTTTTTATGTTGTCGGTCAAGATAACGGATAACAAAAAAAGTCTAGCGCGACCTGCCGCCCTGACACACACACATCTTCATTCACAGTCTTACTTGTAAATCGATGTTTCTTTTCTTGGACGTTTTGATGTTAACTTGTCGATGTCTCCGTTTTATTCGCTGGGAACAATAGGTGCCTGCCATGCATTACATGGAAGGCCCTAAAAGTAGAAATATTCTACTTTTACATTGCTCAAATGTGTTGTTTGTTTTTGTTTCATGGTTTTAGCACATGGAATGTAAAGTCTCAACTTAATTTAAAAAACAAAATGAACAGCAAAATTAAAGTAATGAGACAGTAAAAGCTGTGCAGCTGTATACCAATTTTAGCCTCCTCACAAAAAATGGTTCTATGCTTTGGAAAATGTGAATTAAAATTAAGTATAAGAAGAGATTTAACATGCAGGGGGAAAGCAGAGCAGAAACAGCATGTGTGTAAAATGCAGAGCTTCTGGTAGATCATTCCATCAGTTTATGAAGTGTTAATGGATTGTTTTCTTGAAACAGATTTGAATGTTGCTGTACATCAGAATACATTTCATTTGAACCTTTATTTTATAGCGTATTGATTACATAACATTCCCTCCACCATCAGCAATCACAATCTCATATTTGTTGAAATATCTAATAAGCACATAGTATGTGATGTTGAAAAATACTAGATCATACCTGAGCACCCAGGTGAAAAAAAGTATACTTTAGTATACTACAAACATACTTACATTTGTGAAAGTACACTTTAAGTATACTAATTATTAAGTGTACTACCTATAAGTATATCTGAAGTAGGCTATACTAAAAATACACTTGTACTAATTTCGAAATTAGTACTTTAAACACACACACTTAAACATAATTGTACCAAAATACACTTTTAATATATTAAATAAAAGTATACTTTAAGTGAACAAAATATGAATGAATATGTGTGAATTTTTAAATGCCTTAATAATCTCTTACTATTTATTGAAATTGCATACAATAAAAAAATGATAATCATGATGTAATTTTTAAGAAAGTACCCAATCAATTTTCAGATGTGTGATGTAAAACCTTATAATCAACGGGATTAGCTCCAGTTCACACTCCAGAACTGGAGCTAATGCCAGTTAGCTCCAGTATTGTACTATTCTATCTCATGATAGGCGAAATCCGTGAAGTAGTTACCTTTAGTTTTTACAATTATTATACAGCATAATTAAATACTCTACATTGATACCAAAGAACAAAGCCTGTTTTCAGATCAGCGGATGTGCGTGTGCATCAATCGGGCATTAATGTGATCTGGAGTTATATCCTCCAACCTGCCCCGCGAGATTCACAGCTGTATCTACGGCAGAGCGATGGATCTCGTCCAGCGAGCCTCCGGTCCAGTTTTGCGCTGCCTCTGGCCACAGATTTTTCCAGCTGGCATTCAAAGTTTCAGTTTCCATCTCCTGAATGGCCAATCTGTATACCGTAACGTTATTGGCACTCAGGTAGAGAAGAAGCGCGGAGACTGTTTTTACCAATCATACGGTAAACTAAGAGTCAATTTCAGCTGAATTTGGATTCAGATAGATCAAGTAGAAACTGACAAGAACCGGATGTAACAACAAAAATGAAAACAAATTTATTTTCCAATATAAGATCGAAATGGTCCCACACTGCGGAAACCTTTCCTTTGAAGCTGCTCCATAGTTGACAATGTAAAAGATCAAGAATTCGTTTGGCAAATGCTTTTGACAGATTGGCAGATTCTCTTCCTTATGAACACAGTTTGGCGCGTTAATGTCATTTCGAAACAGTTCCTGTATCGGTCACGTGACTTGCTGAAACCAATACGCACACCGACATGGGATTTGGTCTGTGGGCTTGACACATGCGCCGACGCATCGGTATTGCCGGACCCATCACTACTGTTTTCTCCTGTTTTGTGGTTAGCGAGGGAGTTCTGGTTTTGTATTTTCTTTCAGAAAGTGGTTGTTTTATTTTATAATTAAAAGGGGGTGTTTTGTTTGTTGTTTTGGCCTTGGAAACCCTGTAGCTTAAAGCTTTCCTGTGTTGTGTACCTCCTGTGATTGAGGCTTTACCTGAATTGTAAAATAAACTATATTTTGTTACCGACATCAACTGTTTAAATTATTGATTTTGTGTTACACCCAGTGCCAGAATTTACCCTTGGTGGTCTTTAGGAGAGGTTGTAACACATGGACATCTGTGGCTTATAGATGAGTGTGGCCTATATATATACTTTTTATTTTAGTAGGTAGTGGGTTAGTTAGTTAAATTATAAACTGGCAGATTTATACAGCTGCCAGTTGTATAAATCAACTGGCAGCCATTTTAGTTGGGTAAGAAGAAGTGTCAAATCTAGGTATAAAAGGAGCATCCACTTATTTATGGGTTTTTCAAGGAAGGATGTGTTGTCCTACTTTTTTTTTCTTACTGAAGTCCGAAATAGTTTAAACTTCTTCTTCGATGTTATATTGCAACACATCATCTCCCCCAATGAATCTACAGATTCAGAAGGCATAGGAAATGAGGTGAGGCACAAGGCCAGAAATGACAATTGGTTTTTACCTGTAACACCATTATGTTACAGTATAATGGTGCTGAAACACCATTATATACCCACAATGACTTTAGGGTGCCTTTATTACAACTATCACACAACACAGCCACTGCTGTATCAAGACCGAAGTCATATTAACTGACCAAAAACTCTGAATTATTCCTTTCTTAAAATATTGTATGCTCAGTGATTAGGTTTTGCTTAATCTGGCTTCAAGAAAAATGAAATGAATGACAAGACAACAGAGATCAGGAAGCTGTCAGTCGAGATCTTACCTGTCTGATTTAAAATAAGAGATAAAAAAAGAAAACATAAAGTAGGACATAGGTGTTGTTGAGGAAAAATGACTATTTTTAGTGTTTAACACAGTTTAAACCTTTTAGAACGAATTTCTTAAGTTTGAACAGGTTTGTGTTAGTGATTTAAAACCCGAAGAACTATTGCTGGGTTAAGCATTTAAAGTACAAAGGAGAATAGAGATCTGCAGGAGAGCTTTGGCTCAGACCCCTGGGGTCTTATCATTAAAGACAGGAGGTCATAAATTAACATATGCAGGAAGGTGGAGGACAGTATCACTTGAATTACTCTGAGAAAGGGAACTTTGGTCGGTTCACGTAACCAGAATGAGAAGTCTTCCAAAACTAACATCTGACATGGTGAAAAAATTGAATATAACATAAAAAATGTTTTAAATCACTAACATTTAATTTGTAAGACATTTTTCTTAGTTATTAATAACATGTTTTGACTGAAAATTCTATTATCTTGTTTTAGAATTAATTTAGTCAATGATGAATGTATTTGAAATTGTATTATTTCTGACTATATTAGAATCAAATGAAAATGTTTTGTTTAGTATTAGAAAATACTTAGGTTTATGGTGAATTAATGTCTTAATTCTTATTTGTTTCTAATTCCTAATTAGAAACAGGAATTGTACTTCATTATTTTCTGTTAATATTGTCTATTAACAGAAAATACCAAAACTTGATCAAGTTTTGGTTTGATATCAGGACTAAACTTTGGAGATGCTGAGTGCAGAAGAACAAATTGGGTTTTTGGAGATAACTTTTCATTGAATTAAAAGTACAGTATTAAAGGTTTGTTCCTGGCAGAGCAGAAGAGAAACCAGAATTTCACAGCTACATGAGGTCCCTGCATCTGTTTCTCTGATCTGTGAAAGCCATAAACCACCATGAATTCGAAGAGTCTGCTTCTACCTTATTTAACAAAAGGTGTTTGATCTTGTGAACAAATTGCGGGACTTTTTCTAAATTTAAAAGGGCCAGAGATGCCTTCCAATTGGTCAAGTAGAGATACGCCTTATTTGAATACGTTAAAGAGGAAAACACACCTACAGGTATAAAAGTTTGTGCACAAGGGAAACAATTTAGAAAAAAGCTGATTTATTTTACTTCTGCACCAGCTCTTTCTCCAAGGACGTCCTTGATATTTCTTTGTCTTCTTGTCTCAGGTAACAATGTTTGTATCTGTGTTTCTTCAGTTTCCTGTACTATCTTGTACTTTCTTCTGATTTAATTAAATTCTGTAATTCTGTGATGTCAACACGCATTGTTGTGTTTTTGTCCCCACACGAGGCCACGCGAGAGAACCCGGGATCAAAAGGAAGAATCAGAGCCAGAGTTTTGCTAAATTTAATTGTAATATAAAAATTCTTCCTTAACAGTGTCCAAATATCAGGCATCAGGAATAGGAGTCTTTCAAGTTTTATGTGTTTCTCTGGCACAAAACATCTCACTCAATTAATTTTGATGTTACCAGGACTTCAGATGATCTGAATTCTGAATGAATGAGGTGGTACCTCAGCCTTTTGATTCAAGTGTGTTTAACCAGTTACACCAAAATGTTGAAGAACATAACCACTCAAGAATTCAGTCAAACAGCCCTTCTGGGATATGTACGTTAAAGTACTCACACAAAGTAGACAGTTATTGAAATTTTAATAATATAATTTTTTATATTTTGGTTTTGAGTCATTCAAAAATTGTTATTTATACCATTGAGCATGACCACAGTGACTGCCTGTCCAGGTTTGATCCTCAAACACTCTGATGGACAATCACAAATTCTAACTGGGATCTCCACAGGTATGAATTGTACTAAAGAGGTTAACATGTTGGATGCATGAATGTAAAGAAAACAAAACTTATGCTTTCTCTTCTTATCGGCCACCCTGACTTAAGGAGACAGCATGGTCAGCAGGTGACATGAATGCAGATGTGGCTGATCTATGGGGGGAGACAGATGACGGAGTGGAAGGAGAGGCAGCCGGAGAGGTGCTTCTGGGTCTTTTCTTCTTCTGAAAAGACTGAGAGGATGGGACAACATGAGGAGAAACAGGAACAAGATCAAGCACTATTACAGTCTTTTCCTGGTTCTCTGGTGTCATCATTGGATGCTCCTCAGTAAGCATCCCAGGCTGCTCCTGACCTATGGTCTCTGTCTGTTCAAAGATCAGGTTCTCAGCTCTTCTTTTCATCTTGCATGCAACAGCAATAACATAGACAAGAGGAAAGAAATTTGCCTGTACTGATGCAATTTCATTTTTAATTCAAGTGAATGACTTAGCTGCAATTAGTGTATTCAGACGGGGTTCATAAACAAAACTTTAAAGATCATCACAGCCTAAGGGCACTGATGTTTTTAGCGACCCTCGAATTTTACAAAGTGGCAACAACAAGCATGACTATAAACACTATTATGTGACTCTATGATGGCTAATTAAACGTATTAAGCACAGGTACAGTGTACAGGTACAATTAGCCTCAGAGAGGCTTATTTAGCTAGCTTTCACCATATATTTTCCTGCAAAAGATTTTTTACAAACGTGTCTTCAACCATTCGCCTCACAATCCTACTGCCATTAAGTCCTAAAACTACTATCAATAACTTTATAACGTAACACTTTGGAGTTATTTTTGGTTTTAGAGTACAAAAACATTTTGACAGATGCAGGTTTCTACTCACCGGAGTGCAAGTGTCGTATATGATGACGTCAGCTTATTCTTCTTCTTGGGTTTTTGTGGGATCCGTCCTTATTTTTATTATTTCAATCAAAAGTATTAAAACGTTTACAGAACAGTTTGGCATGCAATCAAAAATAGTTGGTAAATTAAAAAAAGGCTTTTAAATCAAGCTAACAACAACCACAACAAAAACCTTCCGGTTTTATATTTTACTGAGTTATTTTTAAATACCGAATTAAAGTCTTATGACCGATACGTCTGACATGTATTTGTAGTAAATATTCTTAATATCCTGTTCAAACTACCACATAAATTGTAAATAAAGGTTTTTAGAAAAGCTTAAAAAAAAAGGTTCTATCAACGACAAGCTGCTATCACCGATACAAATGGTTGATAACAACCTACTGAGCCTGCTAGCAGGCAGAGCAGGGGCCAACTGAGGCCATTCAATGGGGCTGATAACCACTGATAATGGCCATTCTATGGGATGATAACATCCGAAGCGGGTGTCCTCAGTCTCTCTTTCCGTACTTTTCAGCAGGTGAAAGAAATCTGGTCCCATCAGCAGCACCCTGAACTCAGGTAATATAAAAAATCCACCAAGCATTTGGCTGGTTTTGCAACAGAGCTGAAGAAGGCAGACAAGTCCCCAAAGCAGCATTTCAAAGGCTAACAGATCAAATTCCTGGGTAAAAGATTTGGATTACCGTAAATAAGGACTGCTGGTAAGCCTTTCACTAGACTCAGTGAAGATGTAATTCAATTTGGTTTTGCATTTTAGTAAAATAAATGTAGAATTTATTGAAGGAACAGTTTGCACTTCTGGTTTTTACAGTTTGGCTCTATTGAATGCATGTAAGATATTTAATTTATGTAAAAACCTATGTCCTAGAGAAGAAACAAGCTTAATTCTAAATTAGAAAAGTATTTGACTTCATGTAGGATTTGTTTGATTCAACCAAACAAGGGATTCAGTAATTTAATTATTGAATCCATTTTGAAAATTTTGAAAGAAAATGTCTAAAGTTAATAATGGAATTGAAAAATTAACTTTAAACCAAATATATGTTTCAAAATGTATGTGTTTTGTAGGTTTTTCATCTCTTCATTGATTCCCGTTCACCCGTGTAAATAGATTGAGTTAATCCTGAAGTCTCTTCAAGTCCTCCTTTTTCAAGTATGAGAAGCCATGAAGTTATATAACACTTGACACTGACGTTGTTGCTCTCAATGCCACTTTTGTCTCAAGGCAAATTTGCTCTCGAGGTTCTTCTGTTCTTTTCATCAGAGCCTCTTGATAAAAATTTCTATTAGCCGCATCAAACTTTCAAAGCATGTGAAAAAAGAAGTGGATTGTATTTTTTTGTTCGGTCTTTCAGTATTTTTCTATGGGGTATCAAAATACTTTTTGAATACTAATGTACTTTAAGCTAAATCCTATCTCTGGAGCTTGTAGCAACAATGTGGATGTGTGGGTGTTTATAGTGAGAGAAAAAAGTGCAGCAGTGGTCATTCAGCCAGCTGACCCACAGAGAGGTGGCATAGCTTTACTCCATACTCCAAATAGCTAGAGAAATACTTGCCGACAGTTTTTTAAAGGGGCAGTATTATGCGTTTTCCAGCCACACAGTGCCATTTTATAGCCCAGTAAAGTAACTGTTACCTTCAGTTATTATGAAAATATACCGATTTCATGCCTTGAAGTTTTCCTTCTTCTGTCTCTTTAAAAACCCCTGCTCTTTCTGAAATGCCACCTTCAGCACATAATATTGGTTTGGTGCCCTAAGCTTTGGCAAACCCACATGGCTGCCATGGGAGATTAAAAGATTTATCAAACATGCATGAAACAATCAAAGCAACATGCCAGATATGTTTGCCATGAGGGATTAACACTATAGATAAGGGCAATCTTATGTAAAAAACTTGATTTTACATAAGATTGCCCCTTTAAAAAACTTTTATTTACTCAAATTTCTTTTAAACCTTGTTTGATATATATAGCCCTTTTACAACTGAAGGTAACAAATTTACTTGATTGTTCTAAACAATCAAGTAAATGTGCCTGGAAAATACATAATACTGCCCCTTTAAAGAAACATGCCTTAAATGTTTATTTGTCTGTAAAAATGGAACGAACAAAGGAGTTGACAAGGAAATGAGTGACAGAGCCAGAATTTATCTCAGCTTGATTCTGTGAATTGACGGTGATTGGAAGTACAAGTTACATGTTGCAACTTTTAGTCATCACAGAGCAGATTTCACTTTCATGCCAAGTGTCTCCCAGACCTCCATCGTCAAACCGTCTCCCCCTCCTTCCTCTGCCAGCCGCCTCCTCATAAAAGTACTCAGATGCCCTGCTGGCTCCAAAGCAGGAAGGTGAGAGAGCTAGCTCTAGTCGACACTCTCGCTAAGATTTCTCCCCGCTGATGCACCATCCACTCCCATGAATGCCAAGCATCTCCTTTATTATCTCTGCATTTACCTGCTTTTCAGGAGCAGCTTAGGTTTTAGTCCTCCACAATTTGGCCTTTTCCTTTCCCCTCTATCAAAGTGCGGTATCATTACGCTTGGAATAATTCTCGTCCCTTTGCGCCTCCCTTCCCCTTTAAAAAAAGTCTGCAGCCTCACTCTGCGAATGCTCCTGTTTTACAGCGTGTTCAAAGCTCGGGCAGGGATGTCTTTTTCCTGGTGCTACTGCAAAATGATGATGAAACCATATGGAGGGTGGTGGTGCAGTTTGCAAGAGGGGGAGAGAAACAAAGGGAGGTGGAGGCGATGGGGAGAGGGGGAGCTACGCAGCAGCATAAATGACTTATTTGCAGTGCAGCGAGATGTGAAGGACAGACTGACGTGAGATGGTATGGCGAGCAAACTAATGAGCCATTTCATGGCGAAAAAGAAAAGGAAAGAGGGTAAGGGAGGGAATGGGGAGAGATGGCACGGCAGAGATGAAGTGATGATAGAGAGAGAGATGAGAAGAGGAAGGAGAGGAAACAGGTGATGATAGGAGTGGATCAGAGAAAGAAGGATGGAGAGTTAAATTAGCAAAGTTTTGGAGGGAAAATAAGAAGGGAAACACTCCAAGTGAGTGACATGAAAAATGACCTTTTATTTGCAGACTCCTCTACTTTATCCTGACTTTGACAATCTACAGTAAAGTTAGCTTCTAATCTGGTGCTGCTCATGCCTTTCATCTTTAATAATGTCTCTTACAGATTTTATGTAACAGAAAATGAAATAAGAAATCAATATAAAAAGATTTGTTACAGATACCAGTCCGTTGATTATGTCACAACTAACTACAGCCTACGTTAAAATTCTGTGTAGACTCAAAGAAAGCAGTACCTAATTGCAAGGAAGATGAGAAAGAAAATGGGGCTGCACAGTTGGTAGAGCTTTTGCCTTGCAGCAAGAAGGTTCTGGGTTCGATTCCCAGCCTGGGATCTTTCTGCGTGGAGTTTGCATGTTCTCCCTGTGCATGCGTGGGTTTTCTCCGGGTACTCTGGTTTCCTCCCACATTCCAAAAAAACCATGACTGTTAGGTTAATTGGTCTGTCTAAATTCTCCCTAGGCGTGAGTGTGTGTATGTGCGGATGGTTGGTTGTCCCGTGTTGCCCTGCGACAGACTGGCGACCTGTCCAGGGTGTAGCCCGCCCTTCGCCCGGAACGTTAGCTGGAGATAGGCACCAGCAACCCTCCTGACCCCACTAAGGAACAAGGGTGTAAAGAAAATGGATGGATGGACAGAAACGAAAATATGGCTTCCAGTTTCTTTTTACAAATAAAATCTTTATAAATGTTTGCATTTGTGTTGATGCCCCTTTAACTCTGTTACTCCTAAATGAAATAGACAAATAAGAAGAGTCGACCTGGGTAGACGTTAATCTGGCCTTATGGCGTCAGGCATTGGCTTATTCTGGAAGACTTTAATATAAATACATAAACAAACCTTAAGCAACCTTCCCAAAAAATAACTGTTTGGTTTACAAAGTAAACAATAAAGTGACACGTATAAAAGGTTGAGTAATTATGCTCAAATTTGTATAAACATTATCTTCATTGCAGAAATCTAAGGTTTCTGATCTCTAAAGTCTAGTTAGACACTTTAGAGATCAGAAATGTCTCTAAAGATCAGAAACAGTAATCAGATCCTTTCTGCGTTGTGCTGGTTGAGTGATCAGGCCGTGACACAGTTTGTCTTTAAAATGGATGATTTCTCGATTTATTTTGACAAGAACTGACGAGAACAAAATACAGAAAACAACCGTGTTATAGGCTGCCCGCTCCAAGTCCTACACAAAACAAAAGTACATAACAAATTAACTTAATAGATCTATAAATAAACTGAATGTATTTACGGTAGATGAAAAACACACACGTCTCCCGCAGGACAACATGACAAAGGGGAGGGTATTAAAGGGCGCAAACAATTTAAAGACAATACCACATGTGGCATTCAGTGGTTTTGACCATATAATTAGTTTGTTGCCAACAACGCCACCTGGGGTTATCACCCAGGAATTAACAGAAGGACGCATGTCCGGTTTTGCAATCAGCAAGAGACAGGTTTCAAGTCAATAATTTATCATCTCAAAGAATAAAAATACCTGTACATAAAAAAAGAAAATACACAAAATAAATCCAACTAGGCTTACCGGTGGGTACAACCAGGTCCTGGATGGTAGGCTCCAAATCAAAGAAATCAAAACAAACACCTGTGAAATCACTCACTCTTTGAAATGCCCTCAACCCCTTTGTGTAAAGCACTGCACAATCACACCAAAAAGGGACGCCACCTCCAGGTTCGAGGCACCACCGGCGGTCCTCTAAGGAAAATAAAAATAAAACAAATTGTTAAAATACAGGCAGTAAAAGAAATATAATATCACCCTGCCAGCAGGTGCAGCCTCCTGCCACACACAGAAGAAGAAATAAAAAGGAGGGGGTTCCGATCTTAAAGTAACACGGTTAAAACAATGACAGAGGTGTTTCAGTCAGATAAGGAACAATACAAATACCCCCAAAAAACATTTTGTGTAATTATAACAAAAGAGAAATACAACCAGGTTACACAACATCGATCTTAATTAGAAATATTACTCAAGTAAAAGAAAAAAGTACAGTGAAGTTAAAATACTGAGTAAAGTTTTTCCCAAAAATTACTGTTAAGAAAATTTTAAATATGCTGGTTTTTAGACTTGGTTATATGTTCAAAATATTAGACAAAATGAATCGTGTTTTAAATAAGAACATTTGGTTCCAAATACATAGGACATTATGTAGGAAATATCCTACATAATGTCCTATGTAGGATATTTCTACTGAAACATAATGCATTAAGCCGAATTAAAATAATTTAGCTTGTAGTTCTCTATAGTTTAAAACACAGCTAGCTTCCCTGTGGACTGAGCAGGCATTCACAGGGGGTTGTGGCTCTGTGTGTGAGTTTAACCTTTTGACCACCTTGATGAGATTTAACAGCTGGTGTAAAAACAATCTGGTCCTGTCAACAGAGAAGAGCTTCCTCTCAGTACAGGGTCATAAAAAACATCAGTCTTCGCTCAAAAGAAAATAACGCTTCTTTGAGCTTAAAAAAACAGGCTTTTACTGGAAAACAGTCAACTAGATTTATATGAACTTAGCTAAGGACAGTCCCCTAATTTGAATTCAGCAGAGAAGGGAAACACATAGACATCATACATACCCTTTAAAAGTATAGGACCCGGAACCTTAACTTCAGATCGCTCCAGGGTTACCCGTGATGCTGTCTCCGGGGAACGGTGCATCGGTGAAATGCTTCCCCGTAAGTTTGTCTTGGTGTGTTGATGTCTGTCGAGTAAGGTAAATATTGGATTGGATCCTGGTTTGTGATTTTATTATGAGTTATGTCAGCTTCATTAGTTTGTCCATCTAATAATTGTTATGATTGTACTTGGAAAGCGTTTCTTTGTCTTTGTGGCTCAGCTGATTCAGTGACGACATCAAGGAATCCGGGAAGAAGAGAGAATAAAAACCATAGACATGGCTCTGAAGGTTCAGGTCAGAGATCAGCCTGAACTCTAGTTTCCAGATGGAACAACTGAAGTCGTGCATTGACTCTAGATATATAACTACAGAGACAAATCGAACACTAAAGAATAACCAGACCTATGAAACATAATGAAACTAGTTACAAGGAATAACTGGAGACAAGAAATAAACATAAATAGAAACACTAAGAAGAACCGAACTAAAGTAAAACAGAAACTAGACTGATCCAATCAAAGAAAGAGACTAAGGAACACAGAATAATCCAACTGCTATGAAATAATCAAAACACTAAAACAACCCAAGATCCTGACAGAAATGTTGCTGAATGTTTTTAATACTTGAATAACCTTTTGAAAAACAGCTTCATGAAAATTAAATAACAGTCCTTTTGTGTGCGACAAAAAGCACAAAATTGTCCCATAAGGAATCTAATCCATAACAAACTCACAAATCTATGACTCTAGATCTATAACTCTAGATTGTTCCTCTTTAGGTTCAAAGACAATAACTTCAGTTTTGTTTCTGCTCAGCTGAAGAAAGTTTTGGCTCATCCACACATGTATCTGTTCTAAGCATCTGTTCAATGATTGGATGGGATCAAAGGTGACATAGTAATGCTGAGCTGAGTGTCATCTTTATCATCAGTTATGATAACTAATCTTATTTCCTGCTATAACCTGAGCTAGTGAGAGCATAAAGATATTGAATAAGAGGGGTCTTAGGATAGAGCCCTGGAAAAACCAAAGTGACTTCTGTGCACTTCTAAGAGAAGTTTCCTATTGAAATAAAGAAATTCCTGTTCTTTATGTCAGATTGGAACCAGTTGAGTACTGGACTTGAGAGTCCGACCCAACTCTCCAGTTGTTCCAGTAATATGCCATGGTCAACACTGAGGTCCAACAGAACTACCACTATGCAATCACAGTGTTTTGTGGATATCATTGAACACTTTGGAATTGTCATGATTTGCAAGTTTGAGGATGGACCAAAATGCAGAAAGAAACTGGGATTATGTGTCATATAGATTGTTTTAATGAAAAATGAAAAAAACAAGAAAGTACAAAAATGAATGAATGAATGAGGCTGATGAGCTTACAGGGAGAGAGAGAGAGCGTGGCACAGGGGGCAAGGGAGAGGGCACAAGGAGATAAATCGAACACTAAAGAATAACCAGACCTATGAAACATAATGAAACTAGTTACAAGGAATAACTGGAGACAAGAAATAAACATAAATAGAAACACTAAGAAGAACCGAACTAAAGTAAAACAGAAACTAGACTGATCCAATCAAAGAAAGAGACTAAGGAACACAGAATAATCCAACTGCTATGAAATAATCAAAACACTAAAACAACCCAAGATCCTGACAGAAATGTTGCTGAATGTTTTTAATACTTGAATAACCTTTTGAAAAACAGCTTCATGAAAATTAAATAACAGTCCTTTTGTGTGCGACAAAAAGCACAAAATTGTCCCATAAGGAATCTAATCCATAACAAACTCACAAATCACATGAGCGCCCTGCAGTTCTGGTGCAAACAGTTATTTTTGGAGGCACACATGGGAAAATAACTCTTATTTTCTCCTTCCTCCTCCACTCCGTCCTGCGCACTAGAGGGCGCAATAGCATCAGGGTTCTCAGTGTTCTGCCAACCGCCATAAAAAGAAGTGCTCAGTGTTTGCGGAAGTAAACATGGAGGCTAACGGTGGAGCTTAGCTTACATATTTGAAGTTGTTGCCTGGCCGGAGCAACATATTAACAACTTCCTCCTCATATAGTCCTTCATGGTTGTTGTTTTTCTTCCCGCTTGCACGTATCAGGATGCGAAATAGTGAGATTTGTTGAGAATCAGTGACGCTCAGTTCGGATGAATTCGACCTGAACATTAGGTCGTATCTGAATCGGATACGTATCGGATATGGGTCGCATTCGAAAAAGAATCCGACCTGTGCTGTTCACACTGCCATAAAAAGATCGGATACAGGTCGCATTACGTCAAAAAAAATCGGAATTGGGTCACTTCAGGCTGCAGTGTGAACGCACCCTTGTTGGAGTTAAACAGGTTTTATTTTCTGCCATGTTTCAAATGCCGTTTTAACTAAAAATCTAGAGGTTTAGAGTCCTTGTCAAATGGCGTTTTTGATTAAAGTCCCAGAGAGTTAGAATCCCAGTTGACGGCATTTCAACTAAAAACCTAGAGGTTGGAGTCCTTGTCAAATGGTGCTTTTGACTAAAGTCCCAGAGGGTTAGAATCCCAGTTAAATGACGTTTAGCTGAAGTCCTAAAAAGGGTGCGGGTGTTTTAATGTTTTTATCTTTTTATCTTTATTAATCTTATTTTTAAATCTCCTTCTCTTTCTTACTCTTTATTCAATGTCACATACTGTTTTTTTTAATTATGTAAAGCACTTTGAAATTCCTTGCTGCTGAAATGTGCTATACAAATAAAATCTGATTTGATTTGATAACAATAGGATGTTTGACAAACATCACATTCATTTAAAAAGGGTACATGGAATCATTTTTCCTTTTCATGGGTGAGTATGACAGTTAAAAGTCAGCAATATATGGGAAACAATGTTCATAGTGTGTGCAACTAGCTTTTCATAACATAAATTTGAAAAACAAAATTATGTTTAGATGGGTGTGTTTAAAAAGATGAAGTCTCTCTTGACAAAATATAATTTCATTTCCTGTTTCCTTTATGTAAGTGTGATTTTATACATGTTCTCCATCTTTGCTGGGTCTTTGACCAAATGCATTTTTGATCCCATTACCTGTTTAAATAAAGGTCAAATAAAAATGGGATAATCCATCAAATTATGTCCCAAAGCTTTTCTCTTAATGATGACAGAAGGCATTTCTCTGTCATTTTTTTTTTACCATAAACCTTAACATTATTTCTCCCTTGTTTCAGGGTAAAAGAGGCAGTATCATGTAAAATTGACTTTTTTGAGGTTTAATTCATGTTATATTATTTCCTCATCAAATACATTCCTGGAGTATTTTTAACAAATTTTTAAACAGAGAGAGGCCCAATTTCAAGGTGCAAAATCAGAAATAAAATTTGTTTTAGGTCATATTTGATATATAAAGCCTTTTTAACAATTGGGGGCAACAGTTACTTGATTAGGCCATGAAATTGTACTATGAGTCTGGAAAACACATAATACTGTCCCTTTAAGAATGTTGAAGATATGGGTGGAGAATTTTGGCATTTGCACCTGGATCTGTAAAACCACAAGCACAACATTAATAAAAACATTTAAATTATTTAAGGCACTTTTGCCTCATGGTTCAAATATTCTATTTTTAATGCCTCAATGAGAAACTTTGAGAGAGGAGAAGAGTTAATTTGCAAACTTTGGTTTAGTTAATTTCCAAACCACATAGTCCACATAAAGTGGTTTTAGATGCACTAAGTGTGCATTATGAATATAATATTGCAAGGACAGAATATTGCACCAAAGCTGAACTACGACTTTCAAATTGTCATGTCATTTAAATTTTGATTCCTGAGTACATTGGTAATTACCACAAAGCCATTCACAGGATGCCAAAATTTTTTGACAATTGTACAGTATGTGGTAATCAGACAGACATAGCATGGTTGAGAATGGCAGGATAATCATTTTGGCAGTCTGTTTTCACTCAGTAGACATCAGATGCTGATATTTTGTCAGGAAGCCTTCAGTGTCAGTTTTCAGCTTAGCGGATAAACTTAAGATCCAGCATAACCAACATCATCTATTGCATATGAAAACCGTGAAACAGTATATTGTTTAGCAAATGTTTCACCAAACTCACGATGTACATTAATCCCAAAATGTCTCCAAAAAGTAAATTGGGATGAGAAGAAAAACGTAATGTTATGCATATAACTACTGTTCCCTGAAGGAGAGGAACGAGGTACAACACATAGAGTATGGGATATCACGCCCCCGCGTGGCCTAACTGAAGACACCTTTAATCACGTCTTTAGGCAAATGACATGTGATGACGGGCGGCAGGCCCCGCCTGCATATAAATACGCCCCCATCACAGTCATTATTCAGTTCGATGGCCGCTCTTCACCGAGCCAAGCTGAAACAGCGGGGCAGAAAAAAGGTGTTGTACCTCGTTCCTCTCCTTCAGGGAACAGTAGTTATATGCATAACATTACGTTCCCTTTCAGTCGATTCACTCGGTACAACACATAGAGTATGGGACATATATACACGCCCCGCGGAGCAGCCATCAAACCTGACAAATGCACTGAGTTAGTTTGAAACCTCCAACCCTGCAGAAAGAACAGAGTGAGCCACAGAAGGGGCTGTCACATCCAGACGATAAAACCGAACAAAAGTTCGGTTTTATCGTCACGACCAGCTGGCTGCAGCGCAGATGTTACTCACAGGGACCCCTCTGAAAAGGGCCCAGGATGCCGCTACACCCCTGGTTGAATGTGCCCTCACACCATGAGGTAAAGGGAGGCCCTTGCTGTTGTAAGCAAGAGAAATAGCCTCCACGACCCAATGAGAGAGTCTCTGTCTGGACAGAGCCTTTCCTCTAGCTGGATTGGCAAAACACACAAACAGCTGATCACACAGTCGCACATTCTGAGTGCGATTGATGTAAAGACACAGTGCACGCACTGGGCACAGCAAATGCAGCCTTCCTTGCTCTTCAGAAGCAAAAGGAGGGGGATAAAAACTAGAAAGCTCAATGGTCATTGTGCTATAATCCGAAGGAATCATCTTAAAATGCTAGATATGCAGCATTTGGTCTTAAGGTGACCTCTAAACCATCAGCTGAAAACTGAACACAAGAGGGGTGCACTGAAAGTGCATGCAGGTCCCCAACCCGTTTTGTAGTTGCCAAAGCAAGAAGCAGAGCTGTCTTGTATGATAGAAATTTCAAATCAACCAACTCAAGGGGCTCAAATGGAGTGCTACAAAGAGCATCCAAGACCACAGTGAGATTCCAGGAAGGAACGCTAGATTTTATCCCTGGTCTCAGTCTACGGACCCCTTTTAAGAAACGCACAGCCAGGGTATGAGCACCTGGTGTCCCTCCATCAAGGCCAACATGACAAGCAGAGATGGAGGCCAAATAAACCTTGATTGTGGAGAAAGACAGACCTTTATCCACCAGCTCCTGTAGGAATGTCAAAACATCCACAATGGAGCACTGGAAGGGGGAAATGTTTTTGCTGTGACACCACTGTTCAAAAATACGCCATTTACATGCATATAAACCCCTCGTGGAAGCTGCTCTGGAACCCTGAATGGTTGCAACCACATCTAAAGGAAGGCCTCTAGCTAACAAGCTGGACCTCTCAGCAGGTAGGCATGCAGCATCCACAGTTCTGGGTGTGGATGAAATACTTCCCCCCCCTGCCTGGGAGAGGAGATCCCGGCGGGCGGGGAGTTTCCAAGGCTCCACTACCAGCAAACCGATTATTTCTGCATACCATGACTTTGCTGGCCAGTGAGGGGCCACCAGAATCAAGGATAGGCCCCATCTGCGTACTCTGTCCAGTACTGGCAGAATAATTTCCAATGGTCGAAATGCATACAGAAGCACATTGGGCCATGGGTGAGCCAGGGCATCCACTCCCAGTGGAGCGCTGTGATCCGTTATGGAGAAGAATAGGGGGCAGTGGGTGTTGGCTTCGGTGGCAAAGAGATTCACTGAAGCTTTGCCGAACCGTTGCCAAATCTGCGCAACCACGGATGGATGCAGTCTCCACTCCCTCACCAGTGGGCCTCCCCTGGACAGCAGATCCGCCCCCAAATTCAGGTGCCCAGGAACATGAGTTGCTCTGACAGACAGAAAATGAACGCTGCACCACTGCAATAGTTTGTGAGACAATTTCAGCAAAGGAAGTGAATGAGTGCCCCCTTGTCTGTTTATGTAGGACACCACAGTGGTGTTGTCTGTCCTTATCAGAACATGCTGGTTCATCAGAACCCTGCAAAAATTCCTCAGGGCCAGCAGGACCGCCCGCAACTCCAGGTAGTTTATGTGGAGCTTTGATTGGGTTAATGTCCAGACCCCCCTCACCGCTACACCATCGCATATTGCCCCCCACCCCTTCAGAGAGGCATCTGTGGACAACACCTTGCGAAAGGACACCCTGCCAATTGGAGACCCACGGTACAGCAGTCCGGGCTCCCTCCACGGCCGAAGGGCTGACATGCAAGCAGCAGTTATCGTCAGCCTTCTGTGCAGGTGCCGTGACGTGCACAGCCGGTGAGAGCGTGTCCAGCGCTGCATCGAACGCATTTTTAAAAGTCCGAGCGGCACCACTGCGATCATGGAGGCCATCATTCCCATCAGCTGTAAAACAGTCCGGAAGCGCAGTTTGCACCCCAACTGAAACTGAGCGAGGCACCGATGAAACGCGGTCACCCGGTGCTCTGAGAGACAAGCTCGAGCTGACAGGGAGCATATTTCCAGCCCCAGGAATGAGAACTGTTGACTCGGGTTCAGTGAACTTTTCTGAAAGTTTACTGAGAATCCCAGGGCTTGAATGTGGGACAGCACCTGCGGCAGCTGTTCTGCCGCTTGCTCTCTGGAACTGGCTATTAAGGCCCAGTCGTCCAGATAAGCCAGAATGCGAATTCCCTTTTCTCTGAGAGGGGCTAGCGCTGCCTCCACAATTTCCTAAATGTGCGAGGGGCGAGCGACAGACCGAAGGGTAAGACCAGGTACTCGTACGCTATTCCCTCGAAAGCAAACCTCAGAAAACGCCTGTGTTCAGGGTGTATTGCTACGTGAAAGTAAGCATCCGTCAGATCGATTGTTGCAAACCAATCGCCTGGGCTGACAGCGTTCAAAAGTTGTCTCAGTGTCAACATTTTGAACTTGTACTTGCGAAGGTGCTTGTTTAACACTCTTAAATCCAGAATGGGACGTAGCCCACCTCCCTTCTTCGGAACAACAAAATAGCGGCTGTACCAACCTCTGTTTGCTTCCGAAGTGGGAACCACACGCACTGCTCCTTTTGCCAACAACGTGTTTATTTCGTCCCTCAGAACTTTCGCTGCTTCGGATCCTACAGTTGTGTTTATAACCGATTGGAACCGGGGGGGGGTCTTATCCGGAACTGCAACCGGTAACCCATAGCAACGGTCCTTTCCAACCATGGAGAAAGTGCACAGGCACGCCACAGAGGTACGTGTGCAGCCAGACAGCTGACCCGACGCACTGTTGGCAAGGAGGTGCTGCCCTCTGCTGGAACGGAGAGGAGCAGCTCCGTTTGACTGTTGTGCACGTTGTGGCACACAATGTTTTGCTTTTGATATTTTGGCAAGGGAATTGCACTCTTTATTGAAACATGTGGAACAGTTACACAAACATTCCGAACATTTTCCCTCGTTTTTTGAAAAACATTTAACCCACTTAAACCTGGGGCTGAAGGTGCAAACAGTGTGTGTGTTGGGGTGTTGTGCTTGGGAGACTGTGTTAGGAAAACCCAGCGCCTCTTGGGGCTGGAACCCTGAACAGAACAAACGAGATGTCTTCTGCGCATAAACGAAAGAGCAGCAATCAGGTCTCCCTGCTTCTGATTCCTCTCTTCTGTCATGCTGTCTCACGTCGTTAAGATGACTGAGGCTTTTTCTTTTGAGATATCAAATCTCATTGAAAACCCAGAGGAGGGCCTTTACTCCAAGCTGACTGTCGGGGAGTATGCTTTTTTGACGGCTGTGAAATTGTAGTGTTGAGAGCGGCAGGTGGTGCTGCTCTCTTTGGTGGCACCGGTGCTGTCACTGGCTTGCGTGCGCTCATGTTGGGCCTGGACCTAGCGTCACGTCTGGGAATGATGCAATGAAGAGCTTCAGTTTGCTTTTTCTTAAGCTCGAACTTCGCTTGGATTGCATCAAGGGATTGACCAAAAAGCCCATCTGTAGATACTGGCTCGTCCAAGTATATGGCCCTGTCCCTATCGGGGACGTCAGAAAGCATTAGCCATAGGTGTCTCTGAGCAACCAGTGGGGAAGCCATCCCTCTCCCCAGTGAGAGTGCCACACAGCGGGATGTGCGAAGAATATAATCCGCAGTGATTCTGATCTCATTTAAGAGGGGGGTCAGATGGCTATCAGGAGGCATCTGAGCTCCTAGCTCGGACAAGCACATAGCTTGATAAGTTTGAAGCATGGTGGCCGAGCTCAGGGCACGAGCAGTGGTTGCTTGAGCGCGATAGGTCTTCTCCAACTGGGATGCGGAAAACCTGCATTGTTTTGAGGGCAGGGTGGCAGAGCCGCCCACACCCTGGTTGTATGATGGTGCCAGGTAAGCTGCCAAGGACGCCTCCATTGGTGGTAAATTAACCAGACCCGCTTTGTCGGCACCCTCCAGGTCCACGTACTGCCCGTAGCCAGGCACTGTAACACGTGTGGACAACGGTTTGTTCCAGGACGACGTTAGCTCCGAGACAAAATCTGGGAACATGGGCAGGCGGTTTTTAACCGCAGCCGGCTCCATCGGAAGGTAGAATCCAGTGAACCGGGACACCTTCTGAGCAGGAGCAGGGGTTGGCCACTCGACATCTAACTTATTAGCTGCACGCCGGCAAAGGGAAAGGAACGATGTGTCGTCCTGACCCACAGGAGAGGCAGCGGCAGCAGCAGACGGACACTGGCCTGCGGAAAAGTCGTCATCGTCTTCCGAAAGACTGTGACCTTCCAGGCCGATGTCTAGCACGTCATCATCACCCTGAGCCTCGAGATGATAGTGAGATGGCGCCGCGTCCTGCACCATTTCGGCTAACCCGTTCACATACTCCATATGGTCTGCCCAGCTGGAAGCGGGGGCTGCCCAGCTGGAAGTGGAAGCCTTGGCCCCTCCGTCCTCTTCAGACTCGGACGAAACCGGATTCATAGACTCAAAGAGCATGGGGTCTTGTTGTGACACGGTAGACTCTCCCAGCACTTTCTGCACAAACTTGACCCGCCGTTCGAGCGTGGAGCGCCGAAGCTGGCTACAAAAAGCACAAGCGTCCGGGTCGGACAACGCTCTTCTGGCATGGACAATTCCAAGGCAATTCGTGCTGGTCCTTTTCGTGAAGCGTGAAGCCGCACTCCTGAGGACAGGGGCGAACGGAAGACTTCTGCTTCGCCATTTTTTGCTTCGTGCTCATTCCGAACCACGAAACAAAGTAAGTAAAAATAGACAAATGAGAAAATACAACTAGCGCTCAGCGGGCAGACACGCTAACCAGCAGGCAGCAGTAGCTAACACCAACAGGAGCAGTTAAGCTAGTTTTGGAAAAAGAAAAACAAGAGCGATGCTAGCTAGCAGCAGCTAGAAAGCACGGATTGGAAATTAGGTGTTCTCAGCGAGGTGAAGAGCGTAAGAACTGAATAATGACTGTGATGGGGGCGTATTTATATGCAGGCGGGGCCTGCCGCCCGTCATCACGTGTCATTTGCCTAAAGGCGTGATTAAAGGTGTCTTCAGTTAGGCCACGCGGGGGCGTGATATCCCATACTCTATGTGTTGTACCGAGTGAATCGACTGAAAGGGAACAATAAGTGCCTTCTATAACCTTTAAAAATACAAACAGAAGATGTCAGTCTGGTTTTAAATTGGAACACAGCACTGAAACTGCCCTTTTAAAAGTTTTAAATGATCTTTTAACTGTTGATATGGGTAAATCAGCAGTTATTGTACTTTTAAATCTGTCTGTTGCTTTTGACACTGTGGATCACAGCATTCTTTTGACCCGTCTGGAGTCACTTGCATTCAAGGTTCAGCACTAAAAAGTGGTTCCGGTCCTTTTTGTCAAACAGGAGTTTTTCTGGAAATCTAGGACAGCATTTTACTTTCTGTGTCTCCTCTGAAGAATGGGGTTCCCCAGGAGTTGATATTAGCGCCTGTTCTTCTTGTATCTGGTGCCTTTGGGTTGTATTTTTAAAAAGCACAGTCTCTTCATTGTTTTACTGACAATATTCAAATCTATCTACTTGTAACTACAAATGACATCCAGTCTGCTGTACATATATTACAGGATTGTCTTCAGGATGTACAGGCTTGGGTAAGAGCAAATTTTCTGAAACTAAATTAGGAAAAAACTGAGATTTTAGTGTTTGGTCAATGTAGTTCCCTTCTTGGACATGATAGTGTGTTTGGTCCCCTGTCTTTCTTTGTCGTCCAGTCATGAAAAATCTGGGTGTGATTGTTGATCCTTTGTTTAAAATTGATAAGCATATAAGTGCTGTTATAAAGCCAGTTTCTTTCAACTGAGGATCCTCGCTAAGGTAAAATGTTATCTTCCTCTGCCTGATTTTGAGACTGCTATCCAGAGATTCATTACATCACGTTTAGATTATTGTAACTCTTTGTACTTGGGTTGGAGCAGAGCTCCCTGCAGCGACTGCAGAGCAAACAAAATGATGTAGCCTGTCTGCTGACCAAAACAAGGAGGTGTGAATGCCCAGTTTTAAATTTTTAGGATTAAATTTAAAGTCTTATTGATTGTTTTTAAGTGTTTAAACTATATAGGAGCTTCTTACTTAAGTGAGCTGCAGCAGCCCAACAGCCCACCCAGAGCCCCAAGGTCAACTGGCCAGCTTTTATTGTCTAAAGCTAGGCCAAAAACTAGAGGGGACAGATCTTTCTCTGCAGATCATCTCCCTCTGTCTGTTGAGCTGTCAGTTCAAGTCCAGACTGAAACTGATCTTTTCTCTCTGACCTTCAACACCAGCTAAAGAGACAAGGCAAAGGATGGAAGAAAATCGCTGCAGCTAAAATTCAATATTGTTTGGTTTTTATTTACACTGTTAGCTTTTGGTATCTCTGCCAATTTTATCTTATTTTGTCTTATTGTTTTTACTAAATTTAATTTTATTTCTATTTTATCATTTATCTATCTGTGATGTTGTGTTTGCTGTGAAGCACTTTGGTTAGCTGAGGTTGTTGGAAATGTGCCATAGAAATGAACTTTGACTTGACTTGATGTACAATCTGTGAAAGTCCATTGTCACAGAATTTCATATTCTGTAGTCAAATCAAAATTAGTGATTTCAAACCGATCCTTGATACGTGTCAATTATGCCTCAAAAGGCATCTGAGCTGTATGAAAACTGGAAGCAGTTTGAGGCAATTTACTATACTAGTTTAAATTTGCCACTTGTATCCAAAATTATGAACTGGACCTTTAAAAAGTTATACTATATTTCACAATGGTCTCCACTTTTCAGCCACCATTCTTTCACACTAACAAGGAAATTTCTACAGTTACTTTTGTCCAGTGGTGGAGAAAGTACTCAAAAAATGTACTTAAGTAAAAGTACAAATATACAGACAAAAATGTACTCAAGTAAAAGTCAAAGTACCACATTAACATTTTACTTAAGTAAAAGTAAAAAAGTACTGGTTTTTAAAAATACTTAAGTATTAAAAGTAAAAGTACTTGCTAATGCATTGCCTAATCACTAATATCATTAAGTGTACCGATCATATGATCATATGCCACAGATAAAGCATGTTTTTATTGAGTTTACTCTGTAACATAGGTTAGACATATATATGTGATTCTATGCATCATAATTTCAGGGATGGAAACATCTTGTGTCCTGTCCTAACATAACATGAACTTCACTTTTTTGCCACACATTTATTTTGAAAGAAATCCAACTGGCAGAGGAGGGCATGGAACCAAGGAGCCTCGTAGCAGAGTTGTAGTCTGGACCACTGAACCCAAGGCCAAATCAAAACCAGCACCCCATGCTACATGACAATAACATTAAGTGCACCTATCAAAACTGCTTCTCGAATTGATCTGAAAGATTCACTTTCCCACCTAGATATTAAATACTTAGAGCTGAAATAAATTTAACAAGTATCAATTCAAACTCTTCATTCTGTTTTGCTTTCATCTCTGTGCCACAATACACAGGTCTCCTGCCATCCCTAAAAAAAAATAACGCCCTGTGCGGTTGCCCATATTGCCAATGTCAGAAATAATAATTGTCTGCATCATTAAACATAGCAATTACCAACGCTCAACTATGAACACTGTCCAAGGCCCAATAAGCATGAAGTAACCAAGAAGGAGGAGCACCGTGACTGTTCTCATCCTCCCTCCTGCTGCAACGTCTGCCACCATGACAGGTGACGAAAACAAAGAGCAATGAGCATGCTCTGCATTCTTATGTTCTTGTTTTATTTATTCGCCAATTAAATATAAAGATATTTTAATGAAATAAAATAGCTACTGCAGTGTACGCAGAGCATTACAAGAACAAAGAACGGCTCTCAGTGAGGCTTCAGTACTATAGGACTTAGTCAAGATCCGTCCAGAAGAATCGGATCGTCCATGAATGTCATATTACTATATTGCACTTTGGTCACAGCATTGTCCCATATCTGCGACATGTCAGTCATCGCAGATGCAACATGTGTCTCAGTCAATACAGCTAGCTTTGCTAGCATCACGTCCACGGAGCTTACCTTTCTTTAAGCTTTCCTTCCAAGTGACGTTAAAAATTGGACGAAGTCCCCACCGTCTGTGAAAGCGAAGCGCTGCTGATTTTACATGTCGCCATATCTTATTATTTATGCAGCGCTTCCGTACTATTATATTACTGACGCTTAAAGGAAACCACTGCACATGTCTTGGAGCTCCGCGTGCGAGTAAAGGTGGAGCCGATGGGTGACAACAGACACTAAGTCACGTTATTGCTCGGATTTTACGGCGCCACCTTAAGTCCCTGAACTTCACATTTTAATGGAAAAAAAAAAACACAATGCGACTTGGATGTAACGAGTAACGCGACAGTTTTGTAGAAATGTAGTGAAGTAGAAAGTACAGATCCATCCATCCATCCATCCATCCATCCATTTTCTTCCGCTTATCCGGGGTTGGGTCGCGGGGGCAGCAGCTTCAGAAGGGAGGCCCAGACTTCCCTCTCCCCAGCCACTTCTTCCAGCTCCTCCGGGGGAATCCCAAGGCGTTCCCAGGCCAGCCGAGAGACGTAATCCCTCCAGCGTGTCCTGGGTCTTCCCCGAGGCCTCCTCCCGGTGGGACGTGCCCGGAACACCTCACCAGGGAGGCGTCCAGGAGGCATCCTTACCAGATGCCCGAGCCACCTCAACTGGCTCCTCTCGACGTGGAGGAGCAACGGCTCTACTCTGAGTCCCTCCCGGATGACCGAGCTTCTCACCCTATCTCTAAGGGAGAGCCCAGCCACCCTGCGGAGGAAACTCATTTCGGCCGCTTGTACCCGTGATCTCGTTCTTTCGGTCATGACCCAAAGCTCATGACCATAGATGAGGGTGGGAACGTAGATCGACGGGTAAATCGAGAGCTTCGCTTTTTGGCTCAGCTCTGTCTTCACCACGACGGACCGGTACAGCGCCCGCTTCACAGTAGACGCTGCCCCAATCCGCCTGTCGATCTCCCGTTCGCTTCTTCCCCCATTCGTGAACAAGATCCCCAGATACTTAAACTCCTCCACTTGAGGCAGGACGACCCCCCTGACCCGGAGAAGGCACTCTACCCTTTTCCGGCTCAAGACCATGGCCTCGGATTTGGAGGCACTGAGCCTCATCCCGGCCGCTTCACACTCGGCTGCGAACCGCTCCAGTGAGAGCTGCAGATCACGTTCCGATGAAGCCAACAGGACCACATCATCCGCAAAAAGCAGAGATGCGATCCTAAGGCCACCAAAACGGATCCCCTCAACACCTCGGCTGCGCCTAGAAATTCTGTCCATAAAAGTAATGAACAGAATCGGTGACAAAGGGCAGCCTTGGCGGAGTCCAACTCTCACCGGAAACGAGCCCGACTTACTGCCAGCAATGCGGACCAGACTCTGACACCGGTCATACAGGGACCTGACAACCCGTATCAAAGGGCCCGGTACCCCATACTCCCGGAGTAACCCCCACAGGGCCCCCCGAGGGACACGGTCGAACGCCTTCTCCAAGTCCACAAAACACATGTAGACTGGTTGGGCGAACTCCCATGCACCCTCCAGGACCCCGCTGAGGGTGTAGAGCTGGTCCAGTGTTCCACGACCAGGACGAAAACCACACTGCTCTTCCTGAATCCGAGGTTCGACTATCCGACGGACCCTCCTCTCCAGGACCCCTGAATAGACCTTACCAGGGAGGCTTAAGAGTGTGATCCCCCTGTAATTGGAGCACACCCTCCGGTCCCCCTTTTTAAACAGGGGGACCACCACCCCAGTCTGCCAGTCCAGGGGAACTGCCCCCGATGTCCATGCGATATTGCAGAGTCGCGTTAGCCAACACAACCCCGCAACATCCAGAGCCTTAAGGAACTCCGGGCGGATCTCATCCACCCCGGGGCCCTGCCACCGAGGAGCTTTTTGACCACCTCGGCGACCTCGTCCCCAGAGATTGGAGAGCCCAGCCCAGAGTCCCCATGCTCAGCTTCCTCAACAGAAGGCATGTTGGTGGGATTGAGGAGGTCTTCGAAGTATTCCGCCCACCGGCCCACAACGTCCCGAGTTGAGGTCAGCAGCGCACCATCCCCACTATAAACAGTGTTGGTGCTGCACTGCTTCCCCCTCCTGAGACGCCGGATGGTGGACCAGAATCGCCTCGAAGCCGTACGGAAGTCTGTCTCCATGGCCTCTCCAAACTCCTCCCACGCCCGAGTTTTTGCCTCAGCGACAACCCGAGCCGCATGCCGTTTTGCCCGCCGGTACCCATCAGCTGCTTCTGGAGTCCCACAGGCCAAAAAGGCCCGGTAGGACTCCTTCTTCAGCTTGACAGCATCCCTCACCGAAGGTGTCCACCAACGGGTTCGAGGGTTGCCGCCGCGACAGGCACCAACGACCTTGCGGCCGCAGCTCCGATAGGCCGCCTCGGCAATGGAGGTACGGAACATGGTCCACTCAGACTCAATGTCCCCCACCTCCCCCGGAACGTGTTCGAAGTTCTGCCGGAGATGAGAGTTGAAGCTCCGTCTCACAGGGGACTCCGCCAGACGTTCCCAGCAGACCCTCACTACACGTTTGGGCCTGCCAGGTCTGACCGGCTTCCTCCCCCACCACCGGAGCCAACTCGTCACCAGGTAGTGGTCAGTGGACAGCTCCGCACCTCTCTTCACCCGAGTGTCCAAGACTTACGGCCGCAAATCCGATGAGACGATGACAAAGTCAACCATCGAACTGCGGCCTAGGGCGTCCTGGTGCCAAGTGCACATATGGACGCCCTTATGCCTGAACATGGTGTTCGTGATGGACAATCCGTGACGAGCACAGAAGTCCAACAACAGAACACCGCTTGGGTTCAGATCGGGGGGGCCGTTCCTCCCAACCACGCCTCTCCAGGTCTCACTGTCATTGCCCACGTGAGCGTTGAAGTCTCCCAGTAGAACAAGGGAGTCCCCAGGAGGGGCACTCTCCAGTACCCCCTCTAAGGACTCCAAGAAGGGTGGGTAATCTGAACTGCCGTTCGGCCCGTAAGCACAAACAACAGTCAGAACCCGTCCCCCCACCCGTAGGCGGAGGGAGGCCACCCTCTCGTTCACCGGGGTGAACCCCAACGTACAGGCGCCCAAATGGGGGGCAACAAGTATGCCCACTCCAGCCCGGCGCCTCTCACCGTGGGCAACTCCAGAGTGGAAGTACGTCCAGCCCCTCTCAAGGAGACTGGTTCCTTGAGAGGGGCTGCGTCGAGGTGAGGCCGACTATTTCTAGCCGGAACCTCTCAGCCTCGCACACTAGCTCCGGCTCCTTCCCCACCAGAGAGGTGACGTTCCACGTCCCGAGAGCCAGCTTCTGCAGCCGAGGATCAGACCGCCAGGGTCCCCTCCCTTGGCTGCTGCCCATAGCACAATGCACCCGACCCCTTTGGCCCCTCGGACAGGTGGTGAGCCCATCGGAAGGGGGACCCACGTCTCCTCTTCGGGCTGAGCCCGGCCACCAGGCGCTCGCCATCGTGCCCCACCTCCAGGCCTGGCTCCAGAGTGGGGCCCCGGTGACCCGCGTCCGGGCGAGGGAAAACGCAGTCCAAAGTTCGTATTCATCATAGGGGTCTTCGGGCTGCACTTTGTCTGGTTCCTCACCTAGGACCTGTCTGCCTTGGGTGACCCTACCAGGGGCATAAAGCCCCAGACAGCATAGCTCCTAGGATCATTGGGACACTCAAACCCCTCCACCACAATAAGGTGGCAGCCCAAGGAGAGGAAGTACAGATACTTACTGTAAAATGTACTGGAGTAAAAGTAGAAAGTATCCATTATTAAATCTACTTAAGTAAAGTACAGATACACGAAAATTGTACTTAAGTACAGTAACGACGTACTTGTACTTCGTTACTTCCCACCACTGCTTTTGTCCTCTTTTCAATGCACTTTGAATCTCAAACACAAACCATAAATCTTATGCAGACAAAACTGTAAAACAGGCATGCTTGTCTGCGGGAAGTGGAAGTCCTGTCATGGCTTTCTGGTAGCTCTAATCAGCATCTGACAGGTGGGAGGTGAAGCAACTTGTCTACTTGTCTATAGACAAAAACTCTGCATGTAGAGCTCCTGCAGCGGCCTCAAAGTTGCAGCATTGATCTGAAGGAGAGCATTGTGCTCATCTTCCCTGATTCATCTGTCCTCCTTTCCACTTGCTTCATTTACTCTCTCCTCTTATATGAGGCACCCTTCCTTCCCTCCTTTCACTTGGCTAATCAATTCTTCCAATTTCTCCCTCGCTGGCTGCCGTTTCTTTCTTCTCATCAACATATTTTACAAGCAGAGATCTGAGCCAAGCCTTAAAGACAGATGGATGATGATAAATGGTAACACAAACCAGATTTATCTCTCTCTACATCTTCACCGTGCTCCATTTCTTCCTTTTTTTCTCTTGGCCTCAGCTCGCTTTTCTTAGATGCACTTTTGAGGTTACTCACAATGTACCTTTGGGAGGCCAATGATGTGCTTTCAGATGATTAAGCCCAAAAGCTAGTTCTTTGGCCGTTGAACATCAATAGAACAAAGTCAGTTGTTCACAAACAGGACTTAGATTGAGAAATGGGAAGTTGGTTGAGAACCTTTTGTGGAAAAACCAAGGAGAGCTGTTGTCAACATGTTGGAGCTTGCAGCCGCGCAGAATTATTTACTTCCCTATGATAATGATGTGATTCTGCTTGTAAAGATACAAGCAGAATCTTGGGCTCAGGGAGATTGGGGGATAAAGATCTCTGAGCAGAGTGACATCAAGCCCTTGCCTTTGAAGTAGTACAGATGAGGCTTTGTGGAAACTTCCCTCAGGACACAAGATGGACTACCTTTGGTCTCAATTATACCAGCCTCTACTTGACAGAACCAAATTTGCTCAGCATGACATTCCCTAGCTTCATGCTGTACTGCGGGATACTTCTGTCCCTCACCTTTTAATTCAGGCTAGATCAAACACCACTTTGCTCTTAGATGATAGCAGCAGTGGAGGGAGAGTAAAGGATTTCAGGTTATCAGATCCTCCTCGTTTTATCACATAAAAATCCCTACATGTCGCAGCAGACCTGGGGTTAGGCTGTACATATATATATATGTACCCGGATCCTTTTTCTGCGTTGTGCTGGTTATCAAGTGAATGGACCGTGACACAGTTTATCTTTCGAACGGATGATTCTCAGTTTTTTTTGGACGAGAATACAAAGACAAAACAACCGTGTTAAAGGCTGCCCGCTCCAAGTCCTCTCCCGCAGGACAACATGACAAAAGGGGCGCGTGAACAGCTCTCACAACTTACAAAAAAAACAAAATAAACATTTTTGTACAACATACCTGACGAGAATACAAAGACAAAACAGCCGTGTTAAAGGCTGCCAGCTCCAAGTCCTACACAAAACAAAAGTATATAACAAAAATTAACTTAATAGATCTATAAATAAACTGAATGTATTTAGATGGAAAAATGTCCTCTCCCGCAGGACAACATGACAAAAGGGGAGGGGCTAATGGGTGCAAACAATTTAAAGACAATACCACAGAGGAAGAAATAAAAAGTAGGGGCTTCCGATCTTAAAGTAACACAACTAATTATAATTATACAACAAGAATTCGAAAACTCACACATCAATAACAGGCTGAACATTATCCTTATCATAAAGTGCCTCAATGACAACCATGGACTCTATCAGGCGACAAACTGGTTTAATAACCCTCCCAAAGCGTGAAGTTAGGCGGCGAACAACATCCCGTCCCACACTGTCTGGAGGATGAACAGAACCAGCATCATCAGGAAGATGAGGTAAGGAACCAGGAGTCGCCAGCACTCCAGTGTCCATAGAGGAGTTCTCAGAGTCATGAGGCAGGTCGCCATTTACAACTGATGAAGCTGAGGACACATCCTGAACCCATGAAGCAGTACGGTCCTCCTCATCACTGCAGGACAGGGAGTCAGGTAGGGAAGGCTCAGCAGGAACAGCACTAGGAGCCTCGCTAAAACATTCTGTTCCATGTAAATCAGAAACCGAGGGGACTCTAACCACACTGTCAGCATGGCGGTTCACATTGCCATCCATGGTCAGTCCCACGGGTAAAAAGTTCACATCAAGCAGGAGGATGCGATGCACCACACGCTCATTGCCATGACGGTCTCTAATTTAATAAATGTGGAGAGCAGGTTTGGATGCAACCACAGGCTCCCATTTATCAGAAAGCTTCCGCTTTCCTCTGGCTCCCTTGTTCACCACCAGGACCTGATCTCCAACTGACAGAGGGTGACCCTTGGCTCTCTTGTTGTACTGGTCACATTGGTGTTTGTGCTCTGCACTGGTACTCTTCTCAGCCATTAGCATAGCAGAACGCAGATTTTCAACCATTGATTTGACGTAAGAGTGGTAGTCGGGAAGAACGTTCCGAAAAACCAGGTCAACAGGCAGCCTGGGAATCCTCCCAAACATTAGATAGAACGTTGCAAACCCAGTGGTCTCATAAACTGTGCAGTTGTAAACAAAAGCCAGAAACTGGATCATCTGAGGCCATTTGTGCTTCGAACGTGGAGGAAGAGATCTCAACATGTTGCCCAGGGTTCGATTGAATCTCTCTGCAGTCCCGTTACCCATTGGGTGGTAGGGTGAGGTGTGTGATTTACTGACACCACTCAGCTCCAAAAGCTCAGCCAGCAGCTCACTCTCAAAATTTGCGCCCTGATCCAAGTGAATGCCCTGAGGAAAGCCATAAACACAGAAAAACCCATTCCATAACTTCTTTGAAACTCTTTTAGCAGTTGATCCTGACAAGGGAAAGCATGTGCTAACTTTGTGAAGTGATCAGTAATCACCAGAACATCCACAGACTTGTTTTTGCTGTCCTCAGCCGACCAGAAATCAATGCACACCAGCTCCATCGGAGCACTGGTCCTGATGTTCTCCAGAGGGGCTCTCACCGCAGGCTCTGGGGTTTTACTCGGGGCACACCTGGAACATTTTCTCACATAATCTCGCACATCTCTCTCCATGTCATGCCAAAAGAAGCGATGACGAGCCAAGGAGTGTGTTCGTGGCTGGCCCTGATGACCTGCATTATCGTGGACACCAGTCAAAACCACAGACTTCAAAGCATCAGGGACCACAAACTGGAATTGTTTACCTTTTGTCAGAGGGTCTTTTATGACACGGTAAAGAACACCATTCAGCAATGTTAGTTTGTCCCACTGCTTGAGAATTTTTAAAGCCAGTTGATTTTTACCAAAGCGTTCCCGCCTTGATGGACAGCGTCCAGGCTCAACATAGAGGACAACTCTGGAAACAACAGGGTCATTTTTCTGGTGAGAGACAGGTTAGTTAGACAAAGAGCTGTTGATGGACCTGTGGTGTGTGGGATTATCATGTCCAGATGGTCAGCTAAAGATGCTGCATGCTGAGCTTGACCAGCATCTCCACTGCAGACAGATGACAAAAGAGAGGAGACCTCGTCGCAGGTCATGGAGGTGTCAGCTGTAATGGAGGAAGAGCTGTCCACTGATTGGGGCTGACAGGTCAAACGGAAAACATCCTGCACAGCGTGATCAGGAACCTCACAGACATGCTTCCAAAGGTTCCTGACAAGGCTCTGACAGAAGGCGATCAGCCAAGGGCTTCACAAAAGGGGCTCTGCTCAGGGCATCTGCCACCACATTCTGTCTCCCTGGAACATACCTGATCTCAAAGGTGTATGGAGCAAGCTTAGAGACCCAGCGCTGTTCATAGGCATCCAGTTTGGGCTTGGTCAGGATATATGTGAAAGGATTATTATCCGTCCACACAGTAAACCTATGACCCTTCAGCCAGTGGCTGAACTTATCACACACAACCCACTTTAAGGCTAGGAACTCGAGCCTGTGCGCAGGATAGTTGGACTGACTGTGGCTGAGAGACTTGCTGGCAAAAGCAACAGGCCTAGCAATCTCTCAATCAGCCGGGACCTGCGACAAAACAGCACCGAGCCCATCCAATAAAGCATCGGTTGAGAGAATAAATGGCCTCTCAAAATCAGGATGTGCCAGCACCACACAGTTGAGGAGTGCAGCTTTAAGGTCTCCAAATGCTTTCTCACAAGCTGGAGTCCAGTCCTGGGGAGTTAGAACACGAAATGTTCCAGCTTTCCCATGCCCTTTGCCCTTCACTTTACGTTTCTGACCTGCGGTGAGGGCGTAAAGTGGCTTTGCGATGCGGGAACAAGCTGGAATAAAGTGCTGATAGAATAGCACCATGCCCAGGAATGACCTCACCTTCTTCTGGCACAGAGTGCAGCCATCCTCCTTCATGAGGTCCTTTTTGTCAAACCCAGAGATGACCTTGACCTTCTCCTGATCAACAGAAACATCACCAGCCTCCACAACATGGCCCAAGAACCTCACAGACCTCCTGAGATAGTGACACTTCTTCTGGGCCAGCTTCAAGTTGGTAGCTCTCAGGTGACAGAAAACAATCTCTAGCCCCTTTAACGATTCCTCCTCAGAAGGTGCAAACACCAACAGGTCGTCTAGATAACAGAGGAGGCTGGAAAAGTTCAAGTCACCAAAAACGTTAAGCATCATCCTCATGAAGGAAGCTGGGCTGTTGCATAAACCTTGTGGGAGACGGTTGTACTGATAGAGTCCAAGCGGTGTGGTAAAAGGTGTATAATGTTTGTCAGACTCATGGAGAGGGATGTTGTAGAAACCAGAGGTCAAGTCCATAGTGCTGAAAAGAGCATTCCCACCAAGAGGCAGTCAGACTGATGGGGCAATGGATGAGCATCCTTAACGGTCTTAGCATTAAGCCAGCAGAAGTCAGTGCATATCCTCATGTCCCCAGACTTTTTCCACACCATAACAAGCGGGGAGGAATATTCACTAATAGACTTCCTTATGATACCCTTCATCTCCATCTCAGACAAGACCTCCCTCAACTGCTGATAATGTGCTGGTGGGATGCGTCGATAAGGCAAGCGAAATGGCTGGTCATCAGTCAAGTGAATGAGATGGACAAAATCCCTAGCCTCACCACAGTCCAGTTTCCCCCTGGAGAACACATCCTGGTAAGAAACCACAAGTTCATCCAGCCGTCTTTTAGACTCACCTGACACCTCACAGCTCTCTATGTCGATGTCATGTAGACCACATTATCTCAGCATCTGCACTGGATCAGCACTGTGATGTGATGAGCTTGCTGAAACAGCAGAATGGTTGCAGTACACTTCAGATCTCCCCTGACTAAACGCAAAGTCCTCCACAGCAACACATGGGAAGACATCAGCGATTTTAGCATCGCGGCGCAGTACCAGAGGTTTGTCTGTTGGATTGAGAACCTTCATAGGGACCCAACTATGAAGGTTGGTGGGTCGTGTAGTAACACATGAGTGTTACTACACGACCCACCTAAATGTTTTTTGGAGTGGAACGAGCAGATGATGGCTCGACGGCCACAGTGTCCCCTAATGACAGTGGTGAGGTGGACGGAAGCTTCCCCCTAACCACATACTCCTGACGAGGAAGGAGGGTGACAGCCTCTCTGAGCCTGACCGTTCCAATCTTGTCAGGTAAAGTAGAGTTTGACCACCGAGAAACACAACTCAGCAACTGCAAAAACTCCTCACACTCTGGGTTTGCAGTGTCTGATGTAATGAGTTCCCAGTACCTCGAATCAGTTTTCATTCTTTGAATAAAAACTGAGGTCAAGTCCATAGTGCTTGGACTTGACCTCAGTTCATCATTGGTAGCACATTGCTACCAATGATGAATTCATCATGTTGGCCAGGTATCGAAAATGTCGATACTGTAAATTTGAAGCCATAGATCTCAATGTTCAACTCATAGATGCATCGAGGCTGCGTGAGAAGGCCACCACACCCGACGAGCACCACATTCTCTGGGACTGCAAGAGGGATCAAATCAACACACTTAGTTTGCTCTCTGCCTCCATGCTCAATGTGCATGACATACTCCCAGAGTCCAACATACCCCTCAGTGTAGATCGGTCACTCACTGAAACTGAGGCATAAAACAAATCACTAGCCCTCTGAACTCTCTGTGACCCCAAGAAAACCACATCACTGTTCTCAGGTGAAGCGTTACAACACTCAGTATAAATAGAGTGTGCATCTAGTGCATTTGTGAGGGTATTATCCACACTGCCCATGCTGCCCCTCTCATCACACAGGCTCTCTAGTTTAAACTAAGGTAGTGGGAGGATGGCTGCGGTGTATGATGAGGAGGCTTAGGACAATCCCTTTTAATGTGTCCTGAGCCGAAGCAGTTGAGACACAGTCTGAATAGTCTGCAGTGTGAATGTGTTGTATGCTCCTCTGAGCAACAAACTGCATGGAGCATGCTGAGGACGTTTAGAACCACGTGTGTAACTCCCCATATGTTGACCATGTTGTTTTGTAGCAAGAGAAGCTGCACACAAAGAGAAAACTTTATCAAACATCTCTGCCATTTGATGAGGTGGTTCGACTCCTGAACTGGAGGAAAAAGTTGGCTTGGGTGGACCTGCATTCTGAAAGGGAGTCAGTTGTGGAGCCCCTGTTGTGGTGGCCACATCAGCAGCCACAACAGGGCCCTTGTGGCTGCTGATACAAGGGCCCTGAAGCTGAAGAACGATCACATGCTAAAGCAGCTTGGGGAAAACGGACAGCAAATGGTGCCGCATCGGCTGGCAACGCAGCACTGGGTGACTGAGCACCAAGCTGAGGAAGACAGGAGAGAACAACAGGGTCTGTAGATGAACCAACAGCCCTGTTCATAGTAACCATTGGTCTCCTAAGGCTCGCAACATGGTTATCAAGACAACTCTGGACCTCAGCAGCAGTCCACTCCTCAACAGGTTTCCGCTGGAAGGAAAGAGCTAGACCAGGATCAGGACAGTGGTTGATGAACATTGTAACAACTTCAGCTCCTGGATCCTCCACCTGCTTCCCCCTTCTACGCAAACACTCATCAGCCGCTTCAATAGACTTGTTCAGTCGAATCCAGTAGTCTATGGCTGTCTCCCCATCAGCAGGCAGGATGTTATTGGTCTCATTGGTAAACTGGAGAAGATCAGCTCACCAAAGTTGCGTTTCAGAATATTAAAAACAGTAGAAACTAACTTGTCACTACATGACTGAGGCTGGCAGCAAAGCGACACCTGAACCACATCTCTAGCTTTCCCAATAAGTCTGGATGTGATGATCTCACACATTTCTACAGGGTTCACACATCTTATTCTTGACAGATAACATCTCATCAAACCCTCCCATTCCTGGAGGGAGAAGATGTCAGTGTGGTCACCTTTGAAATATGGTGGTGCCCTGATATCAGACTGAACAACAAACCTCATTTGTGACTGATCGGTCGGGTTGCTAGGTTGGCTGTCAGCAACCTGAGACTGTGATTGACTTTGTGGGTTTAGCCCACCAAGGTTTGTTGTAATGGCATCCCCAATCTGCTTAGCCAAATCAGCAATCACCCCACTGAGAGCCTCAGTAGAAATAAGTTGGCTAAGGTCAGCAGCAGGGACCGGTGGAGGGTTCAGCTCAGACAACAGAACATCCATATGCACTAGAAGGCATAGACCTACCCCTTCCAAATGACATGTAATGTTTGCCCCTCCCCAAACTAAAAGTGACCCTCTGGTCCAATTCATCACTCTTAGAAGGTAACCTCAGTGTCAGACATTGAGTAACAGATAAACACCATTAAAAAGAACAATGCATCAGTCAGCAAAAAACAACTTATCTACAGGCAAAAGGGTAATAAACAGACAGGTTTCTCGTCTTCAAAAAAAATATTTTTTATTCGTACGATTATGTAGTTTTAAAATTTGTTTTATTTTCCCAAAACAATAAAAAAAAAAAGTTCACAAAATTAAAAAAAAAAATTTTCACTTATTTCCCTTGTATAAAACAGGGTACACAAAACTGAGCAACAGAAACTTGACTTTGCCAGGATACAGCAACCCAACGCCTGCCAGTCAAAGCGCAGGGCAAAAGCGCGGTGCAGCGAAGGCGGAGCCCAGACCTCAAAGGCGGGAAAGGTGCATCGGAGCAGCAGCTTCAGCAGTGGAGATTCGACATTACAGAGGGCCAAACGGCACCAAGTGTAACCGGATCCTTTTCCTGCGTTGTGCTGGTTATCAAGTGACACAGTTTATCTTTCAAACGGATGATTCTCTGTTTATTTCTGACGAGAATACAAAGACAAAACAACCGTGTTAAAGGCTGCCGACTCCAAGTCCTACACTGAAAGAAATAACTCTTTGGATTAACATAAAAAATCATGGAAAGATTTTCCACCTGATTACTTTGCTTTATTTCAGCACTATGTAATTCTGTTACTCCAATTTAAAGGAAATGTGTTGGTTCAACTTAATTTTTTAAGGTTATTCCAATTGAAAGCAAATGTGTTGGCTCAACTTAAACTTTTGTGGTTGATTCAACATATTTACTTTAGTTGGACCCAATGTAATTTAATAGAGCCAGCCCAACTAATTTTACAGTGTTACCTTCACACTACATAATTAAGTTGATCCAACTCATGAAAATTAAGTTAGCTGAACAAACATGCTTCATGCTGAAAGAAAGCTATATAATCATGTGGAAAATCTTTCCATGATTGAATTATGTTAGTTCAAAGACATTTTCTTAAGTGCTATTAAATTAAGTGTTTTAAGACCACACTGAAAGAAGAAAAAACACTCAACAATTAGAAAAAGTACAACATAAACTGTATTTTCAAAATTGTTATCCATTTTCTTTTCACACAGCACAAAAAAACAGCTACACCCTCAGCGGGGTCCTGGAGGGTGCATGGGAGTTCGAAATGGGTTTCCTCCGCAGGGTGGCTGGGCTCTTCCTTAGAGATAGGGTGAGAAGCTCGGTCATCCGGGAGGGACTCAGAGTAGAGCCGCTGCTCCTCCACGTCGAGAGGAGCCAGTTGAGGTGGCTCGGGCATCTGGTAAGGATGCCTCCTGGACGCCTCCCTGGTGAGGTGTTCCGGGCACGTCCCACCGGGAGGAGGCCTCGGGGAAGACCCAGGACACGCTGGAGGGATTACGTCTCTCGGCTGGCCTGGGAACGCCTTGGGATTCCCCCGAGGAGCTGGAAGAAGTGGCTGGGGAGAGGGAAGTCTGGGCCTCCCTTCTGAAGCTGCTGCCCCCGCGACCCGACCCCGGATAAGCGGAAGAAAATGGATGGATGGATGGATGGATGGATGAAAAAACAGCTGAGTTGAAAGTTTAAATAAACAACAAAAGGTCAGTTTTGTTTTTCCAGAAAAAACTGGGCTGTGTTGATCACTGTTTAGCATAGAACAAATTCTTAACAACATAAAAAGTCAGTAAATTAGCTCAACTTTGCAAACTGTAACAATTAAAATTTAGTTTTCGACTGCAGTCTTTGGAAAATAATGTAGATACATTGCCCAAGTTGTTCATCACTTCCACCCCCTCCAGGACAATCCCAACATCCTCATTGGCATCGCCAGGCTCTGCACTCTCCGGTCGAATAACGAAGATTCCACAGACAGTCTCGGCTACGGCCATTTGTGCACCTTGATCAACGTCCTAAGGGGGAAGATTTCACATCTCATTAAATAAAAAAATAACTTTACACTTGTTTGGCTGACTCACCAACAACTAAGGTCCATCAAGGACTTGTCTGTGTTAATTGTGAGTCCAGTGGTAAGATTTTCCATTTAGAAAAGGTACCATATTTTCTGCACCATAAGGTGCGCCTAAAAATCTTACATTTTCACAAAAATCGTCTTATAATATGGTGCACCTTGTGGTGTGGAAAATAGGGTATATTGTCTCATTATATGGAAAATCATGAAGAGAAGATATGAATCCCAAATAGGCCCCATATTCTGTGGCAAGTTCTCCTCAATTGAAATGACAGTCTGAGGATCCACCACATAGACTGTCATTCCAAACCAGTCATACTTATGTGCAAGTACAAAGCCTTGACTCTGTACACAAACCAAATATCTTATACATGCAGAACCTGTCTTGTTTTCTGGATGGAGGAAATGCCATGACTATGTGTGGTAGTTATTTCCAAAAAGATCAGATCTTAGGTAAAGTTACTTAATATTTCTGTCTGCGTATGAAACAGTGCTGTGAGAAACAAAGGCTCAATAAAACAGGCCAACAATCTTTTTGTAGAGTTTAACTCACCTAAAGATCCTCATTTTAAACCCACTTAAACATAACTGTATAGTATATCAATCTTACTAATGATTCTGCTTTTCTGTTGGAGAAATTAAAAACATCTCAAAAGTCAAATTAAAATTGAATGTACCCAAGTGAAAAAAGAAGAGTTTTAATTACCTTCTCTTATTTTAAATGTATTAGTAATTTACAGGAAGTCCAATTAACTCCAACTCTAATCACCTCTTTTGTAGACAAAGATAAATTAACATACCATGTACTCTTTCACCAGCTTCTCTGGATCTTCATTCAGGTACGCACACAGACCTTTGAGGATGCACTCTCGTCTGACTTCAGCAGTGTTTTCCTAAATACGGAGATCAGAAAACAATAAGAACAATCACAAAAATCCAGCAGTAAACTATAGGGTCACACACTTGAAAACTTGGCTAAATTCAAAGGAAGTCACAACGAAAGTGATCAGAGGCTTGCAGCCTATTTGAAAGATATTTAAAATTGTTATTCTAATTTCATTATGCCATCACTAAAATTAAGTGTAACATTTTATTTAAACTTCTAACTGAAGCTGTCACCTAAGAAATATTTATGTCTGAAACAAGGACGCAGTATAGGGGGATATACTGTGAAAACTGAAAAATCAACTTCTGCCTTCTCCCAGTGCTAGAAACAACCAGTCAGAGGCAGGAGAGTTTTAATGCTGTCAATCACAATCTCATATTGCTGCTCATCCTTCTTCCCCCCTGGCTCTGTACTATTCTGTAGCTAGCATAGGTCTGATAGCAGCTCATATCTACTAGACAGAGAGAAACAACACTCCTTACAGTTTCACATCCCCATGCAAATAAAGACTAGATTCAGTCATTTTAGATCTGGCAAAACTCACCATTAGCCACTGAACCGTTTGAAAGAACCGTTTGAAGTTTTTCTAGACACAAGACCTCGCGTGATCTCGCTAGCATCTTGCGTGATCTTCCGTAATTTCGCTAGCATCTCGCGTGATCTGCCGTGATCTCGCTCATCGCCTCCAGCACAAGATCAGTCTGACTATAATGAATCCTATTATCTCAACATGATTCAATTTCATATACGTTAAGTTGTTGAATTTCTTGTTTATTCAACATGATTTTATTACGTTTTTGTTTAAAACATGAAATTATTGTGTTAAAAGTACATTATATTATTTTGTTAATGTAATAACCCCCTTGGTTCATTTTTTTGAGTGTACACAAAACAAAAGTATATAACAAAAATTAACTTAATAGATCTATAAATAAACTGAATGTATTTAGATGGAAAAATTAAAAGCACACACCTTTCCCGCAGGACATGACAAAAGGGGAGGGGCTAAGGGGTGCAAACAATTTAAAGACAATACCACAGAAGAAGAAATAAAAAGGAGGGGCTTCCGATCTTAAAGTAATACGGTTAAAACAATGACAGAGGTGTTTCAGTAAGATAAGGAACAAGACAAATAATAAAGACATTTTGTGTAATTATAAAAGAGAATTGCAACCAGGTTACAAAATATTGTTTTAACTTGCATTGTTTCAAAATGAGCTTCATGTAGCACCGAGGCTTAAATATAATTTCTTAATGTCCATCCATCCATCCATTTTCTTTACACCCTTGTCCCTTAGTGGGGTCGGGAGGGTTGCTGGTGCTTATCTCCAGCCAACGTTCCGGGCGAGAGGCGGGGTACACCCTGGACAGGTCACCAATCTGTTGCAGAATTTCTAAATGTAGTATAGTTAATTATTTTTACGTCTTTCATACTCCTGCTAATGGAGTATATGCCACGAGAGGTGGTGACGTATTTCCGTTTGAATTTATGCCACATAGTTTGGTTCCGGGTCCTGCTTGCTCCTATTGTTTTAAAGATCTGTACCATGAAAAAGACGCAAAACTTAAAATATCTGCGAGCTACTGGTACAACAACTGAATTTGGTGGTGTGCCATTGTCCAGTAATTAGCCGGTACCATCCAGTGCTTAGTTTTTTCATTTTCTTGCTGATATCAAGGTGACAGCCGACTGTAGCCAAAATGTAGCCACTACAGCTAACACACGGTTTGTAGCTGCCTGCTATTTCAAGGCTTGAGGATATTAAAGATCCAGCGTCAGAAATGGGAAGACGGAGGTTTAAAAGGAAGCTGAACGCGCTTCGTTCAGTGGAGTAATTTGTTGGAGGAAAATAATGCTGAAGGAAATCCACTGCTACAGGAACAGGCTGAGAACAGAGGCAGCGATATTCGGCACAAGGTAAGTCAATACGTGTGTGTTGATGTATGTGTTTGTGTTATACAGAGTATGAAATTATTTTTAGGCAACTCCTTAGCTTTTGTTTACATGACAATTATATAAAATACATTTAACATGCAGTCGGAGCGACGAGCCCCTCCGATACTGAGCGGTAATTTAAGAACAGCCGAGAGCAGCAACGCTTCAGCCCGATTCAAACCACACAAGCAGTCAGCAGTGGTGGAGAAAGTACTCAAAAAATTTACTTAAGTAAAAGTACAAATACACAGTCAAAAATGTACTCAAGTAAAAGTAAAACTACCACATTAACATTTGTACTTAAGTAAAAGTAAAAAAAGTACTGGCTTTTAAAAATACTTAAGTATTAAAAGTAAAAGTACTTGTTGATTAATACCTAATTGCTAATATCATTAAGTGAACCAATCGTATTTAATTTTAATACGTTAGAAATGTGCCATTTTAATGAACAATGCCACAGATAAAGCATGTTTTAATTGTGTTTACTCTGTAACATAGTTTAGACTTAGATATGTGATTCTATGCATCATAATTTCAGGGATGGAGACATCTTGTCTCCTGTCCTAACATAACATAAACTTCACTTTTTTTGCCACTAGTGGCATTTATTTTTAAAGAAATCCAACACAAAGGGGATGGAAAGAAGGTGGGTGGGAGAGGACAGGAAACCAAGGAGCCAGTAGCAGTGTTGTAGTCAAGACCACCTACCCAAGACCAAGTCAAGACCAGCACCCTGCGCTACGTGACACAAAAAAATGAACTTTTACCTTCAAAATTGCTTCTCAAATTGATCTGAAAGATCCACATTCCCATAAAAAAACTAAATATTAAATACTTTGAGCTGAAATAAATTAAATCAGTAAAGATCCGTCCAGAAGAATCGGATCGTTCCTGAATGTCATATCACTATATTGCATTTTGGTACCAGCGTTGTCCCATATTTGCGACACCTCAGTCAATACCTCCACACAATAATTCAGCGCATGACTGACAACTTTTTTTCATCGCAGATGCAACATGTGTCTCTGTACAGGTCCACGGAGCTTACCTTTCTTTAAGTTTTCCTTCCAAGTGACGCTAAAAGTTGGACGAAGTCCCCACCGTCTGTGAAAGCGAAGCGCTGCTTATTTTACATGTCGCCATATTTTATATGCAGCGCTATTATATTACTGACATTAGACAGACATCTTCTCCCGCTCAGAGGAAACCACTGCGCATGTCTGGAGCTCCGCGTGCGAGTAAAGGGGAAGGCAATGGGTGACAACAGACAGTAAGTCACGTTATTGCTCGGATTTTACGGCGCCACCTTAAGTCCCTGAAGTTCACATTTTAACGGAAAAAAAGAGCAATGCGACTTGGATGTAACGAGTAACGCGACACTTTTGTAGAAATGTAGTGAAGTAGAAAGTACAGATACTTACTGTAAAATGTAGTGGAGTAAAAGTAGAAAGTATCCATCTACTTAAGTAAAGTACAGATGGCACCGATCCACAAAAAAACCCACAGAACAAATGGTACAAATCACGTATTTCCTGAATCCCGAAAATATGACATCTACCTTTGCTGTTTCATAATTATAATCCACGGTAGAGTCAATTTTTCCACTTGGCTGCTATAATCTGTTCTTGCATTACACAACGTAATAGATTCTGCTTAGAAAATGAGGTTATGAAGTTACATCCTCCCACTGCTTTTTGTTTTTAAAATGGTAAGTTTAGGTTTGCCTCGACTTTTATAAACTAATGCCTCTTATATATGCATCATTTTCTTGTATTACTGTTGGTACAGATATTAGGCGAACAAAGTGCTTTGCCTGCTAGTAGTTTAAATAAATTTCAGCTGCACACTTTCAAAAGAGTATTCAGATTTTAACATGCACTTAAGTAGTAAATATTTCAGTTCACTCTTACTCAATAACTTCAGTGATGTTACACCTCTGAAACATTTTTTGCAGTTTCTTTGTGATACCAGAACTATTTCACTTAAACATTTAATTTCCTGAGATATTGTTAATTTATTTTCAAGCAAAACTCTCGAAAGAGCTGAGGATTTATTAGTTTTGATTATGTTGTGCAGCTAAATATGGACGCTTATTAGTTTTTATTTTATTTTTGTTTTTAATTTTTCAGGTTTGCATCGCAACACCTCGTGATGTGTTTCTGAGCCATGTGTCGATTACCTTTCCATTGGATCCAAGCACCTGGACCAGCTGACCGGCACGTTGTCCATCAGTCCACGGTCTGCCAGATCATCACAACGTGGACTAACGTTTTATTTACAGTACTTGGTTAAACTATGATCTTAAAACCGGAGCACCAGATATGCAAAAATCTACCTGCAGACTTTGTTGGCTACCCTGGCGCTGCGGTCATCCCGGATGGGGCTGAGCCAGTCTTCCTCTCCTCGAGAGTGACGAGTTTTCATCACCAGTAAAGGCAAACAAGTCTGATGTTTGATTAGCTGCTAGGAAGTATATTATATATTCACTGTTCATTTTGCTATTCTGTTTGTACCTACAATACAATTGAATTTCATTTGTAATACTCTGCATTTCACAAACCTTTTTTTCCCCCATTTCTCTGTGTTTACATTATATCAAGTATTTGCATGTAGATCAGGAATTCAAGTGAGATGTTAAAATGCAACACTTTTAGGTAATATCAGCAAAGAAATGTGAATATTAATATACTGAATAAGGCTGGATGATATGACTTACAAGATTTTTTTTCATACCAGATTTGATTTTAATTGATTCCTCCCATCCTCAATTTCTATAATAAAATCACAGAAAATACTTTCAAAAAGTGTCTTTATTTCAATCATCTGTTCTGTGAGTTGTGTAAGGGAGCATTACGGTCAGGATACAAGAATTTTTAATTACAAGAATGTAATTAAAAATTCTTATTACAGCAGAATAAAGATGCAATTTTAAAACTATGTCTTAAAATTACAAGAAGTCGTTTTAATGAGAAATAAAGATTCAGATTTATCTGATGTAACCAGCTGATGTAACCATGTGGTTCTGACGTTTGTCAGTAATCAAGAGGATGTACATTTCCACCTCAACTGACCAGGTAAGCATTAAGGTAAAAAAAAAAAATAGAGCAGTACTGTATACAAAATGGAAAAAGAGCAACTGATAGAAATACTTTCTATATAAAGAAAAGCAAAAAAATTAATAGCAGGAGAACAGTTGTTGACAGCATTAGCTTAGCCGATCTCTCCCTCCAGGAAGCCATCAAACAGAACTCCTGTCCAACTCCAGCTATAATAAAGATTTTTAAAAAAAGAAAGAAAGCGGAAAATTAAAATAACAAATAATGCCAATTTAATAATTCAGATCTAATCTGTTCTGGAATCTATTATTGACATTTTACAAATTTCACAAATAAATTAGGTTTCACAAATGTTTTATTTATTCTGCTGTTAGTACAGAATAATCTAGTCAGGTTTGAAATGTCTAGGTGTTGTACAACACATTAAAAAAGCTCAAGATAGAAAAATTAAGTGTAATCGCCCTTTAGCTATTTTCCGAATTAAATGCTACATTCGGAAGCTAACTTCATCTTCGACTGATAGCTTGGGCACAATACAGACAGATCTATATATGTTTACATATCTATGCTTTATAGATAGATATAGGTATATATTTATATAGATTGCACACTGCACCGATAATCAAAACACTAAACGTTTACATAGCACCTTTATAAGTTTGTCCCTGTTAGCTACGTCAGACATATGAGGCATTATGGTGAATACAAACAATTTATTAACTTACCTTCAAAGTTATTGTGAAGTTTTGACACATCCAGACACAAAGGATTTAACTTTGTTGTTGTTGGAGCGTTTCAGGACATCTGAATAATTCTATAGGCATCATTAATAGTCCTGCAGCGACTAAGGAGCCACTGTTAACAAACTGTTGCCTGTGCACCGGAACCATTCTATGTGGCAAAAAAATGCTAAAATGGAAGTCCGTGGCATATACCCCATTGACATATATTACTGGACTGGACAGCGCCTATTGGTCGCTATGTGATTCATTGTGTCCAGAAAACCATTTTATCCCAACAATGAGAAATCTGTCACGAAAATATTAGTAGCGCCATCATTTGTTATTGGATATATCTATTAAATATGACTTAAAATAAAGATTAGAAAACTGATGTTTGATAAGTTCTCCATGATACAAATCTATAAACAGTTTAGTTTGTTAGTTCTGTCAAGATGCGAGAAGGGGCAAATTTCTATTTATATTGGTCAATCGTTTTATTTTAAATATGCTGTAGGAGCCGTAGTTTAACGACTGTTATAAATATCACCACGTTTTGCGAACACGGAATTAGCTCAGTTTTTCTCGCTTGTTTTTAGTAATTGCAGCGGCTGCATTGCGCCACAATAAAGGTACAATAAAGCTGATAAACAGGTGAAGAACCAAACTAGACAGAACCACTTCTGATTGTTTGCCAAGCCAAACATCCAATAAAAGTTCCACCGAGCACTGGGGTCATGTTTCTCGACACAGGCAAAACAAGGTTCAATGTCCAAACTTATTGATTGTTCTTGGTGATTTATTTTCCTTTCACCAAACAATTACAGAGATCAAACTTTCATTTGTTCTCATGCTCTCTTGCTCTGGTAAAAACCATCGGCCCCAAACCCAAATGCCTGCTGGTCCTTCACCAGACCCCTGCACTTATAGAAAGTGGACTAACCCACATTACTTCCTGTCTAAATTTAGAAAATAAATAAGAAAAATAATAAAACAAACAAAAAAAATCAAAAATTATCAACCTACAAATAAACTCTGTAAATAATACAAAAAATAGAAATTTAAGAATAAAGTAACAAAATTCAAATGGATAAAGAAATAAAGAAAAAATAGCTCCAACAACTTCTATTCCGCCTTTTCTCGCTCTCTATGTCGGTATTACGCACACCCGTTGCCATAGCAACCGACAAAACAGCTCAACGAGCTGATATAGAGCAGAGATTACCGATCAGGGGTATCAACACCAAAAAGCAAACGCTTCCCACACAAAAAAGTAGCAAAAACAATAAAACAGAACATCCAGTCTGTTACATCAGTGGTCCCCAACCTTTTTATTACCGCTAAATCCTGAATATACCCAATTTGGGTTGTCTTGGAGTTTTTATCGCAACCTGTGTGGTTTTTCCGGTCTGGGAACGAGAATACGGCCTGCTTAATGTCGCAGGTAGCCAATCAGAAAGCGCGGTGACGTAAGAACAGAGGGGAATCCAAAACAGCTGACATATCGCGCAATTGAGTCCGGTGGATATAGGAGATGATATGTGGAAATGTTTATTATTAAATCTAAAGGTCATTATTATGTTTATTCAGTTAAAAATGTTAACTATGAAAAAACACATAGGAGTCACCTCCAAATCATAGTGCAGCAAATAGAGCGGCTGCTCCCGTCGTCTTTTATCCACCGCCTTTTCTTTTTGTTACATCTTTTATCTCTTAAAATGACTCCACAAACTATTGCTTCTACATCGTCATCCATGGGGGTTTTACTGGATTATCTTCTGGAATCGGGATGTTCGTGACTGGAATAGGTTCGTGTTGCTCCTGCCTTGGACACAAGAACCGATTGAACCTGTTGTACTTTTATCAGCTCTGTGGTCACAGAGGTTTGGAGAATCGGCCGAAAATTCTTTTTTTCCAAGGTATTTTTATTACATTTTTCTGTTACACAAACATACAAAAACACGCATACAAAAACATAAAAAGTAAAACAAAATAGATTAAAAATAAAAATATAAAAATTAACATAAAGTGCATTCCCTCCCCCCTCCCTAAAAGAACACTAAACCCCAGGGCTCACTCTATCTACACACATAAGGAAAAAGAAAAAATGTGCTTTACATGTCACAGTATTTGACAAGATGTAGGAAGGGAAACCAAATATCCTTAAAGTCTTCAAGCTTTCCTTTTGTTAAATATGTCAGCTTTTCCATCGCCAGGTTGTTGCTCAATAGTTTAATCCATTCATTTATCTTTGGTCTTTCTGTGTTCCTCCACTTCAGAGCAATCATATGTTTAGCCTGCAAAAGGCAAAAACTCAAGAGCTTCTTTCTCTTCATAGGTCCTTTAAATCCATCTGGAAAAATGTGCAATAAGCAAAGTTTACTGTCCACTGGAACATCCTGTTCGATCAAACGAGAGATGTACATGATAACCTCCTTCCAGAAAGTTTGAATCTCAATACATTGCCACATACAATGGAAAAGAGTACCCTTATCTATATTACATTTAACACAGATATCAGGAATATTTGAATTAAAATGGTGAAGTTTTACAGGAGTGATATATGTTCTAAATAGCCATTTGTATTGTAATAGTCTAAACCTTGTGTTAATAGTTTGCGTTTGTGCCAATAGACATGAGTTATTCCATTCATTCTCAGAGATTTCGGTTTGCAGATCAGGTTTCCAGGCTTGTAAATATGCAAGACTATTTTCTTTTGAAGCTAAAAGTAAAATATTATAAAATTTGGAAAGTAGGCCTCTACTCTGATTATGGTGAACGGCTACATTCTCTATGGTAGTGAGTGGAGGTTCAGACGTAGATTTTAGTGAGGTGAAAATAAAACTTCTAATCTGTAAATACTTAAAAAAATGCTTTTGGGGCAGGCTGTACTTATTTACCAGTTGTTCAAAAGTCATCAAAACTCCTTCACTATAAAGGTCCCCTATTTTATTTAAGCCTCTATTCATCCATATTCTAAACCCCCTGTCTGCTGTTCCTGGTTTGAATCTGTTGTTTCCCCAAATAGGTGACAGGTATGAGATTTTGGACACCTCATCTAAACCCTTATGGGAGTGGTGCCAAACTGATATTGTGTTTTTGAGAAAAGGATTTTTGGTGGTTTTTAATAGATGTTTAAGTTCAGCTGAGTAAAAATAGGATGTCAAAGGTAATGTTACCGAGTTGTTTTCTATTTGTACCCAACAAGGTATGTCACCGGTTGAAAAATAACAGGAAGCAGCACAATAGTACAATTTAATGTTCGGCACTCTAAGCCCACCTCGATCGTAGGGCAGATAGAGAAGAGAGAGTCGCAATCTGGACCGTTTATTGTTCCATATAAATTTGTTAAAGGCTTTATCCATAGAAGAAAAGAAGGAAGCTGGAATGTGTAAAGGAATGGACTGGAAAAGGTATAAGAACTTTGGGAGAATGGACATTTTAATAATGTTAATACGACCTATCATTGAGATTGGCATCTCGTTCCATCTTTCTAGGGAATCTAATATTTTCTGCACTAAAGGATCGTAATTTATAGAAACCATTTTCTCTATATCTCGGTCAATCTTAATTCCTAGGTAGGTAAAGCCCTCGTCGGTATATGTGAATTGTGTTTGTATTGGAGGGTTATTTCTGTTCAGCATTAATAAGGAGCTTTTCTTTTGGTTAACTTTATATCCTGAGAATTCTCCAAATTCCTTCAGTATTTTATCAACAGCTTGAACAGACTCTTCCAGATTAGCTAAAAACAAAACAATGTCATCTGCAAAAAGAGACAACCGGTGCTCTACATTCCCAATTTGAATGCCGGTGATCTCAGGGGATTTACGTATTGCCATAGCAAGCGGTTCAATGGCAAACAAGAAAAGAAGAGGGGACAGTGGGCATCTTTGTCGTGTCGATCTACAGAGGTTTATACATCTTGACAGTTGATTGTTTGTGGCAACTTTAGCCACTGGCTCAGTGTACAGTAACTGAATCCATTTTAAATATTTTCCTCCTAGGCCGAATCTTTTAAGGGTATCAAAGAGGTAACTCCATTCAATCCTATCAAAAGCTTTTTCAGCATCTAATGACAGAAAGGCATGGTCCATAGCAAACTGTTTTGCATACAATATATTAAGTAATCGGCGGGTATTGTGAAAGGCTTGGCGCCCAATAACAAATCCGTTTTGGTCATTTGAGATTAAATTGGGAATAAGCGTTTCAATCCTTCGAGCCAAAGCTTTGCATAGAATTTTTGTGTCACAAGACATTAAAGAAATGGGTCTATATGAGTCCATTTCTGTTGGGGGTTTACCTGGCTTCAACAAAAGAGAAATAGTCGCCAAACGTAAGGATGGGGGCAGGGTGCCTTTTTCATAAGATTCATTGAACGCTTCGAGTAGATGGGGCAGTAGTTTATCTGGAAATTTCTTGTAAAGTTCAATTGGTAGGCCATCGGGGCCGGGAGCTTTACCAGAATTCATGTGGCTTAGAGCCATTTTAAGTTCTTCAACACTCAGCTTTTTATCCAAATCTTTCCTACTCTCTTCTGACAGGGTTGGAAACTGAAGTTGGTCGAGAAAATGTTTCTGTTTATTTGTGTTATCTGGATATTGTGATGTATACAAATTTTCATAATATTTTGCAAATGCATCATTTATACTTATTGGATCCACCAGATTCTCACAATTATTTGATTTGATTAAATTTATGGCCCGATTTGTCTGTAACTTTTTAAGCCTCCAAGCTAAGAGTTTTTCTGCCTTCTCACCCTGATCGTAATATGATTGTTTTAACCACAATAGATTAGTTGCTATTTTGCTGGTAGTGAGCTCGTTATATTCTGATTTTAATAAAATTAGTCTCCTATATTTGTCAGTGTCATTGCAATAATACAACTGTTCCTGCAATTCTTTGATTTGTTTTTCAATGTTTTTTAATTTATTTAAATGGATTCTTGATTTATGCCTAGTATAGCTCATTATTTCCCCCCTTATATAGGCTTTAAATGCTTCCCATTTTATTGATGCACTAGTTTGGTTTGTATTAAAATTGAAATACTCAGTTATTTTCTCTTCAAGAAATTCCTCAAACCCTTCAGACTTAAACCATTTAGCTTGAAATCAAAATGGCATTGAAGACCGAGAATATTTTGGTAATTTTAATGATAGAATAACTGGAGCGTGATCAGAGAGTAGAATGGCTTCATACCAACATTTTTGAACTGTAGATAATAGACTAGAAGAGACCAGAAAAAAGTCTATTCGCGAGTAAGTTTTAAAGGTGCTTGAAAAGCAAGAGTACTCTGTTTTATTTGGAAAAAGTTGTCTCCAAACCTCCACTAAATTCAGATCTTTCATATATTTCTTGATGGTTTTCCTGGCTTGTTGGTGGGACATAACAGAACTATTTGAACGGTCTACTGCAGGATTTAAAACACAATTAAAATCTCCACCAATTATAAATGGACCATTATAAGCTGACATGGTTAAAAACAAATGTTGGTAAAAAGCAGGATCATCACCATTGGGGGCATATAGACACACAAGGTTGACCATTGTAGAGATTATAGTCCCACTAAGAATAATAAATCTCCCTGATGGGTCACAGTATTTATTTTTTAGTTCAAATGGAATTGATTTGTGAATCAGTATTATGACTCCCCTAGCATGGGTTGTAAAACTAGAGGAGAATACCTGACCAGGCCACCTAGCTCTAATTTTATTCATGTCTTTTCCAACCAAATGTGTCTCTTGCAAAAAGCATATTGTAGTTTTCATCTGTTTGATCCTGCCCATTACTTGTTTAAGCTTGACCATTTTGTTCAGACCTCTAACATTCCAACTAGATATGTTAATCACAGGACAAACAGACATGAATTGTGTAATTGGAGATGTAAACCAATAAAGTACATTGGCCCCTTCCTATTCTCTCATTCAGGTAGTGTAAAGTCCACAAAAATACAGTATCCAGAGTGAGCCCTATAACCCAAACCTCCACATATTTCCCCAAACGAAATGTGGCGTTAACCCCTTCTGAATAATGAACTTGGGTTATATGAAACGTTGCAGCCACTAAGTGGGTAACGTAAAAGTCTGCACGCATAGCGATGTGGCCGAAAATTCTTAAATCTTTCTGTCTAAACCAGACTTAAGACACAAGCTCTACTCATCTCCTCTCGACCACTGCCCAAACGCTCTGACTCTGGTCGCTATGGTAACGTTTATATATCTCTTCAAAATAAGATACAGATGTGCCACAAAAACGAACATTTTACTTTCGTGAAAATTTTAACTCACGATACTGACTAACGGGAGCCCTGAGCTTGTTTCTCTGCAACGAGACGGTCCCATCTGGGAGTGATGGGAGACAATAACACCCGAAGTGTTGCTTATATCCACAGCCTGCTTGGTCTCTATGTAGCGAAGCAGCTTGAAGCTTCATTGCCTCGGTAGCAGCCGGTCGCCGCATGTTACGCAGAGTGGCTTGTAATGTGGGACTCACCTACCGGTCCGGGATAAATCCATTCTCCTATCTCTTCTCTGGGCCTTTTCCCCTTCGCAAAGAAACTTTCCAAAGACATCTGATCTGTTTCTTACTCATTTTGCTGCTTGTGGCCTCAGTGTTGGCGCGCAAGTAAGGAGAGAATCCGGTTAAAGGATTTTCAAAATAAAAGATCCTCCAGACTCAAATAATACATAAAACGGAAATATTTCGCTATTTCTTGCGCGGCCCGGTACCAATTGGTCCACGGACCGAGGGTTGGGGACCACTGTGTTACATTATGTTGTCAGGCTTAATGTCTATATTGTGATTATTAATAATTATTCGCCTGACTACCGCGGTGGTTGATTAACTGATTTAAACAGCTGCTCTACTGATGACTTGGTGGGACGGAACCAAAACACACCGAACTGCACAGCACATGCTAAGGTTATCAAAGTCAATAGCAGGCCAGCAACAGTTAGGCTAGTATAACTGACCCAGTGCTCACTTGTTTAATCTTTCTTTAAATTAAAACGTTGTCCTCACCTGTGAAATCTGATGCCCTTATTACCATAATCTATGGTTGAATTAACTGCTAAACATTGCGTTCGTTGTTCTGATTCTTTGCGTGATTGTAGTATTTTCCTGACCACCGATATTCCTGACTCAATGGACAGCAATGGCGCATGTGTGACTTACGATAAATCACGTAATGTCCAGTCCAGTAACATATATATCCATAGACATGTATATATCCATCAATGCTGCTGGTGCTCTGTCCTTCTCTCACACTTCCCGCTTCTTAGCAGTGGGTGTAAGGTTACATTGTGTTGCATTCAGTGTTGCCAGAAAAGAGAGTTTCATGTGCTTAATGTCCGATTTGCCATAACTACTTATTGAATTCATTGTCGCTAGCTGGGGTGGCAACAGGGGTGGCAAGGCTCTCATTTGGGGTGGCAACTGCCACCCCATGCCACCCCAGTCGATCCGCCCCTGGCTCCAAGCAGGGGGGCCGTAAATAATGGCTGCCTGGTTGTTGTGACGTGAGGCATGAGGTGAACATGTTGATAGTGATTCAACCTCAAGGAGGTCTAAAGGCTGCTCTGGTGAACTGAAATTTGGGGTTAGTAAGCATGAGGAACTTGAGAGGATGACATCATCGATCAAAACTAAAGGTACTGTGAAACAGTTAACTTTCATTAGCTTTTGTAAGCTTTTGTAAGGTAGATAGCTATATCTACCTTATATATAAGGTAGATATAGCTACCTTATCTAGCTATATCTACCTTATATATAAGGTAGATATAGCTACCTTATCTAGCTATATCTACCTTATAGCTAGATAAGGTAGCTATAAGCTATAAAGCTACCTTATCTAGCTATAATGGTGACTAATGGAAGGTGTTAAACATGTAATGTATTTTTTCTTGTTATATTCTTTGTTTCTGCTCTGGATGTTGATGTCTATTTTTTAACAAAATTAAAAGTCTCACATAACACTGACTTGATTATTTCTGTTTTTGGTGTGGGGTGCGAGGAATCCTGTTTCTAACTCTAAAAATTATAATTTAGAGTTACATTTATGCCATTCCTAAATTTAAAGGTAGATGTAAATGAACTTTGCTATTTGTAAGTGATACCTTCAAAACAAAAATTCTCTTAAGTTGACCAGAAATACTTTCCTAATAAACGATAACCATATTATTACCTCATGTCAGAAAAGTACCCTGTCAGAAAAGTAGCTGAACTAACAGTCAGGCAGGAAAGGCAAGGATCAATGGATGACTAAGAAAAGACAAAACAGGTGAAGGCAAGGGACAATAGACAACAGACTAAGGATTAAATCTAATGCATAGATGAGCTCATTATAAGTCAGGACCAGGTCTGAGCAAAAACTGATTCATTGAAAAAACAAACACCTAACAAAGGTTTAATTAATCTGAAATTAATTATTAATAATAATAATAATAATAATAATTATTATTATTATTATTATTATTATTATTAAATAAATAAATAAAAATAATAATGCATGGCAAACATATACACTTCGGATTGTTTTTTTTTTTTAAACAATGAAATTTAAATTCCTATGCCAGGTTTATGAAGGAGATTAATTTTCTTTATTCTTGTTCAAGTGCATAATGAAAGAAAATGGAAAACCCCATTATCTACTTTTCCATAAACAAAAAGTTGGCATTAACAGTGAGAAGCATTATCAGATGCAGATTTTTTTTAGATATATATTTATTGTTTTAAACAAATTATTTTCAACAAAACAGCAGGACAGCTATCAGGATACATATGCATTCAAAATGTTGATCAATCTGCTAAGACCAGTCAGTGTGGGCTGACGCTTACACCACTGGGATCTTCTACATCATCTTCGTCTGTTGAGTCCATGCAGCAATCACAGCTGCAAATGGGTTTCAGATTCCAACTGTCATTTATCTTGCAGAAAAATAAACAGCCATGGTCCTCAGAAAAGAAAAACAATACCCCAACCCACCCACCCACCCCAGAATATTGAGTCAACAAATTAAGGAATTTTGAAAATGAGAGGATAAAAAATAGAATAACAAAACAGCTCCACCACAAACCGTTGGGAATATGAAAGTATCAAGGCAAAATATACAAACTCACATGTGCACTGACTGGTGGGTCAAGCTACAGCAAACCTGACAGGCAGGGAGCAAGGCTGCCACTACCTGTGACCTTCACCAGTGGAACCACTCATATGTTTGAGGAATGGCCCCCACATCCTAACATATCTGGGTACATTATTATTGAGAGTGTAGTGTGTTTTTTCGAGATGTAAACAAGAAACCATCTTTTATAGCTAGCACTTAAAAGAGGGAGGAGAGGGAGACTTTCACTCCACTTGAACGATTTGGGAATATTTTTACTGAACCGTGCTTTAGAATAGTGCTTGTGATGTACCACTTTAAAACGGATTAGCTGCAGTCTAGCATTAATAGAGCAGTTTTTTTTTCTTATCAGAGCAGAATTGGAGCAGAAATTGTAACACCCATTTCAGATGCATTTTTAACCAAACTATCACTGATAGATTTAGAGTTAAATAGCAGTTTGGAGCAATGATCAGTGATATCCACAGGCTAAGTTAAGGTAGTTTTATTTATATAGTACATTTTCAACAACAAGGCAATTCAAAGTCCTTTACATTAATTAAAAGGACATACAAACAAAATAACAAACCAAAGGAAAGAAAAAGAATTTTAAAAAGCAAAAAGACTAATCTAAATCCTTTTCTGGTGTAGCGTGGTGACTGTTCCTGTTAAGTATTTCTGGATTCTATGTTCGTAGTTATTCTAATTCTGATTCCATTTCTGGGCTGTATAATATTGATCTAAATAGTGCGTACTCCACAATTTCTAATATTACTAATAACGAAAATAATCCTTTTCTGGGTTAAATAGGGAGTACTCCACAGTTTTTAACAAAATAAAACAAAAAAAGAGGTAAGGACACATTAGGGCATATGGCAACATTCAGACAAAACAAAGGGCAAAACAAAGATATGAGTGAAGGTGGTGACATCACCGGGGCATGAAACCACGTTGCTCAGCCTCCCGGCAGAAGTCCGATAAAGGTGTTATCTTGGAATGTCCTTGGGAGCACTCAGTTCCACAGCTGCATGGATAACAGGAGGGGGTGAGGTGGAAAGGAGTGTTATGTTTACATATCTTCAAGGAGATTATTGGAAATATGCAGCCGTTCCAAGGCAACATGGGTAAAGCCAATTCAGATACAGAATGTTTTAGGTCAGGGGGCTGCGAGTCTCAGCAAGACTCACATCCAACTTGCATCTCTGTCCACACCAACAGTCTGAGTGTTTGCTAGTTCGGCCAAGTCCGTCACAAATGTGTCAATAAGCCAGGTATCCACAAGCTCCAAACAGCAGAAATCTTATCATGAATAAATCCAGGGTGAATCCTGCCGGGTGTGTCCCCGCAGGACAAGAGGGATCTCCTGTGCCCAATCTTCTCGTCGAAAATTTGATCAATTGCATTGAGAGATCGGTTGACCAAATCCATAATTTGTAGATTCGGGGTATGTGCAAAGAAAGGCTCCAAAAATATAGAAAAAGACAGGACAAAAACAGAGCAAGCAGGGCAGGCAAGGGCAGGGAGGGAGCAGAGGAAAAAAGTGTCCACCTTCGCCGACAGCAAGAGAGAAAAATCAAATTGTTTAACAAGTTTCCATTTGAATGGACTGCTCAAAAAGACCTCATTTGGCCTCTTTGCTGCAGTTCAGCATTTTTGTAAAGTGAGTGCGTACAGCTGCGATAAGCACCACAGGTCAGACATGTTAGTCTGTAACCGCTGGCTCTGGGTAAAGTTAAACTCTACCTACACAGTGTTTAAATGGCTTAACAATGAAGATCCAGGCTGTATGTACCCCATTGTCATTGTGGCAAACCACCTCCCCGGATGGCTTTTTGCTAGAAATAAAAAAAGCAGCTGGAAAAGAGAGTGCCAAAACAACATTCTCAGTGTTTGAATTTATTTAAATAAATAAAACATTTTTTTAACAGAATAATGATATTGGCTGTGTTATGCTGGCTAGGAAGATGAGTGAAGCTATATACAAGATAATCCAGAAAGAAGGCTGCACAAAATGTAATACCTGATAAAGATTCGCCTTGCAGCACAAAAATTATCCTAAATATTCAATAAGAGGCTAAATGGTTTAGATCAGGGGTCTTCATTGTATTTAGAAATACAATTCTAAATACAACTGTATTTAGAATTTGAATGATTTAGTAAATGTGTCAGGGCTTCTTAAATGTGTGTTATTTGCAGATGATACTACCTTTTTCTGTTTAGGAAAAGACATAAAACAAATGATGGAGATGATACAAACAGAATTTATTAAGATACAAACTTGGTTTAAATTAAATAAATTATCATTAAATTTGAATAAGACGAATTATATGCTTTTTAGTAAAAGACATAAAGCTATCGATCTTCCTTTTGAAGTCGATGATGTTGAGATCTATAGGGTCAATGAGGTTAAGTTCTTGGGTGTTATCATTGATGAAAAGCTGACATGGAAACCCCATGTAAATTATTTAAAAACAAAAATAGCCAAATCCATGGCAGTATTGTACAAAGTAAGGGATTTATTTCATGACAAAGCTTTATTTATGTTATATAATGCAATAATTGCTCCACACCTGACTTACTGTATTGAAGTCTGGGGGAAAGCATGTAAAACAATTACAAATCCCATTTATATTTTACAGAAACGAGCAATAAGATGTATCACCAGAAAACATTATAATCACCCATCAAATGCTTTATTTTGTCAGTTGAAATTATTGAAATTTTATGAGTTGGTTGATTACAATATTTTGCAGGTTATGTATAAAGCTCATAAAAGTTTATTACCTCTTAATATGCAATTATACTTCGTTAAGAGAGTAAGTAATTACAATCTTAAGGGTATAGAAATGTTTGTAAAGCCCAAGATTCGAACAAATTTGAAGGACCGATGTACATCAGTACAAGGCATAAGATTGTGGAATAATCTGGAAAGTGATTATAAAAATGCTGGCTCGAAAGATATATTTAAGAGAATGATAAAAGTTAAGTTGTTGAAGACGTATACAATTGTATAATGTGCAATCATAACAATTGTTGTACAAGAAGGAGTTGATGTTTTCTTTTTTTCTTTTGTTATGTTTTATTAATTGAAAATTATCATTGTTTGAATTTGTTTATTTTGGAAAAAGGGGCAGATATTAATAAGAATTTTATTCTTCTTCTGCTACCTTTCATTTTATTTGTGTTTTGTATATTCTTTTTTGTATGAATAGCATCTGTTTTGTTTTAAATGAAATGAATAAATTCTATTAAAAAAAAATAAAAAATACAATTGTATTTAGAATTGTATTTCTAAATACAATTCTAAATACAATTCTAAATAAAATTATTAAAGATAATTTTATTTTAAACATAAAATTATCTTTAATTTTATGTTTAAAATTAAAGATACATTTTAAACATAAAATTTATATTTAAATTTTATGTTTAAAGATAAACATAAAATTTAGCAAAAATAGGAAAGATACATTTTTTTGAGGAATGAGAAATGTAAAAAAATGTATAAAGTATGTAGATTCCAACATAATGACACAAACAGATTTAAGAACGTATTTCATGTATTTTTAGTATCATTCCTTGTTAAAATTCAATTCAACTTTTGTCAGGAAAAGGTGAAAATTGTTAAAAGTGTGTTTGTATATCTAAATGTAGAAACAATAGCTGGTTCTTTTTCATTTTTAGCAAAAGCTCTTAATAGCCATTGTGGCTTTTAAGAACACAGTTCTTATAATTATCTTATTTATAAGAGAATTATAAATAAATTCGGAGCCGCAGGTTATACATCCTGGGATAGATTAAAGAATATATCAAAATGGCCCTGTCAAAGTTTTAACATAAATCCAAATGAGACAAAACTTGAGAACAGAGGTTCACAGACCCTCTCCAACCACTTTGATTCTGCCTTCAAAGCCATGACATGGCACACCACACTTTTCAGATTCTTCACAGTGATGTGTGTACTTTGTGTCAGACATAAAATCTGAATAAAATACCTTGAGGTATGTGGTTAAAACATATCAAAATGTTTAAGTGGTACAGATTGCAAGACTATAAATGTAAATCTATCAAACATGGAGAAAGCGATAATCTGTTGGTTGTCTATTGTTTGACACATATCCAGTGACCCATTGTGCCGTTTCCTTCCTTGAATTACTTGGAATTTTACAGTTTAATGACAGCACATTTTTCTAGAAGTCCGTCTTCCATTAATACCATAGAACACAAGTCATTATCAGAATTATATCATATTATACCATGAACAAACTGAGAGCGAGATTAGAAAGAGCACCATGTCCAATGCACCGGTACATTTATGACCATAATCATATGGTCATAAGGGTAAGACCTTTTCATCACCCTGGGTCTTACCCTCAATAGCCCAAACTCTGCAGCAATAAAACGATTCTGGCTGCTAGGGACATTTACGTTCAGGCACAGCAGAGACACAGCTTACCTGAAGGTCAACCGGATGCGGGGCAGCGGGGTGAGGACGGTCCATTTCAAAGACCCTTTTGTCAAGTCCTTATTGAAATTTGTCAATAAAAAACTGAGACGACCTCAGCCTTTTCAGAAATTAAATTGTCATGCTAATTCATTTTGACTGCCACAATGGAATAGCTAAACAAAATGAATGGTGGGGCCAGATGCACCCATTGAAGCGTAGCTGTGGATATTTCATAGTGAATTACCCTTGATCAGCTTGTCCTGTGCAAATTCCAATCAAATGCCATCCTCCCGCATGTGAGGAATTCCAATCGCTACGTTGCTAACTCATTGATTTGCATGCCGAATAAGTTGAAATGAAAAACTCTGAAAAGCAGTGCTGCTGCTGACAGGGACTTTTTTTTTCTTTTTAATTGAAAAGTGCAAAGAATTTCAATTTTAATTTCAAGCTAGCGCTTCCCAACAATGTATGAAAACAATGTTGTAGCCATTTGTGAATCAGCAATATTTCCTTTTTCCACATGCTCCAACTTTCAGACACATGTAGCTGGTAAATGAACTGAGTTGAATGAATTTTTTAATACTTAAGCATATCATTTAATACATGCAGTAAAAACACAAACATACCTAATGTTGACATTGGGGATCAACGGTTTAGAGGAAGTGTCTGAGGAGTGCACTTGAAAAAATGTTGCATGCTACAGATTAAAGCCCCCAGATCCTAATGTAGAGGAACTTAGAGATGAAAACAATTAATCAATTTGCGATTGTCGATTAATGGTTTATTAGACTTAAATTAGTTTCAATTAATAACATCTACTTAGACCTTTTAGTGCTGTACTTTGGCCCTAATCTAGCAGAGGGCGCCACTGGTCAGCCTTAAGGGCAGCCATGCAGAAACAAAGGTGGCGGGACCACATCAGAATGGGAAAGGGAAATGGTCCAAAGAGAGTCCAGTGTGTGATGAAAAATTCATTTCATATGATTTTCATTTGAAATATAAAAACTTGACTAGCGCTTTAAGTTTCACCTAAACAGTGCTTTGTTCTTTTTAGTTCAGTGTACTATAAAAAATGTATACCATTATGGAAAGACAGTTGACATTTGAGAAATGTAAGGTTTTTAAGAAAATGGTGACTCAAGTAATCTTTAGTCAATTGATAAGACCAATCAACTTCAGATTAACCTAATTGATAACTTGCATCCTGAAGAGGAGTAGGAAGGAAAAACTCGCCCCTGTAGTTTGTGTGGAGGAGGGGAGGATACTTTCCGATGAGCCATCTGGACATGGATATCCTCAGGGGACAGAGAGTAAAACATACTGAATCACTCTGTCCTTCTCTCTCCCATTCCATCCATCTCTTTATCGTTTGGGAAATGCACCGACAACACATTGGTGTCTCATTTTACAATGCTGTCATTTTCTTTTTGATTGGGACATAAAAAGTGCTCCCATGTGTAACACTGTGTGTAGACTGGTTTCATGACAAAGACCCACAAGACTAGAAGAAACAACTTAAATTTATGGCATGAATTCAAGTCCTTATGTTGGTGGGTTATCATCCAAACCCACATCTAGGTGGGTGGGTCAGGCTCACTGATTTGCTGGAAATATAGTCAGAAATAAGACATAAAACTTTTTTCACTGCTGTTAATATCACCATGGAACCAACAATGTAGATATATTAAGTCTAAAGTTATAATAATAAGTTTCAGGACTCAGAATGTGACTGTCAAAGAAAAACATAACTGAATTACCCACACTAAAACTATTCATACTGTTCAAGTTTTTCTAATTACAGACTTGAACATAATTTGCAGGAATTTTTTTGTGATAAACCAAATGACAAAAAAAGGAGAATAGTGATATGGGAGGAAAACTTGACATTGTTTTTAGTTGTTTTGCAAAAAATATGCAAATGACGTTGTGCATCTGCGCATTGTGGTGCAGTTTGTAGTACTCTTGCTTAGCAGCAAGAAGGTTCTGGATTTGAGTCCATTTGAGCTTCAAGTGGACACAAGTATTTCTATCCTTGTGAAGATAGAAATTTATAGTGTGTCTGATTGTGTATATGTGTTGCCCTGTGGTAGACTGGCAACCTGTCCTCTGACCCAGAAGAACACTTGGAGAGAGGCAACAGCAATCCTGTAAGGTTTAGCGGAAATAGAAAGTGACGTGAGTTAGCATTCAGACCCCATGACTCTGATGCCCCAAAATAAGATCAAGTATGACTAATTGTCTTCAGAAATAATCTAAGCAGTAAAGTAGAGTCCACCTCCGAGTAATTTAATCTCTGTACTGCTGTTGCTTTGAGAGTTCTGGTGAAGTACAGAACCTAGGCAGAAAGTGAGTGAAAAACCAACATAAGTCCAAAGAAAACATCCAAAGATCTTGAGAAAGCCAATAAAAAAGGTCACACATCAGACAAAAGTAAGTATTGAGACATTGGGTGTGAAGTAACACTACTACAGATCAAATAAGGTACACCCCTAGATGCAAAATAAGTGTTAGCTGTGAGTTTTATCCTTCACTTTGTCACTCCGTCTCCCATAAACTCTCCCTTAACTCCTCTTTCTCAGTCTCTCATGTGTCTGTTTTCATCTGAGCTGTTCAGCTGCCAGAGTTGGAGGCCCTCAGGGTATTGATTTGGCTTGCTTCAGTGCTGACAGGCTGATATGAGACGTGATTCACAGATGAGATCTTGGCCAAAGTGCACTCAGCATCCCAGTTCAATCACACATCCACACGCACACACAAATATTTAGGACAGCATATATATGCACTTTCAATTAATGTTGACATTCAGAGCTGACAGAAATAAAGACAGCTCAAGCATGCTCTGATTCACAAAGGTGCATGGGTCCACAGTACTTGAGTACCCAGATGGAGCAGAGAAGAGAGATGAGAACTGAAGAGAGGCTACTTCTACAAATGGAGCTTTAGCGGAAGTTCAGGCTGGAAGACTCCACCCCCTTTATTCGCCCATCGACGTCATGCTCATCTCCGACCTCAGCGCCGGACCTGTTCAATTGTTCAATCAGCAATCAGGCTCTGCATAAAAGGATCCACACCCAAGCCGTCAGCTGCTTCCCAACTGCGTTCAATCCGTTCATCTGCACGCCACAGCTTGTCAGCCAGCACGTCTCAGCTTCTCCACAGTCTTGTGATTCCCCGTCCTTCGATCTCGCATCCTGCGTTGGTCCTTTCTTTTCCCCTCAGAAACTCCTCGGATACAAGAGATTTCTCCTGGCCTCAACCTCGATCATTTCAAGCAGCTTCTCCCGCCTATCTCTTACCTGCCTGGGGTTTCACTTACTCCACGATCCACCTCCAAAAAACGTAACAAGCCCACCGGTCACCTTGTTAACTTTGACCTTTGGCCCGTGACGCACGACGCATTATCACCCGCACAGTCAGTGAAACAAGGTAGCTAACTGCGGAGCTCTACGTGGAGGTAACACCCTGTTTAAAGATGCCATGTAAAGAAAAGACGACAGAATCAAAAGAGAGGATCTGATGGAAGCAGCAAAAGGCTGTCTTCCTCAGCCTCCCAAGCTTCTCTCACTTCCGCATGCCGCCATGGTCAGCACCTTTCCGGATTTCCCCTTCTACGCTCATCTCGGGCTGTGAGGACGCTCCTCAGATGCAAGAGATTCCTCTATGATTTCAAGTAGCGTCTCCCCACCCTTCTCTCACCTGACTGGGGTTTCTCCATCTCCCGCTCCCTCGCCACCTACTCCACGATCCACTTCTAGCAAGCGGACACGTGATCGCACTGTTTTCAACCCGCACCGTCTTTCTTCGCCTCAGCGCCACGCTATAACATTAGTGACCACTGTTGCGTAAGAGCTGCAAGGCGTATGTTAGAATCCAGACAGCCTCGGAGGGATTATCTTCTGCATAAATAGCAGACGCATGTGCACTCAACTGCAGAGCAGTGCAGCCCATCTTTAACGGGTCGTTTGGTCACCGCAGTTATCTGCTTCACATTAGTTATTTGTCGCTAGTCAGCGCACTATTCTTTGTCATCTGAGCATATTATAATTTATGCTACCCAGGCCCGGCAGCATGGGCGGACATCTGGGTGCATTGGCCGCTTCAGTTAGTCCCGGTTGTTCTGCAAGCCCCGTGTTTTATCTACATGGCCAACTCTTTGATATTCCTGCATCGATTTTGGTACCAGAGTTTCCTCGGTACCAAATCGAGGCTTTCACAATGTGTGAAAGCCGTGCTGTTTCACGGCTTTCACACATTGTGTGAAAGCTGGAACTTTTTCTGATGGTTTCCCACACAAGGGGCAGTTCAAAAGATCTTGGCAAACAATCTGCTTTATCTACAGGTAACATAAAGGTTGATAGGGCAGAATAAGTTATTAATCTGAAAACTATAATTAGGCTTTCCAAGCAAGACATGGAAAGTTTTAAAACTAGCATATTTAAAAAAAAATTTTTTTTTAACATGACCTAAACAGTTGATTCAATCAGTTAATCTCGTCTGGAGCAGGGGTTCGCGTCTCGGCTGGCCTTCACATATCAGCGGCTTGAGGCATGAATTATCAGTTACCTAATTGTGGACTTTTGCCTTGTTGCAACGGCGATATGTGCAGTAGAGTGGCTTGCCAAAGTAACATGAAGTTGGCTAATAATTCCTCTTTGGTTCGGTTGAGCCTGTCCAGCGCTTTTTCTAATTATTAATCAGCCTGAAATTCCTATTGATGAGGGCCTTTGTCCAATCATTGTTCCCAAAAAAAAAATTGCTCGGTGTCCTTTCACTACTTATCAAAAGCATCCTTAAATAGAAACTGGTTTAGTCTCAATGTAAAACATGCTTTTAGCATCCGATTTATAGGAACTTTTTCCAGACGCACAATGTATAGTGGCGTTTCATATTTCATTCAGGTAGCACAGTACAGAACAATCCAGAGGATTTAAATTATCTGGTAGTCGCTATTTCAGCAGGTGATCAACAAGTGATTCTTTTCGTAGCTTAAGTTTTAGATTTTTCTTGGTTGTTTCAACTTCAGGATATTCCTGGTCTACTTGCTTTGTCACTATCAACCAATCTGTCCCATATTCAGATGTGTACTGTTCAAGTTCCATTGGTTGCTTCTCAATTCTTATCTCAAGATCTCCCGAAATCAGCAGATTATTTCCCAGGCCATCCTGCCACTTTCAGGTTATGCAGTCAGTTCTCTTGCATGGGCCAGCTATCTTGCTGGCCCATGTCCCACACTCAAATGTGCTCATTCCACTCTCACTTCTAGGCCAATAGCCATTAGACACTTACTAGTCATTCTTGTGGGTCTATCACTACGGCAATCAGCACTTGCAGGTATCCTAAAGCTCACAGCCCCATCTAGAGTCTGAACTCCCAACCCCATTGCTGGGTCCAGTGGAGTTCATTCGCATGGGACGTTTCAACACGTCAAAACTTTTCGACGAGTTTAAGATGGCATTTCCTTTCTATTTCCCATTTAAAATTCAATCCGTCGGGCATGGCTATTTTTTGGGGGGGATCTCCTATAGTTGGTTCAGCTTCACCTTCAACAGCTCAAGTTTCCAGCTTTTACAAAATTGTTCCATGGCCGTAACCTGTTTCCTGAGGGGCTATCTCCGCAAGCAATCCCAAGTCGTCGCTCTCATCAGTCGTGTGTTACCATAAAGCTGAACCTTCACCACTCCATTTCATGTCATCAACCGACTTTAATCTTATCTCTGCTCGTTTTACCCCTGATCTTTTTGACTCTGTTGTTGATGAGCTGTCTCTCTCCACCTCTGCTCAGTCCAGTTCAGCTATTAGATGGAATCACTCATTTCATGTTTAATCTCAGGTCATGCTCTGTAATTTTATTTTCTATATGTCCCCTGTTTCTTTTATCCTTATTTCAAATCTTAGTATTTCTTTATGTTCATCCATAGCTTTAGATTACGTTCAACCAGTCTCCAAGCACTACCTCGACGTTATGTCAGCACTCTTGTCTTTTTCAGTATTCTCTTCATATGATTATGTATCTCTTCCCTGTGTCCATAGCTCCCTCTGTGACAGTCGAGCACTCCGCATTTCACTGGTGGTGGTTGGTCTACCTTGTCCAAAGTATAAACTTATCATGTGATTGTCCCTTGTGTCCTCCCACGCTGCTACTTACAGGTTTATTTCTGTGTTATTACTCACTCGCATACTCCAAAGATTGAACCCGCAAGTCTACTTCTAGCTTCTTTGTCCCTCAATCAATCAGCTCTATTGCCAACCTTTTGGTTTCCCTGAAGCTATCTCAGTAACCCATCAGCTGGCCCTTTAGCAGTCTGACTCCATGCCATCCCAGTAACCCTGCATGTCTCTGCCCCAGCAGCTGTCCCATGTCCCAGCGTTGCCTGCCCCTACAGCTCGCCCATGCCCAAGCGTTGCCTGCCCCTCCAGCCGGCCCGTGTCCTAGCCTTTCTCTCTTTGTTGGTCCATGTCTCAGTGGTTTTCCTTTCCCTCATACTTTTCAGTGTGGCTCCCTTACAGTGGGCACCTATCCTACAGCCTTTCTCCAGATGTATTTGTGTCCCCTAGCTCCCCATCTCTTGCCTGGCTCCGCTCCTTCAACTATCCTTCACTCTCTTGCCCGGTATTATTTCGGCTCTTTCCTTAGCAGGCCTTCATTCTCCGGATGAGCATCATATCATGAAAATCTCTATCAATCAAATTTGAATCCTCCTATTAACCTCTCACCTTCTAGTTTTCCGCACTCCTTCGGCCTACAACCCGTAATTCTCTTTTCTCCACGCATCCTCAAGTCGGCATATGAGTTTTAGGTCTCACCTTTCCTCGGGTCTCGGTCCTTTTTTGGGGGGGGGAGAGCATCCCTAATCAGTTATCGGGAGGTTCATCGAGTTCACATCAAATTTCAGCTCAAATTAGCTGCCAGGGTCCGAGCGCCAAAGAACTGTTATTCATTCCTGTCATTAAATCTTTTAATTGTTCCCCTTTGTCCGTCTGAGTCTCTCCAGATTGAACTATATTTACTGAAATATGCATACAGTGTCTTGCAAAAATTTTACTTCAATGCATTTTATTGGAATTGCAAGTTGCAAACCAGCGCAACAGTGCATAGTATTCAAATAGATTGTAAGTATAGTGTGGTATTCATTTATATTCAGTCAAGTGTTTATAGAACTTCCCTTTGCAGCAATCATCACTGCAAGTCATTCAAGGTGTGTCTCTACCAACTTTGGAAATCAAGAGACAAATATTTGGCCATTCTTCTTTGCAAAATAGCTCAAACTTAGTCAGATTTAATGGAGAGATAATTAGTTTTGCTGAAGCTTCTCAACTAGATTTGGACTTTGAACCATTCTTACACAGATGAATTTAGCTTTAATCTAAATCTTTCCATTGTGCATGTGGGTTCATTGTTGCCAATCTGCTGAAGCTAAAGGCTTCAGCAGATTGGGTGGCACTTTGGATTTAGCGCCACCCATTTCTCTAATCAATTCTGACCAGCTTCTCTCTTCCAGCTTAAGATAAAGACCTGAGCGGCATTTTGCTACCACCAGCAAATCCCACATTGGGAAAGGTTATGTAGAAGTGAAGTGTTGACTTCTTCACAACTCATTTTCAACCGTCGGTCAAAGATAAATTTGATCCTCATGAAACTATTTGTTCAATAAATGTTCCCCTGAAGCCTTTCCAAAACAGCTGGGCTTCTAATGAAATTAAATTGCACTCAAGTGGATTCTGTTTATTAATCAACAAACAAATAGGATAAAAATTAAAAAGTTTTGTGAAAGGAAGACTGAATAAAAATGTCTCAATTTTTTGTAAAAATAAAATGTTGTGCTGTTTTTGGTTCATTATGTACCAAAGGTTTTAAAACATGTAGCTCACTTAAACTGTTGTGAAAATTCAGATTGGTTTAGTTTTATGTTTGGATGGTAATTGACTAGAAACACTCTAGGTGTTCCATTCTGAGTATGTTTCATACAGGAACATTTTTGGTGGCATACCACCTCCTACGATCACAGAGTAATAAGAACCCAATGCTAGCTTGTTGAGTGTGACTGGTATCTGTGACGACTGCAAAGTATGAGGAATATCTGGGAGCTTGTCCAACTTTAGGGTGGGGTTAGATTTGTTTTGGCCCAAAATCAAGTAAAAGAACAATACAATTCATTTGTCTTTTTAATGTTTTTGAAATAGCATGTGGAAAATTATTTACACTATTCTCAATAGAATAATGGAAAAAAATCTGTATGAATAGAAATTATATCAATGAAGCAATCAACCAGTTTTTTGCCTGTTTCTTCTGGTATTTTGATAATTTATCTTTGCTGATGTCGTGCTAGTGTCTGGGTTTGTAAAGCACTTCTTGCCATCAGTCTCATTTTTAGCTTACTCCACAGATTCTATCAGATTGAACTCTGGGTTTTTTGATCCAAAATGTTAGCAGTACTTTCAGTCAGTAGCATTCTACTCAGTCTTGGTACCTCTCTAGCTAGTCATCAGCTTCATCCTCCTGGACCAACTAATCTGGATTTATACAAAAAGATGTTTATATAGCTGGCTGACAAAGAGAAATAGTTCAGTTATTAATGTTTTTTTTTTAAATTACATATTAAAAGTCCCCCTCTAATCAAAGATTAGATCTTCAACCTGCTTACTATTATCCACAAGTTTGTGGCAGTTCATGACGAAAATAGGAATTCCTTCGCTCTGATAGCCTCTCAGTATAGAAATACACAGAAAATTCCTGCTGAGGTACTCTGCCAGTGCTTCAGTGAGCTGGTACAAAGGAAACCCACAGAAGTCTCCCCACTGAGGACCACTGATGTCAGCAGCAGGTTTGCCAAAATGCTACATGAGCGGAGACCATTTCTAATTCATTCTGATTCAGATTCTCAAATGCAACCTTGTATAATTATATTTAGAGTCACTTGTGGATGAAACATTAATTAACTTCACATTCTGGAACTGGATGTAGAGGTGATGCTCAGAATCACTAGAGGCAGAGCTAAATAGATTATACAATTTATCTTTTCCAGGTTTAATATTCTAATCAAGTAATGACATTTTATTTTAGCATTAACAGTTTTATGTACAAAATTATAAAGAAATGTAAAGTTCATGTTGGGCCACAAATTTGGCTCAGAAGTTTTAAGTAGAAAACTATGACCATAAATAATCCAGTTTTAATCTGTTTGAGCCAAACATCTTGTGAAGGATGAACTTGAATAACACTGACTATAAAACGGAACACCCTGGTAAGTAACTCAAAGTCCATCCAGTGTCACTGACAAACTCATTGGAATGACATCTCATTTTGTCTTACAACAGCTGATTTAAAACAGAAAATATCCCATCTTATTTAACATTGTCTTATTTCTCACTTTGTAAGTTGGCATATCTCAAAATCCTGTCATGAAGGTTTGAAGATGAAGTATTGAAGAATAATTTGGACACCATTAGTTCCTTTTAAGTATTTTGCTGCTTTTGGTATGCATCGGCATTGTATAGTGTCTGTATTGTCATCATGTATGTGAAATTCAAGTGTTCACCTACAACAGGTGGTCATGTTACATTATGTACAGGATAGTGTCACTGTTTTGTTTTGTTTTTTACCATATTCTACTGATATACTAACCACTTGGGAATTAAGTTTAAGTGCTTTAATTTCTCCCAAATATTCAGAAGATTGTGAGGCAAAAAAACTGAAAAGTAAGTTGTGCTATCAGTTCCACTTTGAGTTTTATACATCGAAAAGTGAGTGAATCTTCAATGGCGTAAACAAAGCATTTGCATTATATTGCATGATATTAAGTAATGCTATGATAGAGTAATTGTTTAGTCAATTCTGCACTGAATTGACTAAACAATTCTGTTGCACTGTTCACATATGGAGTTAACTTGTTAATTTAGGTTCAGGAGCAGGACCACGCCTCAAACCCCACCTCCAATTTCCTAAACAGCCCATATATACCCCGCTCGAGAGCCGTCCCACGTCTGTTACATCGTTTGTCAACCGACTACGTTGCTTGTCAACAAAAAAGTTCTACTCACAATGGAAAACGCTCTTTCTCAAACGTCAGCCCCGCCGTCATCCGAATACCCCGGACTTCCAGGTTTTTCTCCAGCATCCTCTTCCTCCCTCGTCACCTCAGACGTCATCCGGCCCACGCCTTCGAGGCCCTCACACCCGGCAACAGCTCCCCCTCGCGGGAGCCAGATCGTATTACATCCCCCACCAAACGCACCTTGCCTAGCCGACCTCTCTCAGATGCTATCTTCGGCTATCGCTTCGCTGTCTTCACAGACTCATCAATTCCCGCCATCTCATTCTTCTCTCCACCCCCCCTTCTCCTCCTCAGCTCTCCCCACCTCCATAAACGCCACGACCTCTAGCTCTTCTCAAGCCGCGGCAAATCCAGCTCAGTATAGCGCAGCAGGATTTTCTTCCTCATTCCTCTCTTCACTCCCCTCTAACCTTTTTCCTTCCATTTCCTCTCTCTCAAATACCTTACCCCTGCCTCCCCCCCTCTCAAACACTCTCCCAAACGTTAATCATAATTTTAATCTCGCTACAGCAGTTCCTCCAGCTCAGCCATCCAACAATGTACCACGGCCCTCACCCATTCCTCCTTCTCTTCGCCAGCAAATCCTGAATGGTAATTATGTCGACCTAGCACTTTTCCTTCAACCTTCTCTGATCTGTTTTAGTCAACCTAGAGAAATCATCACAAACCAAGGTCCCATGCAACTTAGCAATTCTTTAAGTTCCCATTCCAAAGACCTCACACCCGTCGAATTTGTTCTCGCTTTTTCCCTTTACAGAGACACCATTTGCGCAATCTTTCCAGATCGCAGAGCCGAATTTGACAACTATCTCTCCTTAGTTCTTGACATGGACCTACGGCTCGGGGGCACTGGGTTTGATCAATATCACATTCTCTTCGCCAATCAAGCAGCAGGTCGCTTGCAACAGTTTAACCTAGGCACTTACTGGGGTTCTCTTGATTCCGAATTATACTACCGCATTTTCCCTGCCCGCGCTTCTCTCTCCTGCAATCTTTGCGGTACTCCATCTCACCCAACCACAGCCTGTACATCTATCATCCCTTCTTCACTCTGGACTCTTTATCTTCCACTTGAAGTGTGGCTTCAAGTAAATAACACTCCAGAACCCGTAATACATCTAAAACTGAAGAATAAACAATGTGAATTTAATGAGTTAGAATGTCAGCTTTTTGGACACCAAAACATTTCATGGCATCAGCATTACAACTTATATAAATATACCGTAAAATAAGAGTGAATGCAGATATTCTGGAGATAAAAGTTTATTTTCCCTAAGTGCTTAAATGATTATTAGCTGGCATGATCAGGTAGGCCAGAGAACATCAGTTGGAAATTTTCCAAGCGCTCAGCTGACTAAGGTAAGTAAATCTTCATTAGTGCAGACAGAAGGTCTGCATAGTGTAGAAAGAGAAGTCAGGACACTACCTTAACTGTTGGATATTGTCAATTCTGCGACAGTGGCACATGTGTCTTTAACATTTTTTTAACAGGTTCAATAATCCAGCAGGATTATGTGAAGATCAGACTGGTGGTGCTACAACGTCAAATGGGATGGTAGACAGTTCTGACCCCCAAATCAGTACTTTCCTAAACTATTGAAATGAATCCCATAATAGTATAAATACCATAATTCAGTGAAACAAGTGTAAGTTAATCAAGAAGACCATACTGTTAAAATCTAATACTGCACCATGTCCAGTTTTCACCATTAGGAAAAAGTTTTTCATTTGCTATTCATTCATTGCTATTTTGTATTTCTTACAAGCTTTTGTACACATAACGCCTTGAACCGAGCTATAAAGCCTAAACAGATGTTTGAACAGTCTACAAAACTGTCGCAACCCACAGGCTTTGAGTGGTGTAAACCGATTCTCACAAATACACCAAGTTCATCCTAAACACCTTAAGAAACAGACACTATTTATATCCTTGAATGCATACAGTTAATGGAGACGTAAAGGAGGGTTTTTATGTTTTTCAGTAGAAAGAATTAAACAAATAGCATGGACACATGAACAAAAACACTTCAGCATCATAAAGCAGACTGCTCCTATCTTCTTGCCAGAAATTAAAAAAGAAAAGAAAATAATCTTCACAATGTAGAAGAATGTTCAGGCTGAGTATTGTTAGAAGTGCTTATGTTTTTGTGTCCACCTAAATCAAACAGCTCTGCTGCCCTTTAACATAAAATATATTTGTCTGATATATATTGGCCTACATACATTTTTTAAATAAGTCACACTATCATCTAAATCTGCAAATAACACATCCTGCAAGGAGCTGGACATGTATATCAAAATATAATCAATTTCTATAGGATTGAGAAATAATATTAATCACATAAACAAGAGACTGATTAGAGGATTTAACTGATTTGATCCGTTGTGAGCTTCATCCAGCTTTAACCATTTGTTACTCCAGTAAAAATATCTGTAAATACTAAAGGAAGAGGGGAAAAAAAGCAAAAGGTGAAACCGTGGATATGAACTGGATCTTTTGTGAAATTCTCTTCCCCAGACGGTGAGCTCTAGTCTGGACATGTCCCAAAAATATACAAGAGTATGAATAATCCATTGGATAGGACTTATTTCACAGTGTGTTTCCTGTTGTACTCACACACGCGCACGCACGCACGCACGCACGCACACACACGCCCACAAACACGCATTCACGCATGCACGCAGAGAATCACACACATAGACAGATGCAGACATGCACTGTCTCTGTCTCCCAAAACACATAAAATGAGCCAGGGGTCCTATCTGCTAAATACTCCCAGTGGTGTGGGCAACATTGCTCAGGTTCATTGACAAAACTGCTGCGCCAGGCTATGTTTGCGCCACATAAAAAAAAAGACACACACTAAGTCATCCAAAACGCCCACATAGTACCGACTTTTCAGCGAGGAGCCATAGATAATGACGTCTTCCTGTTGTCTTTGTGACAACACTGCTTCCCAGCGATGGTCCTGCGGCGTCCTCCTCAGTTCCACCAAGTCAAACGAGAGAAAGGTGTTAAAGGCTCTAATCTGGCAGACTACAGTGTTTGGTTCAGCCTCAGTAAAATCACGACTCTTTAGCAGCAAAGTGTTGTTAATGAAATGTGGCTGGGTTATTACTGCTTCATGGAGGGGATTGTAAGGACGTTAAAATGGCTGACTCTTAAAAGAAGCTTAAGTTTGAATCCAGTCACAAAAGGTACGAATAAAAAGATCTTCAAGGATCCTTCCCTTAGAAATCAGGTGGTGGAGGACACAACAGCATACAAAGTTCAAGTATGTCAATGCTCCACTGAAAACTGTTTCTCATAGGGACTTTGTTCTCTCTCAGTGATGACTTGGTGAATCAGTCTGTGGTGAAAGTTTGATGCTGTTGGTGTATTGAGCAGCTCAGCTGATGCTTCTCAGAATTCTCCCAAGAGTTACTGGAGTGACTGGAGAAGCTTTTTTTTTGTCCTGGGAGGTCAGTCCTTGTGGAGATTTTGTGAGGCCCATTGGTAAATGATGGATACAGATATAGTGACTGGCCACTGCTTTGTTTTGGAAAAACCATGTTTGTGACCCTGAAGAGAAGAGAGAAGAAAGACAAGACACAAAACGATCAAAGGATTTGATTCAACAAACTTTTTTAGGCTATGGTACAATGCTAACAATATGTTCTATCATAATACAACATGCTGTTTACTATCTAACAGCACAAGTCCTAAACTAATTCAATTATCTTATCAACACCACAGCTGGACTGAAAAGGTTGTAAATCCTTTGAGCTATGGGGAGCGGGGGGTTACACCTGGCTGTTAAAGCTACACACTTCAATGTATTTCATTGGGATTTTATCAACAGACCAGCACAAAGTTGTGCAGAACAGAACTGTTCAAGTCCTGCAGATAAAATTCACTAAATCAGTCAGATTCTAAGGACATCTCTGGAATACCCATTTTGGTTGGCAACTTGGAGGTTAGTGCCTTTGCCAGGGCTACATTGATTTTTTTTTCTTAGCTATGTCTGGATATTTTCTTTTTGAAGAAAGGAAGCACACATTAATACAGGAGATTGTTATCAGATTTACAAAACAACTAATGGTGCGACACCTTAGTGGACTGAATGCTGAAACTGGATTTGAAAGGTGCATAAAACAGCATTTAGAAAGTGTCTCTACTTTCTTCTCAGGTAAATTGAACAGGTTGTATGTCACTTTAAAGATGGAAAACGGCTGAAAATAAGTTTTTGATGTCACACCTGCAAAAATTAGACAAGGGTGTGTTTAATCTTTACATCACAGAGAGAATTAATTCAAACATCAGCACATATTTGTAGTATTCTTAGACATCTCAGCTACATGGAGATATTAATTAGTGGTTTTAAAATATCAATTAGTTGCCTAATATACCTTAACCATCACAATTTACATTAGTTAACATGACTTCAGCCTGAACAAAGTGAGGAATGTAATTCATTTGATTTACTTTAACATTTCACATAAAGTTATTTTACCCAGAATCAATTAATACTATTTATTATTTGTTTCTCGTTTTAAAAATCCTAACCCACATGAAAAGATCTGACATCACTTTTATGTGATGGTAGCAAAAAACCCAAAAGCCAGAATCATAAAGTATTCTGAATGTGAAGATAAATATCTTCCATCAACTGAGGATGAAATCACCCTCAGTTGAAATCCTGTAGTTAATGACTTAATTTAACCAATCACTTGGTCAGGAAAACCTCGCCAAATGAGTGGAATCGCACTAATATGTTATATGTATTAATCTATAACTGTTAATGCATAAATGATTCAGGGCAACAGTGGATAAATGTGACATTTGAGAACCCCCCATATAAATCATGCAGACACTTAAATATAAGTTGGCAAATCCACATAGAATTGCACAAATTCACAGGGCCGGGCAAATATTCCCTTTTCTCCCTGTCCTTGGTAATTATTCATTTTGTTTTCTCAGTGGAGGAGGGAAAAATCAATCTTCGGATATTGGCTAGGAGACATAAAGCATGTTGCTTCCAAATAGTTGTGGTTTTGCAGAATATAAAAGCTTCACAGATACTCAGTCGACGTTCCCTGTACGGATTCATTTTATTCTTTTGCACATTTCCCCATGTTTTTATTTGCCATGCGGTTATGAATCATCGGCTCTAGCCTGACTGACTTTTAATAGGATGTTCTTGGTATAAAAGGGTACACAATCCTAGCACTAGCAATTCTTATTGCATAGGTTATTTTATAAATACAACATTTCCACTACCCATAACAACCCTCATTTCACGTTTCTTTACCTCAACAAATCATCAAAGTGCCTACATCCTGACAAATTGACAATTCCTTTGTGGTTTTCCAACATTCATGATTAACTGTTTCTATCCTCCTCTACTTTTAAGAGGCCCAACTCCAGATTCTGACCGTGTTTACAAAAATAATGTTCTAAAGCCTGACTTATTCCCCAAACAGACTGTGCAACAAAACTGTGTGACTAAAAAAGATTTCGATTTTTAATTTCTGTTGTGACTAAGTTGCCAAAACTGCAGCTGGGGCAGTTGTTACTTCAGATTTGCAGCTGTAATTACGCAGACATAAAAAATGATAGGATTTTCTTGAAATTTATCTCTGACCTGGCAATGAGATAAAGAGACTTGCAGCATTTCACAAATTCCCCGATCGTCTCGGGTCCTGAGAGCCAAAGGCTGCGCAGCGCAGTTTCACCTCTCATTTATGGGGCTGTTGCTGACTAAATATGACAGTGTTTATGAAATGGAGGTTTCAAATATAGCCCAGGGCTTAAGACAGGTCATAAATGCTTGGTCATAAATGTGTTAGTAGAAAACACGTGATGAATAGAGACCAAATGCTGATTTGCTTAATGAACCTCTGGACATTTTGTAACTTTTTGAATTTAAAATATGGCTTCCTGACTTCTGCCCTCCTGTGTATAAAAACAATTAAATAGTCTAATTAATTAACTTTCTGCTTTTTTTTTTGTTTTGCTTTTTTTAAATTACGACTCCAATATGGGATTTTTGCTTAAAGTTATCATAACAGTAGAAATACATAGCACAAAATGCCTCAAACCAAGGTCAGATAATCAGCATGCAAATCAGCATAAATGAGCTTGTTATCCAAAATTCATACTTGGTGTTTTCCCCTTTGTCCTACGATGGCTCCTTGGGCAAAGGCTGAAAAAGAAAAGTAGAGGATCAGAATCAAGTGAATAGTGCTGACACAAACATTTCATTTCTTCATTTATACATGAATTACACACAACATGATTATTTCATTTGAAAGTACCAGTCTTCAAACTAAATTTTTAAGGATGTTTTGAGACTTGATAGCCCAGAAGACTTGGTTACATTTTCAGCTGCTGTGGTTTTCTTTCACACAGCACTGTGTCAAACAAACCAAATCCTTTGACCAACCTGTTCCCCTCATCACCTGTGGTGGCGCTGAACCGAGAACCACTGAAGGAACAACACAAAACCTCTGAAGAAGACACTGAGTGCAACCTCCTTCTTTAAAAAAAGGCAAACAAAAACGGAGTGGTGTCAGGTTTTAGCAGTTGGAGGTCATTTCAGTAGTCATTTAATGTATTATTTCACTAATATTTTATTAATGTGGATTAGTTTGGATAATCTGACTTCCTATCAATGAAGAAAAATCATGCTAAGCAAAAATGTGCCAGACCTGCAGCCCAGGGGCGGTTCTAGACCCCGGGTTACTTAGCCTTGTTAATTACAAGGCTAAGAACTTGTTAATTACTCTTGTTCCTCTGTTTTGAAGTTTGGTTAGTGACTGTTCTTGTTTTGTAATTAATTTCCCAAACCTCTCTGGAGCAACTTAAATAAGGTCCAACTAAAGAACACTGTAGAATGTCTAGAAACCAGCCTCCAAAGAAAATGGTAAAGACCTTTCTAGATTTTTTTTTAAACGGCTATATGGGAGCAGATAGATTATACACCTGTTCACAGAAAGGTGTACCAAACACTGTGAACAGACAGGTGTATAAAACACCTTTCTGTGTTCAGAAAGGTGTTTGGTACTGAAACTATGACAGGTCCACCTCATGAACTGTGAACTGAAATAGTAAAACTCTGACTCATAATGTCTGTTTTTCGATAGATGGATGTTCATTCTTGTTTAAAGAAAAAAGGCCAACAGCCACATAACGTTCAAATAAAAATAAGGATAATACAATTTCTTAGTATGATTTTCAAATATAGTTCAGGTGAATGACCCATTTCCACTAGTCATTAACCTGAACTTCTAACTTGATCATAAACTGGTTTTAGGCTTATTAATCCTCTGAATTTAGTAAAATGTTCTTCAAATGTCTGGAAATGCATAGTTTTGAGTAGATTTTATTTTAATTTCTGGGGGAGCAGACCACACTACGACTGTGTCGCTCCACAGCTGCTTTTGTCTCATTAATGTTAGCAGATGTTGGCAGATGATGTAATCTTGAGATTATGTTTCAAACTGAATGTATACACCACACCTCTGGAAAAAATTATCAGCTTCTCTGATTTTATTCTTTGTAAGTATACGTTTGAGTAAAATGAACATTGTTCTTTCATTCTATGAATTACTGACAACATGTCTCTTAATTTTGTTTGTGAATGTATGTTAATAAGCAGTTAGATTTAGAAAACTGCACCAATGAATATTTTCTCATGGGTCTTAGCCCTGCTAGGGGCTAAGCACCCCTAAAGGTCAGATCCTAGAATCGCCCCTGCTTTAAAGGCGCAAGAACAGGGGAAAAAAGCTAAAGCTCCCATCAGTTGCCATACAGCAATATTCCATTTGATTTTCCTGTAAATAAATTATCAGACCTGTGCCTCCACAGTGTAAGTTCCTGCTTCTCCTTTTTCTCCCTGTCTCAGTCCAAGTGTTTGCTATTGATCGGAGGAGATTCTTAAAGTCAGGGCAGGATTGCTGAGGCAGCACAGGCAACTGGGTCTATTAACTGCTGCCACTAATTAAAAGGGTAACAAGGTGAGTTGGCGCTCACAGGACGAAAAGTGGGATTTTTGACCCTGTATTCTGACGCAAACGCAGCTAGTCAGCGACAGATATCGACAGCAATCGACAGTTTACATTTTCACTCACGGGAGTCGAAATCTGTTGATTGCGGAATCCTTGCAGGGGGGGAGTGGCGGTGCTGGGGAGCGGGCCAGAGGTGTTAATAACGACTCTACTTAGCATACGAATAGCCTAGCACAGTGTTTTTCAACCACTGTTCCACGGCACACTAGTGTGCCGTGAGTGATCGTCAGGAGTGCCGTGGAAATTATTCAATTTCACTACGGTACCGTATTTTACGGACTATAAGCTGCTACTTTTTTCCTAAACTTTGAACCCGCTGTGGCTTTTCTGTGGATTTTTCTTCAACCACCAGGGGGCTCTCTAGCAGGAAGTGAATCATTAGAAGTCAAAATAGTAAATCAAAGAAGAACGGCTAATTTTCATTTAGAACAAGCACATGCTAGCAGCAGGCACGATGGAGAAATGTTTTCAAACTCATATCATGCAGCTTTTAAGTTGAGGGTTGTCAATCTGGCACTACAGGAGGGAAATAGAGCCGCTGCACTTAAGCTCGGTGTGAACGAAACAATGGTTCGGCTTTGGAGACGGAGTGCTGCGTCCTTACAGCAGATTTATTAGAACGCCGCCCTCTGCTGGGTCCTAATGGAAAACCGAGAGCAGCTTCCAGTTTTTATTTTATTTTATTTTATTTTTTTTAATTGAAGGTGCTAGTATGGTGCGCTCTATAGCCCGAAAAATACGGTAATTGGTTTTAAAAGATTTTTTGAAACTGAATTGTCTGCAAATAATGCCATCTTCAAGTGTCTGCTGTAGCAGTGACTAACGGCGTAATCATGTAATGTTCTTACCACTAGATGGCAGTAGGTACAGAGCATTTTACATTAAAACGAGAATTAGTGATGCACGAATGTTACAGGTAGCGGTGAGAGCACTGAATCTAGAAAGACTGTGATGACAGTGATGGAAAAGACAGTGAAGCTCAGCAGTAGTTGGAAAGAGCATGAGTCCATTTCCCACAACATATCTGTGTGAAATTGAGCTTCTCTAGTCTGGTTACTATAAAAACTAAAACCAGAGAGACAGAGATGTTGAGGAAGAGCTTTGTCTTTCTTCAATTTCTGCCATATTAAGCAATGATCCGGCGGAAAACAACAAATGACACCGCGGCGGTCCAACAAGACCGAACTCACGGTAAGAAAGCTTTTATAAATAACACGTGGAGCGAGACCAGTTGCTTTGTTTGTTTCTTACAGAAAGCGGTCTGTCGTTTTCTTAATGTCGAAACAAGTGTAGGGTGAGATTTTGTATTGTAATCTCTATTACATGTGATGTTCTGAACTCTTAAAAATACTCGCATCTTCTTTGATTTTTTTCAGACCTGAAAAATGGCCAAGCCGTACCAGCCAGACCTCAGACCACGGTGCTGAGGAGCTCTTACGGAGTCCACCAGGAAGAAGAGAAATTCAGTAAGTTATGATTTCACATTTAGTGAATAGTGAACACTCGCATATTTGTAAGGAAAACTGATCTTCCCGTTATTTTATTTATTTTGTTATAACGCAGTACAGCAAGGAAGAGTGTGCAGTAAAGATCTACAAAATGGCGGACCGATCTGAGGACGAAGTCATAAAACCGGTATGTATAATCACTGCGTTGATTCCCGACTGTATAATGTATAATGATTGGTTGAGAATAATTTAAACTTATTTACTTACGTATTTTTGAGAAAGCGATATATTTGCTACAATATTTTTTTAATTTTACATTTATTTCCACAGACTCCACAGAATGAGAGTCACATTTATGTCAATCAGACTCTTCTGGAACGTTCTGATGTCCGTGATGAGGACAGAGATGCAACTGTGTGTGAGTATCTACCATTTTAGAATGTTATTTCATGCTTCAACATTGTTTATGTACATAATGTAATTATGCTATGTATTGACGATGCACAAAAATGTTTTCCAGCTGCATCCAGGACCTACTGTCAGTCATCCAGATGTAGCTAAAGAAAGAAGCAGGTGAGATTTATTACTAATCTAGAGATGTCACAATTGCATCAAATGCATCAGTTTTGCATGCATGTTTGTATATATGTGTGTATGAATGCAATCAGCAATGAAAAGAAAAATAACATTAAATTTTCTTAAGAAGCTGTAACATTTTGGGACAAGATGGTGTGCAATAATTTTAATGTAGCCTCAATGGTTAATGACAAATCACTTAAGTACTTTTATCAATGTTTTGTTAAATATGTTTATTTACATGATATTCAGGAGTTGATACTTTACCACATAGCCATAGTTTTTAATGACAAATGGATTACACCTGTTTCTAAACCAAGACACTTAAAATGTCAGTATAGTTTCAACAATATGTTTTCATAAAGATTTTTTATGACTTAGTGTCTGTTCTGTGTCAACAGCTGCTGGAGGCGAGGGAGAGCGTCCTGGCAGCAGAGGAGATTTCCTTTTGGGAAGGTGTCACCATTGACCTCATGTCTGATGAAGAGGATGGCGTCTTCGAGGGTGTATCTGGCTGGATTGTGAGACCACCAAGTTTCCGCAGCCAGGAGCTCGGCAACCTCTGCTCCAAACTACAAGAGAAACTTGAAGCTAACCCTAAATACAGCATGTTGCGTCATAAGCGTTTGTATGTTGGATCATGCTCAGAAAGAAAGCCGCCGCCACACGGCCCAGAAGTAGACATGCATTTTGTGCTGTAATCTATTTTTTTTTTTACTTTAGTTTTTTTTTTTAATTTGTAGATGTTATTTTATGTGTGGTTTCTTTATTTGTAGATGTGTGTTATATGCATGTATGTACACATTTCTTTTTCAACGAAAATTAAAAATATAAACTTATGCCTTGCGCTTGGTGTATTTTTATTTCTGGGTTATTTTTTATTATTTATTAGGGAGGGGCTTAACCAGGCCTGTAATTATAAAGGTCTAGTGTGTCCAATAGGGAGCTATCTACCAACCAATCACATGTAAGTAATGAATTGTGATGTCATTGTTTTTTCATCCAATGACTGACAATTCACGAGGGTCTTCTGTTGCTATTCACATGTTAAGTAGAGTGTTAAGCTGTTTACAAAATGTAAAAAGTATTTGGTAAACGACTAAAGTACTGAGTAACTAATTATAAAACCTGACTTAATATTCAAAATGTGTCCTCAGACAGCCAAAAGTATACAAGTTATGTGAACATTCTGGTACTGTAAAAAATATTACTAAAATATTTCTAGAAATAAGGAGTTAAGTTTGGAGGCGGGTTCTAGACCAAATTAACCACAGGGGCCACAGCAGAGTCAGTGTTTTTCCATGGCGACACTTAAAAAAGAATGAAACAAAACAAACAAACAAAAAAACAGAGAAATATTTTGTTAGTGTATATAATAAGTGAGCCAAAGAGCAACTTTTGGTTTTGGATCTGGCAGATAGAAGCGTGATCCTATACAGCAGGGGTCCCCAAACTACGGCCCGCGGGCCGGATCCGGCCCGCCTCCACATTTGGTCCGGCCCCCTGAACAATACCTGAGAATATTCAGATTTTTTTTTTTCATTTACCGTATTTTCCGGACTATAAGCCGTTTATATGTGGATTTTTCTTCAACCACCAGGGGGCTCTTTAGCAGGAAGTGAATCATTGGAAGTCTGGTTACTTGCGCGCCAACACTGAGCCCACAAGCAGCAAAATGAGTAAGAAACAGATCAGATGTCTTTGGAAAGTTTCTTTGCAAAGGGGAAAAGGCCCAGAGAAGAGACAGGAGAATGGATTTATCTCGGACCGGTAGGTGAGTCCCACATTACAAGCCGCTCTGCGTAACCGGCTGCTAATGAGGCAATGAAGCTTCAAGCTGCTTTGCCACGTAGAGACCAAGCAGGCTGCGGATATAAGCAACACTTCGGGTGTCATTGTCTCCCATCACTCCCAGATGGGACCGTCTTGTTACAGAGAAACAAGCTCAGGGCTCCCGTTAGTCAGTATCGTGAGTTAAAATTTTCACGAAAGTAATATGTTCGTTTTTGTGGCGCTTCTGTATATTATTTTCAAGGAATATATAAACGTTACCATAGCGACCAGAGTCCGAGCGTTTGGGCAGTGGTCAAGAGGAGAGGAGTAGAGCTCTTGAGCCTTAAGTCTGGTTTAGACGGCAAAATTTAAGATTGTCGGCCGATTCTCCAAACCTCTGTGACCACAGAGCTGATAAAAGTACAACAGGTTCGATCGGTTCGTGTGTCCAAGGCAGGAGCAACACGAACTGATTCCAGTCACGAACATCCCGATTCCAGAGGATAATCCAGTAAAACACCTAACATAGCGGGAATTTAGAATAACCAAACACGGATGACGATGTAGAAGTGTAGTGTGAAGTCATTTTAAGAGATAAAAAACGTAACAAAAAGAAAAGGCGGTGGATAAAGACGACGGGAGCAGCCGCTCTATTTGCTGCATTTTGATTTGGAGGTGGATATGTTTTTTCATAGTTAACATTTTTAACTGAATAAACATAATAATGACCTTTAGATTTAATAATAAACATCTCCACATATCATCTCCGATATCCACCGGACTCTCAGTTGCGCGATATGTCAGCTGTTTGGGATTCCCCTCTGTTCTGACGTCACTGCGCTTTTTGATTGGCTGCCAGTCACATTCAACAGGTTGTATTCTCGTTCCAAGTCAGGGAAAACCCCACAGGTTGCGATAAAAGGGCGAAGACAATCCAAATAGGGCATATTCAGTATTTAATGGGAACACCAACAAGCAGAAGCCTTATCTGACTGTTCATCTCCCCTCCCCCTCTACCCCCGGGCCGCAACAAAATGTCCAAGTCTTGACCGGTCCGCAGTAATAAACAGGTTGGGACCACTGATTTAGCCCATGCTAGTAGCAACACGAAGGATCAGCACTTTTACTGTTACAGTTCCCGTTCGGAAACTACCGTTATCAGTTCAGTTAAATCTAATCTTGGCAACATTTTTCTTTTTCAACCCTAATAAATGTGATATTCAATTGACCTGTTATGACTCAAATTTCGGGTGGTTTATGCAATGCAGGTATGCAGTGTTTTTATTGTCTTTTAGATTAATTTGATTACAGTGATTTAATAAGCACTGAGTAATTTTTGTATTTTTGTTTTTTACAAGTTTTACACTGCTTTCTGCTGTCCTTTTAGAGTTACATTTTCTTTTTTGTTAGTCCGCCCAGTTTTGGATTGTTTGTCTCCACTTGTACTTGTGAGGGCGGGCTAATAACTTTCCATTTATTTTGTTTGTTTTGTCTTGTCTTGTCCTTGGGTCACTTCCTGAAAATGCACACTTCCATGTTGCTGTTAGTCTTGAATATCTGAGATCCGATCCTGTGTGGTGTAATCTTGAGTTAGAATTGCATGATAATTTTTGCAGTGAATCGAGTGCATCTTAAGTTTGCAGTGAACATTGTATTGGTTTATGTGGGTTTGTCCGCCTGAAGTGGTGTTTAAATTCGGGTCGAACATTGACAGCGAATTGATAAAGTTAACAGGAAACCCTCCAATTTGTGTAACAATAGATATTTTTAATTAATTTTATGCTGGCTGTTGTTTATTGCACTTCGGCTGGAAGGAGTTGTAACTATTGCCTGTGTTCATCCTCACTGACATTATTCAGCCTAGGATTTGCGTCTTCCCTCTCACCTCTTTGTGAGAGGTTTTACTTCTAAGGACGGTGGAAAATTGGGTTGAGGACGTTTTAAAAAGACTTGGGTTGGCAGCAGCTCACAGTGACTGGGTAGTGTCTGTCTCTAGGCAACCTGGACAACAGTGTCAGTCCATAGCGTTTTGGGGTCCTGTGTAGCTCCCACCACGACAATTTAGCTGACCTTAATATTTCCTGTGTTTTATTTTGGTCATTATTGTTACACTTAGTGTTGATATGTGTGTGATAGGCATGTGTATCGGACATTTATAGAATACAGAGCAACTTGCTTCCCTTTTCAGTTCAATATGGGATGCAACATTTAACAGCCAAATACGGGACGATTCCGTATTTCACGGGACGGGTGGCAACCCTAGTCTTGACTGTTAGTGGACTGCCTCCTCAGCAGCTGGCATTCTTCATATCCTTATGGAAACACTACAAAAAAACAAGCCCTCAACGTTTGATTATAGGATCACTTCAGCTGCAAAGAAAACAAAGACTTTCCTAGGTGGGTGCATAGTAGGACAACGGCTGTGCACAACTTATTAAAATACACACAAAGTGCTTGAATAGCTCATAGGAATTTATAATACAGAGAGAAAGTGCTGCTAAGCATGCTTGAATATGTCCAGTCAGAGGCGGATCTACTGGGGTGGCGACTATGAATTCAATAAATAGTTATGGGAAAAAGGACATTAAGCGCATGAATCTCTTTTTTCTGACAACATTGAATGCAACACAATGCAACCTGACACGTACTGCTGAGTAGCGGGAAGTGCGAGAGAAGGACAGAGCGTGAGGCAGCAGCATTGATATGGATGGATATAAATTACTGGACTGGACATTACGTGACTTATCGTGCGCCACACCTGCGCCATTGCTGTCCATTGAGTCAACATTATGGGTGGTCTTAAAATACCACAGTCACGCAAAGAATCTGAAAAATGGACGCAATATTTAGCGGTTAATTCAACCCTATGAATTAGATAACAAGGGCTTCAGATTTAACAGGCGAGGAAAAAGTTTTAACTTAACAAAAACATTGAACAAGTGAGCAGTGGGTCAGGTATTCTAGCCTAACTGTTGCTAGACTATTGACGTTGATAACCTTAACATGTGCTGCGCAGTTCGGTGTGTTTTGGTTCCGTTAGCACTAAACCAGGTCAACCTGCCCACCAAGTCATCAGTAGAGCAGCTGTTTAAATACGACTTAAAATAAAGAGGAGAAAACTGATGTTTGATAAATTCTCAGTGATACAAATCTATAAACAATTTTGTTTCTGTTAGTTCTGTCAAGATGCAAGAAGGGGCAAATTTATCTTATATTGCTCAGTCATTTTATTTTAAATATGCGGTAGGAGCCGTAGTTTGATGATTAGTTCAGTTTGTGTCGCTTGTTTAACTTTTAGGAATTGCAGCAACTGCAGACAGTACGCCACAATAAAGGTACAATAAAGCTGGTAAACAGGTGAAGAACCAAACACCACTTCTATTCTTCCTTTTCTCGCTCTGTTTGTCGGCAACCGACAGACAACAGCTCAACGAGCAGATAGAGCAGAGATTACCGACCAGGGGAATCAACACCAAAAAAACAAACATTTCCCACACAAAAATGTAGCAAAAATACAAAAACAGAACATTCAGTCTGTTACATTATGCTGTCAGGCTTGATGTCTATATTGTAATTATTAATAAGTTTTCGATCAGCTGATTTAATAGGCTATATCTGATAACAAATGATGGCGCTATAAATATTTTTGTGACAGATTTCTGCGTGTCCTGCTTCGGGATAAAAGGGTTTTCTGGACATAACTCTTGTAAAACAGGCTAATCATTCTTTAAGGTTTTAAAATGATAAGGAAATGAGATGATTCAAATTAAATTGGTCTAAATTGAATATGCCAAATTAGCAATTATGGAACTGATTCTAAAATACAGTTAAGTTTTGGGTTCAACACGATGGGAAACATTAATTTCTCGTATAAGCCTTATATAAAAAGAGGGTCAAAAGATTGACAAAATACAGCTATAAAGGAGCAGTGTTTTTTTAAAAGGCTGAGTTTACTAAGTAATAATACACAAGGAAAATTACGGGAGGAAAGTTAATATAAAGAATGAAATTATAATTTGGAATGAAGTCATAAAGAGACAAAAATTAAAACTAAAAGCTATCTCAAAATCTCTCTTCCTGATAAAATAAAATAAACTATTAAAATAAGATTTGATAACAAGAACAATATATGACTTAAAACAATAAAGAATAATTAGAGTATTAATTAACAAATCATCACACATAAAACATTAATTCAAATGGGAAGGAATGACTTATTTTATTTTAAAATACATTAAGGAGCTCTAGATAGGGTGACAGACTCTATTATAGTATGCAGACCAGCTGGTGACTCCATCAAACATCAAAGGACCACAACCTGGTGAAACTGAGAAATCTTCATCCCTGGCCCCAGGACGACCTCACACCCAGATGTTCAACAGAAATTATTTTATTCTATTCTGCTTTTGATGTCATCAAAATTGGAAAAGACGGAACAATCTCTTTGTTTCACTAACCAAATTGTGGGCACAATAATCCCCAAAAGGTGAGCATCGGTTACTCAGGTGATGAGCCTGAGTTCAAAACTATAAGGAAAATTAGCTACTGGAGACCAGAGGATCATCTTTGTTGTTTCTCCTGTTACAAAATTTTCATCTTTCACCTACGATGTGACAACAAATTCATTTTTATTTCAAGAAGCATCAAGGAACACAGACACAAAATGAAGATATGTAAAAATAAAAATAAAAAACTGTACAAAACTATTCAACTGGAGGTTTATTGATAGTTTGTAAGTCTTTTATATGCAGTATATTGTGTCTAACTTGCTCATTCATTTCATGGATAAGTTTGGACAAATATTTGTGTATCATCCTATTTTCATCAGGAATACTTTATTGACTTTTCTAAAGCATCATTTTAAATATAACATTAAGATTTGTGGTAAACTTTGTGTTCAACATTCATAAATTTATGCAATTTAAATAATGATTTTTCTGGTAAGACATGATTCTGGGTTAGATGTTAGACAGTTTTGAAAATGTATTTTATATTAGGATTTGAATTCTTTATATGATTTTACTGTCTGATTTGGTCTGATTTTATTTGCAATGAATATTCCAACATTTTAACAACAAATGTCATGTAGAAGGTTCTATACTAAAAGGGGGGCTTATGTTGGGTTCTGCAGGGGAGTGTTTTCTCTACTTTCTCAGGGTGGCAGGCTGATGGGATCCAGCTGGTGCTCATCATCTCCAATCAGCAAGGGCCTTAAATAGGAGTGGCTTCCCGGAAGAAGATGCCAGATGGTTCCGCTTCTACAGTGGTACACTCTAGCTCTTAGTGCTGTGTCTCAAGTGTTTTACTTGTTCCTGACGCCTCTTCCATCTCTTCCTTCCTCCTAGAACCAGCTCTGACCTCTCTCTGAGAGTCTGATCCACCTGGACCACCTGATCCTCGCTGTTTTGCTCGACCTAGCCCCTGGATTCCTCCACAACCACCACCCTGCTGCTGCCTGTCCACCCTGAGTTACCTGCTGGAACTCCTCCACCTGGAAACCCCCTCACTGCCCCAATTGCTGTACCCTCCTCCGCTCATCTGAACCCTCCAACCGTAAGCCTTCACCAGGTCACACCTTCACTCCTGTCATTATTCCTCTGTCTAACCACTCACCCATTCCTCAGTTCCTCCTCTGGCCTGGTTCCCCCCTGCTGCCGCTGGTCTACACCTCTCCATCCTTCCCCCTCCATTATACAATAAATCTGTTAAACTGAGTTTGGTGTCTGTAGTTGTTGCTTGCCTTCGAGTCCTGGTACTTCACATTATGACAGAACCATCTGGCCATTCGGACTCTGCAGCACAGCTACGGACCGCACTTTCCGAACAGGGGGTCCTTTTGGGCAGGCACGATGCCACAATTAATGTTGTGATGCATCAGCAGAACTCCATACTTCAGTATCTTCATCAAATGGCTAATCAGATCCAGACTTTACAGAACAGGTCTCCTTCAGCCAACCCCACCCCCGCTCCAGCTCCTGCTCCGGCTCCCGTTCCAGTCCCCACTCCATCCACTACGTCAGCTGCTTCTGCACCACCCCTGTGCCGTGAAGTCAACACGCCCACTCCTGAACACTACTCAGGTGAGCTAGACAAAAGCAAGGGTTTTCTGCTTCAATGTGCATTAGCTTTTCGCCGGTCCCCACGCTCATTTCCCGATGACGCCAGCAAGATCTCTTTTATTGTTGGGTTACTAAGAGATCGAGCACTTAGATGGGCCGAGACGGTAGTAGATGAAGAGAACCTCGTATATTATTCCTATGAGGAATTTATCGAGCTCTTCAAACAAACATTTTGTCCCAAGCTTGGTGAGGAAGCTGCCTCAAAAAGAATATGGAATTTAAGACAAGGAAATAGATCAGTGGCTGATTTTGCCATTGATTTTCGCACTCTTGGAGCTGAATCAGGTTGGAATGAACCAGCTCTTAAAGGAGCTTTCCAACATGCCCTGAATGACAAATTGAAGGATGAGCTGGCATGCCGAGATGAACCTGACTCTCTTGACGAGCTAATTAACCTGGCCATCAAGATTGATAACAGAATTAGAGATAGATCCCGGTCCTCAAATACCCGGCCATCTCTGCCGCCTATTAGGAGGGGTTCTCCCAGTCCTGACTCGCCCAGTCCTCCAATCCAGAACCCACCAGAACCCATGCAGTTAGGCCGAGCCCGGCTAAGTTCAGAGGAACGGCAGCGCCGTTTATCTTCAGGTTGTTGTCTTTACTGCGGCTCCCCTCAACATTTCATCTCCTCCTGTCCGGTTCGCCCAAAAGCCCTGGCCCGCCAGTAGGTCTGGGGGTCCTGGCGGGCAGATTTAAAGAGAATGATTACCTCCGGCTAAGTCTTCCTGCTGTTCTCACTATCCAGCATGATTCCTACCCATTCCAAGCCTTGGTTGACTCAGGATCTGAGCAAAATCTCATACACCCTGATCTAGTTGCCCAATATCAGATTCCTGTCCATGCATTACCCTCTCCTCTCCAGGTGGCTGCCTTGGATGGTAGTCCTATGGCCAATATTACCCACCAAACCGACCCAGTTTCTCTCCTTGTCTCTGGCAATCACCAAGAGCTCATTCAATGCTTTGTGTTTCCCACTAAGGGTACTCCTTTGGTCCTTGGGTTTCCCTGGCTCTGCAAACACAACCCCCACATTAACTGGGCCGATGCTCGCATTGACTCATGGAGTCCTTTTTGTCTCAACCATTGCCTGCAGTCTGCTAAGCCATCTCCACCTTCAGAACTACCCCAGCCTATGTGTAAACCTGATCTAACTCAGGTCCCTAAAGAATACCATGACCTCCACCGGGTATTCAGTAAAGATCTCGCCCAATCTCTCCCGCCTCATCGCCCCTATGACTGCTGTATAGACCTTCTTCCTGGAGCCCCACTTCCTTCCAGCCGTTTGTTTAATATCTCCAAGCAGGAGAGACTGACTATGGAACAGTACATAAATGACTCACTTAAAGCAGGTCTCATTCGTCACTCCTCTTCCCCCCTCGGTGCAGGATTCTTTTTTGTCTAAAAAAGATAAGACTCTCCGGCCATGTATCGACTATAGAGGACTCAACCAAATCACTGTAAAGAATAAATATTCTCTCCCTCTCTTGTCCTCAGTTTTTGAACCAGTTCACCAAGCCTCCATCTTCTCTAAGCTCGACCTGCGCAACGCCTACCACCTCATTCGCATTCGAGAGGGCGACGAATGGAAAACTGCATTCAAGACCCATATTGGTCACTTCGAATACTTAGTCATGCCCTTTGGTCTTTGCAACGCCCCCGCCACTTTCCAGAACCTGGTTAATGATGTTCTTCGGGACTTTCTCAATGTTTTTGTTTTTGTCTACCTTGACGATATTCTCATCTTTTCCAACAGCCTGGATGAACACCGCAAGCATGTCAGGTTGGTCCTCCAAAGGTTGTTGGAGAACCGGCTCTTCATCAAGGCTGAGAAGTGTCAATTCCATGTTCCATCCATAACCTTCCTCGGCTATGTATTTGAGGGTGGACAGGTGAAGACGGACCCGGCTAAGATCAAAGCGATAGAGGACTGGCCTGTTCCGAACTCCAGAAAGCAACTTCAGCGCTTTCTAGGGTTTGCTAACTTTTACCGCCGTTTTATCCGGAACTTCAGTGTCATCGCAACTCCTCTCACTACTCTGACCTCCACCAAACAACTTTTCAGATGGACCCCGGAGGCTAATCTGGCTTTTGATGAGCTAAAAAGAAGGTTTGTGGATGCTCCAATCCTTATTCACCCTGACCCTTCTGCTCAATTCACAGTTGAAGTTGATGCATCTGAGACTGGTGTGGGGGCCATCCTGTCCCAGCGTTCCTCCAGAGACAGCAAGCTCCATCCGTGTGCCTTTTTCTCAAAGAAGTTTACCACCACAGAGAGCAGGTATGACATTGGTGACCGAGAGCTTCTGGCCATAAAGCTGGCCCTTGAGGAGTGGAGACACTGGCTTGAGGGTACAGAGCTCCCGGTCATCATCTGGACGGACCATAAGAATCTGTTGTATCTGCAGTCTGCTAAACGCCTGAACCCACGGCAGTATCGTTGGTCCCTCTTTTTCTCCCGCTTCAACTTCAACATCACCTACCGCCCTGGTTCTAAGAACACTAAGCCAGATTCCCTCTCCAGACTCCACTCCCCAGATGACCCTTCTGAGGCCTCTGGAGCCATCCTCCCAGCCACCTGCACCATTGGGTCTCTCACCTGGGATTTGGAAAGGGCCATCCAGGAGGCCTTAACCAGTGATCCAGACCCAGGTAAGGGTCCCCCTAACCGCCAGTATGTCCCGACCCCCATCCGAGCTCGTGCCATCCAGTGGGCACACTCATCAGGTTTCTCTGGCCATCCTGGTATAAGCCGTACTATCGGCTTTCTTCGTCGATACTTTTGGTGGCCTTCCCTTAATAAAGATGTCATTGAATATGTGTCTGCCTGCTCCACTTGTGCTAGAAACAAGACCTCACACCGCCCACCTTCTGGTCTCTTACAACCACTGTCAATTCCTAGCCGTCCCTGGTCCCACATTTCTCTAGATTTTGTCACTGGTCTCCCCACATCCAAACAGAAGAGTGTCATCCTCACTATTATCGATCGTTTTTCTAAGGCTTGTCATCTGGTTGCCCTCACCAAACTCCCATCAGCCGCCGAGACCGCCAAACTTCTTTTTCGCCATGTTTTTCGCCTTCATGGCATCCCCACAGAGATTGTCTCTGATAGGGGGCCCCAATTTACTTCTCAGGTCTGGCGGGACTTCTGTTCTGTGCTCGGTGCTCGGCCTTGCTTGTCTTCAGGGTTCCATCCACAAACCAATGGACAGTGCGAGCGTCTTAACCAAGAACTAGAGAACACCCTGCGCTGTTTATGTGCCTCCAATCCCACCTCATGGAGTGTCTATTTACCATGGGTGGAGTACGCCCATAACGCGCACATCTCTTCCGCATCTGGTTTATCACCATTTGAGGCCTCGCAAGGGTTTCAGCCATCCCTTCTACCTGAGTCCTTCCCAGACATGGTCATCCCGTCAGTCAGGCATCACATACAGAACTGTCAGCGTATTTGGAACCAGACTAAGTCTGCACTTCAAAGAACGTCTGCCCAAAATAAGCGTCTTGCAGATAGGAAAAGAGTTCCTGCCCCCATTTTCTCACCTGGCCAAAGAGTTTGGCTATCATCTAAAAATTTTCCACTAAAATCATGTTCCCGCAAGTTATCTCCCAGGTTTCTGGGTCCATTCATTGTTGAATCCATCATTAGCCCATCTGCAGTCCGTCTTAAGTTGCCTTCTCATCTCCGTGTCCATCCAGTGTTTCATGTGTCCCAGATCAAGCCCTACCTCTCAAGTCCTTTGTGCCCTCCTTCCAAGCCCCCTCCACCCGCCCGGGTCATTGATGGTCACCCGGCCTACTCCGTCCGTCGCATTGTGGATGTGCGTCCTCGTGGGCGGGGTAGGCAATATCTGGTTGACTGGGAGGGATATGGCCCAGAGGAGCGGTCCTGGGTCCCACGGTCTTTTATACTGGACCGATCCCTTATATCTTCTTTTGAACATTCCGCTGCGTCTTCTTCTGGTCGGCCGCCAGGAGGCGTCCGTTGAGGGGGGGGTACTGTTGGGTTCTGCAGGGGAGTGTTTTCTCTACTTTCTCAGGGTGGCAGGCTGATGGGATCCAGCTGGTGCTCATCATCTCCAATCAGCAAGGGCCTTAAATAGGAGTGGCTTCCCGGAAGAAGATGCCAGATGGTTCCGCTTCTACAGTGGTACACTCTAGCTCTTAGTGCTGTGTCTCAAGTGTTTTACTTGTTCCTGACGCCTCTTCCATCTCTTCCTTCCTCCTAGAACCAGCTCTGACCTCTCTCTGAGAGTCTGATCCACCTGGACCACCTGATCCTCGCTGTTTTGCTCGGCCTAGCCCCTGGATTCCTCCACAACCACCACCCTGCTGCTGCCTGTCCACCCTGAGTTACCTGCTGGAACTCCTCCACCTGGAAACCCCCTCACTGCCCCAATTGCTGTACCCTCCTCCGCTCATCTGAACCCTCCAACCGTAAGCCTTCACCAGGTCACACCTTCACTCCTGTCATTATTCCTCTGTCTAACCACTCACCCATTCCTCAGTTCCTCCTCTGGCCTGGTTCCCCCCTGCTGCCGCTGGTCTACACCTCTCCATCCTTCCCCCTCCATTATACAATAAATCTGTTAAACTGAGTTTGGTGTCTGTAGTTGTTGCTTGCCTTCGAGTCCTGGTACTTCACATTATGACAGCTTAACTTTAATGGTGTTTCTGAATTTGGGCTTATATTCTTTTATACTATATTTTAAATTTATATTTTAGAGTGTAATCTCTTAAAAGATGGGCTACACAGTGGCGCAGTTGGTAGAGCTGTTGCCTTGCAGCAAGAAGGTTCTGGGTTCGATTCCAGGCCCCGGTCTTTTTGCATGGAGTTTGCGTGATCTCCCTGTGCATGCGTGGGTTTTCTCCGGGTACTCCGGCCAATTCCTCTGTCAGGTTAATTGGCCTCTCCAAATTGTCCCCACGTGTGAGTGTGTGTGTGTGCATGGTTGTGATGCTCTGCGACAGACTGGCGACCTGTCCAGGGTGACCCCGCCTCTCGCCCGGAACGCTAGCTGGAGATAAGCACCAGCAACACCCCCGACCCCATCAAGGGACAAGGGTGTAAAGAAAATGGATGGATGGATCTCTTAAAAGAGATTAAATGAGGGAATTGTTAAGAAATAAATTTAAAATAAGCTAGTTGTGAAAACTTAACCATAGGTTCAATATTAGGTAAAATTAATGGTGTTTCAAATAAGGAAATTCACTTTAAATTATATCCATGGTTCAATTAGCGTAATCTTTTATCTAGGATATTTCTATTGAAACATTATACACTAAGTTGAATTAAAATAACTTAGCTTGTAGTTCTCTATAAGTTAGTGTATGTGTTTGACCGCTTGACCACTTGATAAAATTCTAGACAGGGTCATAAAAAACATCTGTCTTCACTCAAAAGAAAAATAATACTTCTTTGATCTTAGAAACAGGTTTTTACTGGAACAAAGTTAACTAGAACCTAGCTAAGGACAGTCCCCTAATTTGAATACAGCGTCGAAGGAAAAACACGCCTTCCCTATAAAACTAGCCAACCCGGAGTTTAGCCTCAGATCGCCCTGAGGTTCCCTTTTGACCTGGTCTCCGAAGAAACATCCGTAGCGGTGGGATGTTTCCTCGTAATATTTCGTCGTGTGTGGGCAAGACACACTCATTAAAGGAGTGGTTCTGCAGGTGGGGACCACAGACCACTTCTCAGTACCTATGCTGTCTGGCTGATGTTTTGGTCAGTTTTGAATGTTGGTGGTGCTTTCACACTCAGGAGACAGGCCAGTACACCAGGAGACGTGGAGGAGGCCGTAGGAGGGCAACAACCCAGCAGCAGGACCGCTACCTCCGCCTTTGTGCAAGAAGGAACAGGAGGAGCACTGCCAGAGCCCTGCAAAATGACCTCCAGCAGGCCACAAATGTGCATGTGTCTGCACAAACGGTTAGAAACTGACTCCATGAGGATGGTATGAGGGCCCGACGTCCACAGATGGGGGTTGTGCTCACAGCCCAACACCGTGCAGGACGCTTGGGATTTGCCAGAGAACACCAGGATTGGCAAATTCGCCACTGGCGCCTTGTGCTCTTCACAGATGAAAGCAGGTTCACACTGAGCACATGTGACAGACGTGACAGAGTCTGGAGACGTCGTGGAGAGCGGTCTGCTGCCTGCAACATCCTTCAGCATGACCGGTTTGGCAGTGGGTCAGTAATGGTGTGGGGTGGCAGTTTTTTGGAGGGCCGCAGAGCCCTCCATGTGCTCACCAGAGGTAGCCTGACTGCCATTAGGTACCGAGATGAGGTCCTCAGACCCCTTGTGAGACCATATGCTGATGCGGTTGGCCCTGGATTCCTCCTAATGCAGGACAATGCTAGACCTCATGTGGCTGGAGTGTGTCAGCAGTTCCTGCAAGATGAAGGCATTGAAGCTATGGACTGGCCCGCCCGTTCCCCAGACCTGAATCCGATTGAGCACATCTGGGACATCATATCTCGCTCCATCCGCCACCTCATCAGGAGCATGCCCAGGCGTTGTAGGGAGGTCATACAGGCACGTGGAGGCCACACACAATACTGAGCCTCATTTTGACTTGTTTTAAGGACATTACATTAAAGTTGCATCAGCCTGTAGTGTGTTTTTTCACTTTAATTTTGTGTGTGGCTCCAAATCCAGGCCTCCATTGGTTAATAAATTTGATTTCCGTTGATGATTTTTGTGTGATTTTGTTTCAACTTTGTACAGAATAAAGTATTCAATGAGAATATTTCGTTCATTCAGATCTCGCATGTGTTATTTGAGTGTTCTCTTTATTTTTTTGAGCATTTCTGCTTTTATTTCTGATGTCAGTTTTGGTCCTCCATAGCAGTGTTTCCCAACCCTGGTCCTCAAGGCAAACTGTCCTACATATTTTCGAGGTTTCCTTGCTTTAATGTGCTTGATTCAGCTGACTGGAGTTCAACAAATGCCTGTTAATCAGTCATTGATTGAAATCAGCTAGGCTGAAGGAAGGAAATACTTAAAACTTGCAGGGCAGTGTGCCTTGAGGAAGAGGGTTGGGAAACACTGCTCCATAGCAAATTGCAAGGAATTGAAATTCGCCATTTAGCCACGCCCACACCGTTCACCCAGAAGCCAGCGTTGACAGAATTCATCATCATGTCATTTTATGTCACTTGGCACAGATTTAAAAATATATAAATCAAAGGGTAAAAGTACATCCAGCAGAAAAAAACAGGTGACTTCCTGTTGAAAGGGGGCATCAATTGACCATGTAAATGTAATGAGGGCTGGTCTGTAATGAGACACAGAAAGTCTGATGCAGCTCTAGCTTTGTGTGTGGCAGTTATTCCATCTGGATGTTTCATGGCGAATAGTCAGATTTAGACACTTAGCCATGCCCACATGCTTTGATGTAGGAAAAATCCCTTGATAACTTTTGACCTTCTAGACCACAGGTGTCAAACTCCAGTCCTGGAGGGCCACTGCCCTGCAACTTTTAGATGTGCCTCTGCTGCACCACACCTGAATAGAATAATTAGGTCATTAGCAAGGCTCTGGAGAACATATCTACACAAGAAGGAGGTAATTAAGCCATTTTATTCCAGTTTTTTGTAGCTGTGGCACATCTAAAAACTGCAGGACAGCGGCCCTTGAGGACTGGAGTTTGACACCCCTGTTCTAGACTCAAGATTCTGCTGAGTGGTTCTGAAGTCTGCATCTCAAAAGCTGTAGGATAAATTTGACGTCAATAACAAAGACAATGTGGCGGATTTGATTCAAAATGGCTGACTACCTGTTGGGATTGGACACTTCCTGTTCTCAAGGGCTTAAGTGATGTAATCATTTTACCACTGGGAATTGTAGGACGCCCGATGATCAGTCACTGAATTTTGGTGCCTCAGCGAGTTTGTGCAGGAGATTTAACAGTTTCGCTTTTCATGGCGAGTAGGCAAACTTTGAGGCCTGGCCACACCCCTTCAGCATACATGAAAAGTCAGTATTTTGATAACTTTTTTTGGCCATGCCTTATAAACACAGCTGTCAAACTCCAGTCCTGGAGGGCCACTGCCCTGCAACTTTTAGATGTGCCTCTGCTGCACCCAGGGGCGCTGGCAGAAATCGTGGGCCCCCTGACAAAAAATTTGTTTGGGCCCCCCACACAGCTGCTGTAACAATTTTTTGAGTCTATTTGATCCATAAAAAGCATCACAATTTTAAAGGCTTGCAATCTGACTTGCTTTCTTTGGTTCAATACTGATAATCAGCGCAATATTTACTGCTCGTGAATTTAACATCCAGTATGCAAGTAGGTTGCTTAAATTTTTTCTATTAGTTTTAGATTACTGAAATGTCTCCCTCCATGAGCAAAAGACTAAAGCAATGTGCAACTACACATAAAGCAATCCAGACTTCTTAAAAATGCTATGTAGTTGCATTTTATTCAAGCTGCAGTATATAACTTAAAAAAAATGTTTTCTCCATATTTGTTAAAGCTGTCACGATGTCATAGCAGTTTGTTATGAGACAGATAATCTGTGAAAACAATCAGTCTCCTCCATCTCCTTCCTGAATTACTATTAATGGTTAAAGTAATGCACCGTTCTGACCAAAACAACCAATCAGAACTAGTAGGACATTCTTAGCACTGTCAATTAGACTCATTGACTCACTGCTAAATGTGCTAATGGTGGAGAAACAACTTATTACAAAAAACCGTTTATCTACCGTCATTGGTAGCTATGCTAACTACACCGAACATTCACAGTTTGAATCTGCACAGCTCTGTTCTGTGCTAGCTGCAGCACAGCACAAATCAAAGGGGAGGAAGGATGAGCAGCACCACATGAGATTGTGATTGACAGTGCTAAAACTCTCCTGCCACTGACTGGTTGTTTCTAGAGAGCACTGGGAGAAGACAGAGGATATAGATTTTTTACAGATTACTTCTAATGCCATACTGTCACAACATGACAGTTTTAAAACATATGTGAAAAAAAATATTTATATAAAAGTGACATACTGCAGCTTTAATTTCACTCAGGAGAGGACGGGTCAGGAGGGACGTGGGTTAGAGCTGCTGCTGACCGACTCATCTGTTGAGTGGTAAAAGATACAAGGGACAAGTTAAATATATGAATGTTGGTAATTTTTTTTCGTTATTCATTAAATGCTAGTGAAAAGGAGGCAAATAGTAGTTTGTAGCTAAGCTAATTATGCTAAATGGTTGATAATCTCACAGTCTACTCACCTCTCTTGGAGAAAAAACTGGGTTATAAATTAACACTCTTGCCTTTTTCTCTCTCTCCCTCTGTTTTTTTATCTGATTTTATAACTTTCTTAGCAGCATAGTAACTGTGACAATCATTCGTGTCTTCCACTGACTGCTGCTCCCTCTGAAGCGCTCCAAGCAGGAACAAACCATTTAACGCAGATAGGGGGGTGTTCAGGGCAAATATGGATGCATGTTTTTTTAATCTGGGGGTGGGAACATAAAATTTTTACTGCTAAAAACAATCTTTGAAAATACAATATGATTAATTTTCTAATTGACAGGGCCCCGATTTTTATTTTATTTCTATGAACAAAAAATAATTAAATTGTGGAGAGCCCGCTGTTGGTCAGGGCCCCTAGAATTGTCATCACTCCCCCCCCCCCCTATATTGTGCCCCTGGCTGCACCACACCTGAATAGAATAATTAGGTAATTAGTAAGGCTCTGGAGAACGTATCCACACAAGAAGGAGGTAAGTAAGCCATTTGATTCCAGTGTTTTGTCCCTGTGGCACATCTAAAAACTGCAGGACAGCAGCCCTTGAGGACTGGAGTTTGACACCCCTGTCTTATGAACAATCTGACCAAGTTTGAACCCGATCAATAAAAATCCCTAGGATGAGTTTCATCAAACGCAAAGGCTGTAAACGATCAAAATGTTATGAAAATCTGAACGTCAATCCAAAATCGTTGACTTTGGATTGAAGTACACCATGACATAAATAGACTTTTCTGTGTGTCTTGTGTGCCAAATTTCATATCTTTACAATAAAGTAAGGTCAATGCAGAGGGTATTTTGAAAGTTGCTAGGTGGCGCAGTGGAGTCGTTTCCTTTGCAATTTTGTCAACAACCTTAAACCATGCAGGCTTGATGAGTCCGCCAACTTGACCCAGGGAGTGTTTATGCCGTAGTGTAAAACCCCCCCAAAAATTCCTCCAAAACATTTTTGTATCTGATTATTAACTCCAATATTAACCATTTCAATCAATATTTGTGCAATGATGGTTTTTTTATTTCTCACAAATAAAGGATCCATGACGACACTCATTTGAACATAAAAAATGTAATTTGGATTTTTTTTTTGTCCACTGGAAAAGCCTACCCACACACACACACACACATGCGCACACACAAATTGTCCTTGAAATTGATCTTTTGTAAAAAAAAAAATATATATATATATATATATATTACATTTAGATTTTTTTTCAATGGGTTATCTTTATAATTGAACTTGAGACACATATTGTGTTCTGAGTAAAATTGACCTGCTGATTAAAATCAAGACAAATGAGTCATATAGATAGTATTTATGTTTTCCCCCACTTCTGCTGAGTGTCCACTCGTTGTAGGAAGAGTTTGCCTATGGAACAGAAAAGGTTCCCGTCAAAAGTTGCATGATTACCTGCTTTCTCTGAGTTTCCTAGTGAAGTAAAAAGAATAGTGAGAAAGTGCTTGTATGCGTGCACATGTGCATGTATATATGTGGTGTGGTGTGGTGTGGTGTGGTGTGGTGTGGTGTGTGTGTGTGTGTGTGTGTGGGTGGGGGTGAGGTGGTGGGGGTGAAATATGTCTCATAGTTGCAAGGAAACATAGAATTGGAATTTTTAAAAATCTTTTTTACCCTTCAACTTGACTGCCGGGTCAAATTGACCCAAACAATATCTATGTAAAATATAGACATGGGGGAGGGGGGCTGCAAATATGTAAAATGAATAAAAATTCAATTTATATGTAGAGTGCACCTATTAAGACACATAGAAAAAGTTTCTTTCAAAAAAACACTTCCAACTATTTAAAAAAAAAAAACTATCTTTAAAACGGGTCAATTTGACCCGAACACGAGGTATAAGAAGAAACTGAGCGATTATAAGCTCTGCCTTCGCAGAGCTTTTGCTACTCGAGCCTAATAAGCAAATAAGGGAGAGCTTGTCCAACTGACACTTCATTATCATTACACTTTTTAAAGGGGCCTCATCATAAACACACACCTTTCATGCGTGTTTGAGGAATCCTTTAATCTCCATGGCAACCGTTTGGGTTTGTAAAATGCTTGGTGGGACCTAGCTCCTCCTCCATGGTGCAGCTCCTCCTCAAAGCTGTAGTCTCTGATCTTCTGCCTCACAGAGCAGCCCTCACCTGAAACTGCCCCACTCGGCTCCTTCAGACTAGCCATCAGCAGTTAGCAAACACCCAGTGGAACTGCACATCTGCACTCATTACACAAGTTACTTCTCAGTGCAGGACTCTGATAAACGTTTCTAAGTACATGTGAGAAAAATGTGGATGTGATGAGATGTGGACGTCAGAGTGTTGGTGAGAGCAGGATCTTGTTAAAGAGACAATGGCCCAATTTCAATGCATTAAATTGCAAAGTCAAATTTCTTTAAAGTCTAATATATTAGACATGGCTTTAACAACTGAAGGTGGCATAGTTATTTTTAATGTGCTTTAAAACTGCACTGTGTGGTTGAAAAACACATAATACTCCCTCTTAAATATGCACTACTTTGTGTTGGCCTAAAACAACTTCTCAGTGAAGTACATTAGATTAGTGATTGCAATAGGAGAAACATGAAAAGGTGAAAGGGAATGAATCTGCCGTTCTCTGGGCTGCAGCGTTAACGTCAAATATTAACGTCAAAGATTTACAATTTTTGAATGACCTTTACTTCTGCTAGAATAAAAACAGGACCATTTATTAAATATCCCTGTGCCTAAGGTCTGTGTTTTTATTTATGCACAGTTCAGGAGTTCAACAGACATCCTAGTTTTCTCCTCATTTTATGTATTTTATAGATGCTGGTGGTAACAGTGCGCAGCGTCTAACAAAGTCTATTTCAGAATTTGAAAATGTTAATGTGAAGACTACATCCCACTGAGAATTAAACTGTTTGCAAGTGCTTCTGCAGGGAGTAAATATTAAAGGTGAAAAATAAAGCAACAGCCTATGAAACCACAACATAACAGAACATTTTATGCAAAACATGAAAGCAAAGCCACAATCAAGTGTGCCAAAGGGGTCTTAACCAGCCATTTTAGATTAAGCTTTTACTCTGAAATGAGGTGTTTAGATAAAAAAAAATTAAATAAAACATTTTGAAAGAATAATTTGCCTACAAAAACTGGATAAAGATATTTCTCTAGATTTGATGTCATATGGGACAGTAACTAAATATCTAATTTTCGTTGGAGCCACGGATGTTTTAGATGCATAATAGTATAGTAGCTCCAAACCGGTCTTGTTGCAACATGTTGAGGAAATAGATAACTCTTATCCAGCTTATATGTTGCATGTTATTGTTATTCCAGCACTGCTTGCACAATCAAACATTGCTGGAGGGAAAAAAAGATACCAGGCTTAACATTCATAGAAGTGTAGCCAACCTCCCAGGACACTGACATAAAGCTGGTCAGTAAGGAATTAGCCTTTGAAATCATTGGTGGAGGATATTACATAAAGCATTTAATTTTAAACTATAATAGGCTCCTTTCAATGAAACATGAGGATGTTAACTATTGACAGAAATCTAAGAATTTTAGGGTGAATTTTGATGGAGGTGTTTTTTTCTCTTGTTTCTTTTCTTATGTGAAAGGTTACCAACGGTAACTGATTACTGATTTATTTAGAAATAAATCAGTAAAACAACTTTTAGTTCCAGTCAATTGTGTGTCACAGAAATCAATGTGCAAGAACAAACAGCTTTGGACTTGTTGCAGTTTAAATTTAGTCGGCCATTTTCAAAGTTTAATAAGAACCACAAGACTCACTGTTGAAACTACTTCTATTGCTCAGTGGGTGTAAATAACTGCTTATTTGGAAAATTCTCCTTGTTCATTGGTCCAACAGTGACTCCTAGTGGTTAATTTATGCATTCATTTTAAAGAACGGTAGATTTTTTTTCTGTTTATTCTGTGGTTACCTAGCAACACGTTGCGAGATGAGACAACGTTAGATTATAAAGAAACCCGGAGAAAATCTTTAAAATAGCGCCCTCGGAAAGCAGAATGAGGTATAGATATATATAATTGTGATTTGTAATAAGAAATGTTATAGCTTTATTTAAGAAACAGTAAAATGTCATGGTTTATAAACGAAACTGTATATTATGTTAAAGGACATAACGTATTCTTTTTTGTGTATATTGATATGTTGATTTTATACAACGGTTCTGTATTCTTTTGTTTAATACAACAGTTTTCACGGTGTCAATGGAAAGAAAGGTTGAGATTAAATTGCACCCGTTTGAAACTCCCTGCATCTGGCTGTTCAGTTCGAGAGGCCGCTACAGTGAAAACTCATTGCAAGAGACCAGATCTTTCTGCAGTGAAGCTGACACCATCCCATCTCGAATGAAGCTGTTTCCTCTCACACCAATGATCTCACACAGGCAAGATAAAGCATAAAGTTAAAACGGACAATCACAAGAAGAAGCTCACAGCATAACTGAATCAACGTAGTGTCAAGGGATAGTTAAAAAGTCTTCTGTGAACCCAAAGTAGTTACAGAAAGCAAATGAAATGTCACTTCCAACAGAGAAAACAGAAAATCCTGTTGACATGCCGTCTAGTTACAGAGAAAGAAAACTAACAGAAAAAGGCCAAGAGATGCACATCCAAGAGAACAAAATACGTGAGAGAGCGTTTCAAAAAGTTTATGATTCTTGGAAGTGGGTAGCAAAAGAAGCTTGGAAAAAACTAAAGGCCCTCTGTACATTAGAAGAACTCAATGATTTACAGGAAAGAATTCAAGCATGCTGTAAGACTGCAGTACGAACCCATTCTACATAACAGTAACACCACAGCAGAGATTGTCAAAAAGATGGAAGCTTGTGTTACACTCACAAAAGAAATCTGTGACCTCATAAACAATCGTATAGAGACTATTGATAAAGATTATAATAGTCATCTCGAGACAGAAAGAGTAAGAGAAACATTAAACAAATATGAATATGGATCTATCTTTGGTCACACTCAAACTGAAACCATAAACTCATCAAAGGCATCAGAGAGTTCAAGCAAACATTCCAACTCATCTATAACAGCAAGGCAGATGCACAAGCAGAGCTTGCTGCTAAAGTGGAGCAATCAAAGGCTACAAGGGAAATTCAAGCATAGCAAGCACAACTCCAAAAATTAGAAAATGATTGGAAACTTAAAGAGTCAAAAATGCTGTCAGAAATGAAACAAAAGGAAGTGGAAATGCAACAACAGCTGGAACAAGAAAGAGCAAAACTGCAGCGGTTAAAAGAAGAAAAGGAAATGGCTATAGTGGCAGCTCGTGAAAGCATATGAGGAATTTGAACACTGTGAAAACAATGTTGAAGAAAATGAAGATATTACTTACAGAACTAACCCTGTCTTCTCTAGAGATAAACCCTGCTTAAATCCAGATGCTGCATCATTCCAACCTTACCAATCAGCTCCTGAGGTGACAATAAATCCAGAAACATACAATCTAGCTGAAGCATTAGCCAGCTCATTAAGTATAAGTCGCTTGAAGTTTACTGATTGGAAGTAAACTTCAAGCGATTGGATCCTTTGAAGTTTACTGATTGGAAGATGTCATTTATGACTCTTATTGACAGAAAGCCCATCCCAGCAAGTGAGAAGATGTTTTATCTCAGAAATTATCTTGCTGGAGAAGCACGCAAAGCTGTTGAAGGTTTCTTTTATCGAGACTCAAAAACTGCATACATTGAAGCATGGAAAGTCTTACAAGACAGATATGGAAACGTGTTTATTATACAGAAAGCCTTCTGCGACAAGCTTGCAAGATGGCCAAAGATCAATGCAAATGACTCACTTGCACTAAGTGAGTTTTCTGACTTCCTCCCAGGTTGCAAAGAAGCAATTCCATATGTGAAGGGACTAGCTATCCTCAATGACTGTGAAGAGAACCATAAATTGCTCAAAAAATTGCCTGAATGGATTGTTCGCAAGTGTAGTCGAATAGTTGTAGAGGAACTTAATAGATCAGGTGATTATCCAGATTTTAAATGCTTCACAGAGTTTTTGAGCAAAGAGGCAAACATAGCCTCTAATCCCATCGCCTCACCCCTTTTGGGGGAAAATTTCAAGTTTCCAGATGACAAAACCCCAAAAAGAGCCAAAACTTTCAACACAAATGCACAACAAAAAGGTTCCAGTCACGGGACACAAGATACAAATAGCTGTAAACCAAAATCACCTTGCTATGTTTGTAAAAGTGAAGCCCATAGCATCACCAGGTGTCCTACTTTCGCATCAAAAAGTGTTGAAGACAAAAGGACATTCATACATGAAAATCGGCTCTGCTTTGGGTGCCTAAGAAAAGGTTATGTGACAAGGGATTGTAAAAGACGACACACGTGCAATGTATGCAGACGTCGTCATCCAACCTGCTTACATGAAGAGAGGAAGGAAAGACTTGTGGAGACAACAACAAATAGCTCCACTTCCACAGAAGAACTTGCTAGTCAAGAAACACACAGAGTTGTGTCCCATACATCAACACAGCATGCTTCTGCCACCACCAGTATTGTACCAGTACTTGTGTCTTCATTACAAGAACCGCACAAAGAAATACTAACATATACGATGCCGGACACACAGAGAGACTCAACATTGTGTTAGAACAGTGTTTCTCAACCTTTTTTGGCCCAGCGCCCCCATAGCCTTTATCCAGGTCCCTCACCGCCCCCCACCAAAGAATTTGCAGGCTACTTTGCACTAACTATTATTTTATCATTAATATTACTATCACTATTGCAGATGTTCTGATTGTTATGCTTGTTTCTGTATTTATCATCAAAAATAATTTCCCAGAGAACAAAACAGTCATGGGAATAGAAATTATTTTCACAAGTGTCTACGAAAAATGCAATAAACATTCAAGTTAAAATTGGTAGGCCTAACAGCAGCCAATCAGAGTGGAAACAATATTCTTATTCTGTGTCATTTTCTAGTTGTTAAATATTCCACAAAATGACCAGATAAAATATGTTCAATATGTCAGTTTAAACTTTGAACTATTTGCAAAACGACTGAGCTCTGCAACATTAAAACATGGATAGAACTGTAACTACATTAATCATAACTCTTCTTCTCTTCAGTGTTTGTCGGTTTCTGGTTGTGCAGCTCTGGGCTGCCTTCAGGAGAATGGGACATCAGAGCATCATCCATAAAACTTCACCCACATGGCATTTATTGTGCAAACCAGAGCTTTCAGTGGAAACACAAAGTTCCAGGTCCTTTTAATGCCATACAAATATGAGACAGAAACATGGATTGTATCTTTATATAGATCTGACTATTGATTATAGATTAATAGTTTTACTGGACAGAAATGACAAAGAACAAATCTGGTTCTTAATCAAATCCTAATGAGTCAAATTTAAAGTGTCATGGAGTCATCAGCCTCATGACATTAACACTGACATAAAAAATAATATTGAAGAAATAAATATATCAATTCTAATTAAAAACATAAATAAGTGATACATTCTTTACTGTTATGGTCTGTAAGATATATTTATTCTCAGTATTAGATGTGGTCTCAACAAATCCATGACATTTCAACAATATTATTTGACCTTTTATCTGGAAATAGTGTCTGTTTATTCTTGCCATACAGTCCTCTGTATTAATTATTGCTCGAAAAGTCTTGCCATACCATTTTATTCCTCCGTATTTACTTTAGTTTCTTAGTTTATTCTTGCATTGTGTTATTCATTCATTTCCATTTAGTTTCTTTAGATTAGTATTATCCTCTCTTGGTTTATTGCTATGTCCACTTTAGTTTTTTTCCTGTTGCTATAATTATTTTATCATTTATTGACCATCAGTAATATTGTTGTTGCGCAACACCTCCCCCCCCTTCTCTCTCGCTCTACTTCCCCTTCTCAGAGGAGGGAGATGTGCAGCCAGCTCTCCATCTAACGGGTAATTTGAGTTTCCTAAATCTCCTGGGATTTACCCTGTTCAGAACTGAAGTAAACTCTGTTTAAGCTGGCATCGAGAAAGACTAGCCTGGTTTCTAACAACCTCCCCCTCCAGATGTTCCACCCTTCTTCACCCTGTGAATTAGCCAGATTGAGCAGCCTGCAATAAGCTAGCTTCACAGAGCACACCTTGTAATGGTCGCTCTTTCTCTTTATTACAACTTGCACTTGTTACTGAACCAGGTTGGTTTTAGTGACTCGGGCAAGTCCCAAGGGTGTTGTTTTAGTTTTGGCTAAAAGAAACCTATAAAACATTTCTACTTTTTCCTCCCAGAATCAAACTTCATAGCTATTTTACAACCATCAAAGAACTTTAAGGTGACTCATTAATTGAATGTCCACAACCTCTTTTAGATTTTCTTAATGCTAATTATTTTATTAGTAAGGCAATTTTGCAAGGGTCAGTACAGCTTAATTCAGTAGCAGAAATAATCAAATAAGTAAAATCAATAATCTAGCCTATCTTTCCCTAATGCTGACACTGAGAACTAAAAAAGAGAAACTTTGAGAGAGATGGACTGAGTTTGGCATTTTGAACCCCAGAACTGGCCTGATGATGAAGAAGGTGTTGCAGCAGCAGGAGGTTCCCAGTACAGGAAGAGTACTGACTTAGAGCAGCAGGTCTCGGGCCTCAGGGTGACTTCCTCATGCGTGTAGCGGTCCTCAGCTTCTTGTCTTGCAGCTCTGTAGCTCCCTTCTCCTCGTCTCACGATCTTCCTGGTCCCACGGAAGGAACACACCAGTTCTTCCTCTTTGCCTTTGTTCTTTGCCTTTGTCTTTATCTTTGTCTTTATCTTCATCTTTGCCTTGGTCTTTGTCTTTGGGGTGTGAACCCAGCTGTTGAGAGAAGTGCGATTTGAAGCCACATGTTGCGGGGCTGATGGGTTGGTCCCCATGTGTAGAACAGTCTCCGGCTCTGTGGCCCCGGCTCTTCTTCAGCTGCAGAGTTCTTTGTCCATCTCCATCTTGGCTCGAAGCTGCATGAAGGATCCAACCAAAGATTCCTCTTGTGCACCCACCTTATAAAGGGTTTATCCACCTTTTGGTGCGTTTACATTGGCTAGCTTTGTTGCTGTGCCTGTCTCATTGGCTGACTGCTTGGACAGATGATCTCATATCCATCACCCTGGAGACCTCATGACCTAATGTCTGTTCTAATGTCCCCAAGTTGCTCAACAGTCCTCCTACCTCTGTTTCCTGCCCAAACTTTTCTTAGGCAAGTTGAAGTTTAGCAATAAGGCCTTAGTCACCTCCGCTCTCCTATCAGTTCCTCTTCTCCCCCGACCTTTCACCTACCATCTACCTTCAACACAACATCAGTGACCTTTAATTACAGTTACAACATTTTACACCTTTTCAGGTTCAATGTCAAAATCACATTTATAACCTTTTTGATTTAACATTCATTTATAATGTTATAATAACCATAACTTATTAGTTACTCTTATTACAATCATAATGTGAGTTATTACAGATACTTCTGAAAAGAAACCAAGAATACCCATTATTCTAATTATCTGATATCATGTTACAGTTTCTTGTTTTACCTTTAAGTACTTCCACAAGTGTAAGAGTAAGTGTAAATATTCTTATAATCAAACCAACATCAACCACTGGTTAAACCAATATTAATTATTGCCATAATTATAAGTCATTATTTTAAGTATTTTACTGTGGGTTTTATCCAATCTCTCAAAAGGTTTAGATTTTATTCTTTAAAAACCTTTAATGCTTTAAAATAAGGAATGGTCTGAATTATTTTTAGCCTGATGCAAGATAGAAACTTCCCCTATTCTTCAGGAAACCAGCTCTTCCTGTTTCATGACTCTCTTTCTGCCTGACTTAGATTTTTTATGATTAAATAGAAAAAAGTAGAATTAAAGCAAAGTTTGCAGGACACAATAACAACACACACAACCAGATTCATTTTATTACCGTCTGACTCTACTGTTGGGTCTTGATGTCACCTGTGTAATTAATTCTAAGGTAATTTTATTTATTATTACTATTAAACTAAAATCTCCAGCATGGGGAAGTGGGATGAGCTCGACTTTTCTCGACAATATTCACTCATCACCTGCTGCGCCGCCTAATCGTCATGTGTTTCACATCATGTGTTGATTTTTTCACTGTTCAACGTCAGATTCTCTGTTTTTATGCCATAATTCACATCTAGTTCGTCGCTCCGTTTTATGTCCCGCTTCTCCTGAGTTTTGCTCAATGTGCGCGTCTTTTTTTTTTTAAGCCCTTAAGGTGCAGGGCGGTCGGGAAGCTTATCAATTGGGAAAAGGCAGATTGACATAAACCTTTTAAAACAATGGAAACAATTTCTGCATTCTGATTATTGAAATTTAAAAGTGCCGTGTTGTTCTATTACCCCGTTTCATACCGGACCACTTACAGCACCGTGTTAACGCTATAAAATGAACGCTCTCTATCGTGGTATCACCCATGGAGAGATTTCTTGATTTCTTTATTTAAATGGGTTCATTTTTCAGAGGGATACTCAGTGAGGGCATCGTGTGATTTTAGCTACCAGTAGCAGGAGAACGGAGCTGCGCTAAGAAGCTAACAGAAGCTAACAAACAGTGAATAGAAGAAGAACTGCTATCGATACAGTTGCAGTCAAGCATGCTTTAATGTTACACAATACAGTTTTACCAAGTTGCTCAAAGTCTAATCTGGCATTGTTGTGCATTTAAGGTGTAAAGTTTACCTTCGACCAAACGCCCCCCAAAGGCATCCCAGCGCCCCCCTTTTGTAAAAATGTCCGCCAGCGCCCCCTGCCATCCTCTGAACGCCCCCTGGGGGGCGGTACCGCCCACGTTGAGAACCGCTATGTTAGAAGATGTCATTGACAGACTGAATGTGGATTTCCATCCAACAAAATTGAAACTCAGTACTATAACTGCTGTACTGAGTTTCGACACAATTATTTCCAGCAAGAGTGTTTATGGTCTACAAGTTCAAGGTCTTAACTCAGAGAGTTACATTCAACTACACCAAGCTTACAGCATCCCAGTAGACAAGTCTTATGTCCCAACAAAAGAAACTGCATTGATGTGGCCTCATCTCAGAAGTTTGGCAGATAAGTTACCACCTACTCAAGACTGTGATGTAGGGCTTCTCATTGGATATGACTGTCCAGCTGCCCTAGCTCCACTAGAAGTCATAACAGGTGACAAAACCCAACCCTTTGCACAAAGATCAGAACTAGGATGGAGTATAATAGGCTCATCAAACCCCCACCTAGACAGACAATGAAGTCAAAGCTTTGTGCATCGGCTCACAGTAAAGGAGCTAGCAATCCCATCGACGACTGACTTTTTAAAGGTCTTAGAATCGGATTTTATGGAGAGAAGCTATGAAGATAAATATGTATCTCAAGATGATGTTAATTTTATACAGTTTCTCAGCAACAACATCACACAGAAAGATGACGGGCATTACAAAATGCCTCTCCCTTTCAAAGGCAGCAGTCTGCCTAACCTAACAAACAACAAAAGACTAGCCCAAGTTCGCCTGCAGTGTCTTAAGAGGAAATTTAAGGCCAACAAACAATACTACAAGCAATACAAAACATTCATGGAAGAAACCATAAATAAGGGTGATGCAAAGCCTGGCCCTTCAACATCTGAGGGAGAAGCAGAGTGGTACCTTCCACATCATGGCATCTACCATCCCAGGAAGCCAGATAAGGTGAGAGTTCCATGGTGTTTCGCTTAATGACACACTGCTTACTGGGCCTGATTTAATCAATCCTTTGTTAGGAGTGCTATGTCGCTTCAGGAAAGAGACCATAGCAATAATTTGTGACATAGAAAGAATGTTTTACCAATTTTCTGTCACTCCTGAATCCAGAAATTATCTTAAATTCCTCTGGTGGAAAGGAGGAGATTTGGAGAAAGAACCACAGGAGTACAGGATGGCAGTTCATCTCTTTGGAGCTGCTTCATCTCCAGGATGTGCCAATTTTGGGCTAAAGCATCTAGCACAACAGTACAAGACTAACTATCCTCAAGCAGCCACATCTAATGAGAAAATCTTTTATGTGGATGATGGCTTAGTTAGTGTCCCATCAGTAGAGGAAGCCAAGAAACTGATCATTGAGTCACAACAGTTGTGTAAAAAGGGAGGCTTATGGCTTCACAAATTCAACTCAAACAAATAATCTGCTCTCGCCTGCTTGGGTCCTTCAGAAGTAGCAACAGCCATCAAACCCCATGGTTTGGATCCAGCCTCCTCGGATCTTGCACTTGGCATTCAATGGTTGATAAAAAATGACACCTTAATTTTTAACATCGGCTTCAGGGATCAACCTTCTACCCATCGCAGCTGCTTGTCAATAATTGCTTTCCTTTATGATCCTCTCTGCTTCATTGCTCCATTCACCCTTAGTGGAAAACTTATTCTTCAAGAGCTTTGTCACAGAGGCATAAGGTGGGACAATCCTCTCCCAGAAGATTGAAAGAGATCTCAATTCCGAGATGTTATCATCCTGCTGACTTCCACAATGTTGTCCGCGTAGAGCTGCACCATTTTTCAGATGCCAGTTGTGTAGGATATGGTGCATGTTCTGACCTGAGGTACATAAATGACAAGGGTGAAGTCCACTGCAGTCTTGTGATAGCAAAGGCAAGAGTTGCTCCTTCAAAGATCACAAGTATCCCAAGATTAGAATTTGCAGCAGCAGTGGTTTCTACAAAAGTCAGTGTTATGCTAAGATGTGAACTTGATATGAAGATTGATCAAGCATTTTTCTGGACTGACTCACAAGTTGTACTAGGGTACATTAATAATGATGCTCGCAGGTTCCACATATTTGTTGCCAACCGTGTTCAACTGATTAGAGATAACAGTAATCCTAATCATTATGTTGAAACCTCAGAAAATCCAGCCGATTATGCATCCAGAGGTCTATGTGCTTCAGATATTCATTCAACAAACTGGTTGCAAGGACCAAGGTTTCTTTGGGAGTATGAGTTACACTTAACACTCCAACAGAATTGCTTGTCGGTGATCCTGAAGTAAAGACAATTCAGGTACTTGTAACTGAAGTCAAAAGCAGTAATGACATCCTCGAACACCTGAATCGGTTTTCCTGTTGGACAACACTTCTCAAGGTGATTGCAGGAATCAAGAGACTAGGCTCAAAGCAACAACATAGCGAACATATGACTGTTGAAGAAGTACAAAGAGCAGCTGAAACTGTGATTAAGATTGTTCAACAACAAACCTTCCCAAATGAGATAAAGATACTAGAAGGTGAAAAGAACCTTCCAAACACCAGCACCCTTTTTAGACTTGATCCCATCAGGTCTGAAGAGCTTCTCCACGTGGGTGGGAGATTGAAGCAGTCATCTCTCTGTTTTAAAGTCAAACACCCAGTAATACTACCAAATAACAGTCATATTACTGACCTTATTGCATCACACTTCCATGCTAAGACATGCCATCAGGGTCGAGGCCAGACACAAATGGAGATCAGGATCAATGGATTCTGGATCATTGGTGGGAGCAAGTTGGTAGCCAAGCTGATACGTGATTGTGTGTTTTGCATAAAACTTAGGCGGTCAACGGAAAAGCAGAGAATGGCTGACCTTCCTAAAGAACGTGTTGAATCCTCTGCACCCTTCACATTTAGTGGCATGGACTGTTTTGGCCCTTTCATTGTGAAGAAAGCCTGCAAAGAGTACAAAAGATATGGCCTAATTTTCACATGTCTCTACTCTAGAGCTGTCCATATCGAAATGCTCGAAGATTTGTCATCTGACTCATTCATAAATGCATAAATACACTGAGATGCTTTATTAGCATTAGAGGAGCTGTACGACAACTGTACTGTGATTAAGGCACTAATTTTGTTGGTACCAGGAACTAGTTCACACAAGCACTGAAACAATGTGACACTAAGTTACTAGAAGTTTTCTTGGCGGATAAACAGTGTGAATTTGTTTTCAATTCCCCCTCTGCCAGTCATGCAGGTGGTGTATGGGAAAGGCAAATCAGAACCATCAGAAATGTATTGAATGCTACCTTCGCACAGTGCTCAGACCGACTTGATGATGCATCCCTCAGGACATTATTATCTGAAGCCATGGCTATTGTCAATAGCTGCCCATTAACAGTGAATGGAATCAATGATCTGCAAGCATTGGAGCCCATAACACCAAACCATGTCATTATGATGAAATCTAAGGTTGCTCTCCCTCCCTGGGGTGTTTGTCAAAGAGGACCTATATATGCCACAAAGAGGTGGAGGAGAGTGCAGTATCTCATTGAACAATTCTGGAGTCGCTGGAAAAAGGAATATTTGATTAACATTTCCATGAGACAGAAATGGCACTCAGCTCAACGCAATTTCAAGAAGGAGGACATTGTCATTATCAAAGACGATAACCTTCCAAGAAATCAGTGGCAACTAGGACGAGTGGTTGACACTGTTCAAGGCAGTGATGGATTGGTCCATTGAGCCAAAGTTCAAGTCGGTGAACGACAGTCAAATTCTTCTTCTAAACCTTCAATTATTGAGAGGCCAATTCAGAATTTAGTTCTTCTTTTGAAAAATTGATGGTATTGAATTATTTCATGGTAATTTTATGGAAACATATTTAGTCTAAATTATTTAGTAGAGTTAAAAAATCCTGTTCAATTCATTTACTCTTTATGTATTACTTTGTTCATTCATTGTAACAGGATTTGGTGGGAGTGTAAATAACTGCTTAATTGGAAAATTCTCCTTGTTCATTGGTCCAACAGTGACTCCTAGTGGTTAATTTATGCATTCATTTTAAAGAACGGTAGATTTTTTTCTTTGTTAATTCTGTGGTTACCTAGCAACACCTTGCGAGATGAGACAACGTTAGATTATAAAGAAACCCGGAGAAAATCTTTAAAATAGCGCCCTCGGAAAGCAGAATGAGGTATAAATATATGTAATTGTGATTTGTAATAAGAAATGTTATAGCTTTATTTAAGAAAGAGTAGAATGTCGTGGTTTATAAACGAAACTGTATATTGATGAGTTAAAGGACATAACGTATTCTTTTTTGTGTATAACTGAATATTGATATGTTGGTTTTATACAACGGTTCTGTATTCTTTTGTTTTATACTACAGTTTTCACGGTGTCAATGGAAAGAAAGGTTGAGATTAAATTGCACCTGTTTGAAACTCCCTGCGTCTGGCTGTTCAGTCCGAGAGGCCGCTACAGTGGGAAAACACCATTTCAAATAAAAGACAAGCTGGGCCAATTGTTTAGCAAAAGCACTCCAAGGTTCAGTTGGACATTTTATTGCTTTTCTATTTATTCCTACTCGGATGCAGCATTTTGTCATTTGCTTTCTAACAATAGTAACGGCAAGCGAGCCATTGATCTGTTCTCACTCCTACGGCACTCGAGAATCTGCAGCTAATCAACAGCTCAGTGCCAAGTAGATGCAGAAAGGCAGTCGAGTCGATGGCAGACCTGGGAGTGCTGTTGCCGTTCCTTTGAGGTATGATCTCATTAAGAATGTGTTTGCGGTCAGAAGGGCTGTCAGCACCAACAAATCATGTTTTATTTTTTTTATTTTTTCCTTTTCTTCCTGCGGTGAATTTCTGCTTCCCCTTTGATCCTGAAGAAGAGCCTGTAAAGACGAACAGTGTCAGAGATAGAAAAAAAGGACAACCGCTGTCTTCTTCCCCAAACTCGGTCTCTTTATTACAAATTATTGAAATCATGAAATTATTAACACTTCCTAGAACAATCACATTCCTGTGTCCCTCTGCTGCTATCAAAACAACCACGCAGCCTTCACTTAAGTAAAAAGTATCAACTCCCACCAATCAATCCACAGCGCAGAGATGTACATTTAAAAAAAACATTTCTCAAATAAGAGGATTAATTATGTTAAATAATGCAAGATAGAGATGTTATAATGAACGAAACATTAAACTCTAATGTGTTTTGACTAACTACTGACCGACTGAATAACTACAGTTTAATTGATTACATAGAAAGGGAGAAAAAGTAACATCTATAATAATAATAACAATAATAATAATTCACTTTTAACAGATAAAACAACACAATGTATGTCAAGGTACCTATGTTTGTTCGGGGAATGGAACGGAGCTAAAAGATATATGTAGCGATCTTCAGAACGGCTGTTAGTTGACCGTTGTAGCCAAAATGTAGCTAACAAATCCTTTTTTTTTATCTTTATTTTTTTCAATGTTTCAGCACATCTATCAAATTACAAATCCTATCCAAATATACATTGTTACTCCACATTTTTACCGGGGGGGCAGCCCTCACCAGTTTCTCATTACTAACCTGTAAAGACGAACAGCGTCAGAGATAGAAAAAAATGACAACCGCTGTCTTCTTCCCCAAACTCGGTCTGAAGAGCAGGGGGCGGGGCCCCTCACTTCCGGTCTCCTGGTTAGACGTTGCCCGAACCTTGGTTACTTTTTTTCTATTTAACAGGGTAATTTGGTCTGGAGTGATAATTAAATTTTCCCACTTTATGGTGTATCACACACTCCCCAACAAACAAAGGTGGCCCCTGACACTTAGTCCCCAAAATAACTTGACTGAACATAAGTTTTTTCCAAAACATTACAAAACAAAAATATGTAGTGTTGTGTGTTGCAGGTCGCTCCAGGTGAGTATGCAGTGTATGACGTATGTGTGCTTCAGGTATGTAACAATCTTTCCCAGATGTTCTATCTACATCTGGGAAACCCGTTGGATACATAACAGGTAGGTAAGGGTAAGGGCTAATGGGTGGTGGTTGGATAGGATGGAAGAAAGGGGAGGAGAAACACTGGTACATACACTGGATTGGTTGGGTTCCAACTGCATTCACAATGGGGCGCGGCTGGTACACTGGTTGACCCAGAGTCGGGTAAGTGAACATATGTCTTGGCTGTCTTTCTCTTGTAGACCGTCTCAGGGGGACTGGGTGTTCCGCATCAGGTGCTGGAGTATTGTCCTCTTGAGGGGCAGAATGTATGTCCTCCAGGAATGTGGACTGAAGCTCCTCAACATATTGTCCATTTCCACTGCTTGACCCCCGCCTTCCACTTCTGACACACTCTCCTTCCTGTCCAGGTTCGGTTGGGATTGCTTCCATCAAACTGGTTTCATTCTCTTCAGCTATCTCTTGGAAAGCATCGGTAGTATTTTGATCAGGTGAGTGAAAGTTTGGTGTGGGTCTCTCCACAGGTATTCGAAGCCAGTAACAAGGTTTTTCCCCATCCTTCTCTTCGTCAGAGTCATCTGTGTTTGAGTGCAGTACAGCATGTCTGGGCTGAAGGTCGTTTGAACTCTTTTTGGCTTTCCTTTGTGACTCTGCTGTTCTTGTGGTCGGTTCTGGACTGGCTCTATAGGTAAGTCGTTTACCTGTAACAGTAGGTTTCGGTGTAGAGTGCGAACTGGCCGACCTCCTCGCTCAGGGCTGACTTTATAGACAGGGTTGTCACCCACCTGCTCTCTGACGATGAAGATCTGCTGCTCCCAGTGGTTTCTCAGCTTTCCAGGGCCCCCACGTTCACCGAGATTGCGCACCAGTACTCTGTCCCCAGGCTGAAGGACGACACCTCTGCTCTTCTTGTCATAGTATGTCTTTCCCTTTATGCTGGATTGTTGGCTGTTTGCATTGGCTATCTGATATGCCTCAGTCATTTTTCGAGTCCACCTCTCGGCATATCCATTTGGCTCTTTGAGTTCGGCCTCCTGGTCTGTTATGAGACCAAAGAGGATGTCAACAGGGAGGCGAGGATGTCGACCATACAACAGATAGTAGGGGGAGAACCCTGTGGCCTCATGCTTTGTACAGTTGTAGGCATGGAGCACATGAGGTAGGTGATCCTTCCAGTTCTCTTTCTCCCCCAGAGTCCGGAGCATCTGCAGTAAGGTACGGTTTAGTCATTCGGCCGGGTTGCCCTGGGGATGATATGGGGAGGTTCTTGAATGGGCCACACAGCTAATCGTCTGAGATTTTTAAAGAGGTCATTTTGGAACTCCCGACCCTGGTCATGATGGAGTTTGGCCGGGTACCCAAATCTCGGGATGAAATCATTGAAAAGTCGGTCGGCTGCTGTCTTACCTGCCTTGTTCTTGGTGGGATAGGCTTGGGCAAACCTGGTAAAGTGGTCAATAACAACCAGGATGTACTCGTACCCACCCCCGCTGGCTTCCAAGTGAAGGAAATCGATGCAAAGCAGCTCAAGGGGTGAAGTCGATGTAATACTTCCCATTGGGGCTCTTTCATTTGTAACTGGTTTCTTCTGTTTGATGCAAGAGCATTTCCTGGTGATGTAGTCCTCTATATCACTTTTCATGAAAGGTCAGTAGAATCGCTCCCTTGCCAAGATCAGCACTTTTTCAACGCCGACATGTCTCAGGTTGTTGTGGAGGTGAGTCAGAACTGTTTGTTTATACGTGGCGGGCAGAACCAGTTGCTGTCGACTCGCAGTCTTTCTGTAGAGCAGATCATCCTCCAGGTATAATTTGCCCCACTCTCGCAGCAGCCTCCTCGTGTGTCCATCAACTTTATTTCTTTCTTCCTCTGTTAGTGGTTTGTCTTGTTGTTTCAACTCCACAACTTTCCCAATAGCGGGGTCTTTTTCTTTGTTCCCTCACCAGCTCATCGTGACTGACTGTCTGCAGACCCTCGAACTGGGGTTGGCTAGGATGTGACAAGTTGAGGGCTGCCACCCAGGCCACATCTCTCTGTTGAGCTCTCCGACTTGTTTTGTTGTTGAGGAGCCGGTAGTCGACACAAAGTCGTAAGGACCCATCTTTCTTCCTGACACATATGACAGGGGCTGCGTATGGTGACTGAGATTTCACAATCCAACCTTTAACCAGAAGTTCCTGGATGTACTCCTTCACTTCTTTGTAGAGTGGCTTTGGAATGGATGCGTAGGCTCTTTGGACTGGGATATCATCCTTAGTCCTAATTTCCATCTGCAGAGAAGGAATGCATCCAATGTCATCACCATCACGGGAGAAGGCTCCACACTCCTCACAGAGCACTTCCTTTACCACCTGTTGTTCTTCGAGGCTTAGGTGACCGATCTCGACAGGAGGGAGCCAGGAGTCAGTTGGAGAGCTCCTGGAGGATGCAACTCCATTGACCCTAACTGCAGCCATTTCTTTTTTGTGGGACCCTGGAGTGTTGGTCTCCAGGACCTTTATGACATGTTGGATGGTTCCCAGGGGAGTTCTTTTGGGTAGGATGACCTCATGTTTTGAGTGATTGGAGATGGGCACTTTAACATATGGTCGCCTGGCCTCATTGACTTTTAAGAGGCCCTCCTCCACACCCAAGTGTCTTAAAGCAGTGATCCCCTCTGCAGGCTCATATAGGACAAAAGGGTCAAAGATGTTAAAATTTGGGGGTACCCTGCACCACACATGAGCTGTTCTGCCAGGGGGAATAATAGTGTGGTCTCTACCCACCCTTATTGTGACTGGATCATCATATGCCCTGGGAGGCACCTGGATGAAACTCACAATGGCCTCCACCTGCTCCTCCTCTATCCCAAATGCATCACGGAGGAAACTGACCACTGTGGTAATCACCTCACCCGAGGACTCCTTTCTTTTAATGATCTCCTCCAGTACATTGGCTCCAAGAAGGGGCTGGGGCAGGGACAGCTGACTGACAAGAAAAGGAGCCTGTATGGTCAGGTTGGGGTCATCGTTTCCTGCTAAGTTGACAGTGAGCTCTACCCATCCACTGTACAGCACTGAATGGCCTGTAACTGCATAGACACTGAGTTCCTCCTCTAATAGCTCAGAAAGGGGTCTCACTGTACAATTTGAGATGTGAGTGGCAGCCCATTCTTGGTCGATTATACTCACTTGTGACCCTGAATCAAATAGGGCTGTAATTGGGTAGCCACCAAGTAGGCATTTCAGCAGGCTTTTCTTTCCAACCAGGGGTGCTTTACAGGCGACTGTTCTCTGGCTGAGAGGTGTATGAGGTTCCTGACGTTGTCTTCGTTGGAGGCGTCTTGCTATTTGACTTGAAGCTTGATCTACTGCTCAGGACTGGAATTGCTCACCGGTCTCTGGGTGTCCCTCATCAGAGACCGAGTCCCGTTTCCCTGCGGCTTGACTCGCTTCAAACACCCAATCGCCCTGTGCCCTGCTTCTCCACATGTAAAGCAATGGTTACACTCCTGTGAGTTCTGCTCAGTACACACAGGGCAACGAGCCATCCTGCCCCTCATCTGAGCTGTGGGTTGTCTCAACAGAGGTTGTGGCCGCCTGCTTGAGGATGGTTGGTAGGGAGGGTGTGGTTGCATATGGGCTTACCTAGTTAGAGGCAGGGACACTTGTGGGTTAGCTGTATGCAGGTCCATCAATGAAGCCACCATCTGAGTCAAGGCTTCAACTTGAGCACTGAGCTGTCCTATTGTCTGGAGATTCTTACTGTCTGCTGCTGCGTCTTGTGACTCCTGTTTCAACTTTGGTACTGTGTGCTTGTGTTGTCTTTTGTCTAGGGAGTTGGCCCAGTCTGCGTTGGTGCTCATTCTCATCACTCATGATTTTCATGACTTGGCTGAGGATTTCCTCATCTGTAACTTGACTGTTTGCAATCAGGGGCCTCAGTCTCTGTCGGAGGTCTGCATGTTTCGTTCCTAAACCCTGGTATATAGTATGGAGAAAGACTTTTTGGATGGTCTTGGGGTCATATGTGATGTCTGTACTGGTGTGTCGAGTTTGAAAAAGGAGTTTCTGTTTTAGCAAAATCATGCGGTACAGGAACTGTTGAGGTGGTTCTTGGTCTGATTGCCTGGCACACATCAATTCCTGGAACATCTCAGTTGATGCTTTCTCACCAAGGTGGGACCTGAGGAAGCCTTTGAGCTCGGATACAGTGATTGAGTCTTTGTTTACGAGCATGTCTTTAAAGGCTCCTGGTTTTATGATCCTCAACACCCCCCTGACCACTTCTGCCTCTGTGAAACCCTCTTTTACTCCCTCATCGATTTGTTTACTGATGTTGTTGTAGCTTAAGTCAGAGTTCTGATCTCCAACCTGACCACCATGTACTTTGAAATCTTTGCGCTGCAGATAGGAGAGGTCCTTCAGACATACAGGTTGATCCGGGGTCATTTGTGGTCTGTTATATAACTCTGACTCAACTTGGTGGAGAGAAACTGAAATTGGTGGGGTCACACTAGATTCATACTGTCGGAGTTTCTCACCCAGTTCTTCATACAGCTGTCTCAGTCCTTCTACCAACCCCATTTCTGTGTTGGGTTGGGTAATGGAGTCAGGCTGGGACTGTATGACTACTGTTAAAGTGAGCATGGGGTTGTGATGTGGAGTGTTTGATTGTTACAGACTGAGTGTGACTAGGTTTAATACGTGCACAAACATCATCTAAAACACTCGCTCCAAAATTATCAGTAGCCTCAGCATTCATTAGCTTATATATCAAATCATTCAAATCCAGCAACCAACCCATACCTTTGTCTTCCCGCTCGAGTAAGGCATCAGACTGCAAAAAGGAGATGACAAAGTCCATGCAGCTTTCTTCATTGTTTGGGTCCAGTTCACCTCCATGCTGGCTAATAGTAGCAATGTCTTTTGCCACCTGATAAACGTTGTCGCTTGGGAGTTTGAAAAGTTGTTTCTTGATGTTCCATATTAACTCTGCGAACCTCTGCCATGGTGTCTGGTTCTCCTACAGCTTGGTCCTCCAGTTCAGTCCTCTGATAAATTACACGTTGCCCTCCAAATTGATGAGTTGACTTCTCTGACGATAGCGTACGTTGTCCTCTGGATCAACAACTTGGCTCAGATTCAACTAGAGTACGTTGTCCTCTGGATCAGCAACGTGGCTCAGCTGCAGCTAGAGTGCGTTGTCTTCTGAATCGGCAATGTGGCTCCTTGGTGATCAGCATATGTTGACCTCAGGATCAGCAGTGCAGTTCCAGTGGAGGATCGCGGTTCCTTCCCACACTGATCTTCCACTCTGGACACCCACGGGTTGACTCCTGGTCTTCAGCGGTGTACTGCCACCTTGGTCACGTGGTTCTGGTATCTCTGGATCTACTCCCAATATTTTTGATGAGGAGAGATCCCAGACGAGCCCCCACAGTTTGTTACACATCTCAGCATATGATGGACAGTTGTAACAAATGATGTTTTATTTTTATTTATTTATTTTTTTTCCTTTTCTTCCTCCGGTGAATTTCTGCTTTCCCTTTGATCCTGAAGGAGAGCCTGTAAAGACGAACAGTGTCAGAGATAGAAAAAAAGGACAACCGCTGTCTTCTTCCCCAAACTCGGTCTCTTTATTACAAATTATTGAAATCGTGAAATTATTAACACTTCCTAGAACAATCACATTCCTGTGTCCCTCTGCTGCTATCAAAACAACCACGCAGCCTTCACTTAAGTAAAAAGTATCAACTCCCACCAATCAATCCACAGCGCAGAGATGTACATTTAAAAAAAACATTTCTCAAATAAGAGGATTAATTATGTTAAATAATGCAAGATAGAGATGTTATAATGAACGAAACATTAAACTCTAATGTGTTTTGACTAACTACTGACCGACTGAATAACTACAGTTTAATTGATTACATAGAAAGGGAGAAAAAGTAACATCTATAATAATAATAATAATAATAATAATAATAATAATAATAATTCACTTTTAACAGATAAAACAACACAATGTATGTCAAGGTACCTATGTTTGTTCGGGGAATGGAACGGAGCTAAAAGATACATGTAGCGATCTTCAGAACGGCCGTTAGTTGACCGTTGTAGCCAAAATGTAGCTAACAAATCCTTTTTTTTATCTTTATTTTTTTCAATGTTTCAGCACATCTATCAAATTACAAATCCTATCCAAATATACATTGTTACTCCACATTTTTACCGGGGGGGCAGCCCTCACCAGTTTCTCATTACTAACCTGTAAAGACGAACAGCGTCAGAGATAGAAAAAAAGGACAACCGCTGTCTTCTTCCCCAAACTCGGTCTGAAGAGCAGGGGGCCCCCGCCCTCACTTCCGGTCTCCTGGTGAGACGTTGCCCGAACCTTGGTTACTTTTTTCTATTTAACTGGGTAATTTGATCTGGAGTGATAATTAAATTTTCCCACTTTATGGTGCATCATTTAGCAAAAGCACTCCAAGGTTCAGTTGGACATTTTATTGCTTTTCTATTTATTCCTACTCGGACGCAGCATTTTGTCATTTGCTTTCTGACAATAATAACAGCAAGCGAGCCATTGATCTGTTCTCACTCCCACGGCACTCGAGAATCTGCAGCTAATCAACAGCTCAGTGCCAAGTAGATGCAGAAAGGCAGTCGAGTCGATAGCAGACCTGGGAGTGCTGTTGCCGTTCCTTTGAGGTATGATCTCATTAAGAATGTGTTTGCGGTCAGAAGGGCTGTCAGCACCACGGTGACCATGGCGTCTCGCATCTTGGCTGATGGGTTGTTGTGGACACTGGGGCTTTTATGACTGAGGTGCTACAAAGAATTACATAACACTACATCCCCCTGTCTCACTTCTTTTTACAAGAATCTGTTTCATAACTACACTCGGATTTGTATGATGTTGACATCGTGCAGAAGAATACCTGCACGGTGAAGATTCACTGCTTCCTGGAAGAATCCAGACCTCTTCTGTCACATGCCATCCTTTCAGAGCAGCCCAGAGTGTTCAGCTCACTGTGATGCCTTCGTGTTTACAGCAACACTGGCAGGACTACACAGACGTTCCATCCACTTTTGCTTCGGCTGATGGTGAAACAAAGAGGGCATTGCTGGAGGAGAGCTACCAGAACCACAGGAAGACAAAGGAAACTGCAAAAAAAGAAAAAAAAATGGATGCAAGCTTCTTTGACCTGGTGGGTCACTCGGTTTGTGTATTTCAGTGTGGAAGCTCTAGATTTTGCAGTTTCCTCTTTTGTTGGGGGAAAAAAAGCCCAACTACACAACTGCGCTACTTCCCTTCAGGCGACGCACAAGCTCACAGTGTAGCATTTGTTGTGTGGGTGTATTTTTATTTATTTTTTCCTAAGACAACGTCAATTCTGAATGGAAATTAAATGTACCAAAAATAGTCTGAAAATGATCAAATCAAGCTTTCAGACACTAACATTCCATAACTAAAGTCAGTGGACCAGAGTTTATTCTGATATGAATAGTTTCAGATTGTGGTTGTCACAATCTAAAACAGAAAATAAGAGCTTGTATCAGAGCTCTCACCAGTCAAAGCAACACCACTACCCTTGGATTTGCCAAAAAAGAAGGAAAACACATTTTCTCATCCTAAAATGTGTTGATCCTCTCATATGTCCAATCAACAATCAAGTTGATCCTCTATTGTTGTGTGTAGTGACAAAAGCAACACTGCTTTTGTCACTTCTGTAACCCACAAGAAAGGTTATTTTAAATACCTGTAATAGTAGATGGCAAGTTAAGTTAATTTACTTTACTAATGCCAACACTACAAAAGTATAAAGGAAGTTGGGCCTGATCAGGAGATTCTAAATTTGGGGGAGCCTAGGTGTGAGCAATAGAGGAGAGCACACAATGTATATAAAAAAAAGCAGAATTTAATATAAACAACATTTGTGGATCCACATTGCACAAATAAACAAAAATTGCGCGCTTTAAAAAAAAAAAATTAATAAAAGAAATAACCCAGTCTTTTTGATGTCTGTCAAATGTTCTTTCCAAGTTTGTTTAGTCTTTCCAATGTGTTTGTGAAATATTTTTTGAATGTTTCATAGCTGGTGACCAGTTGGGTCACCATCTACCAGTTCACTCGGTCCTCTGGGCTGGGGCTTGCCATCCAAGTTCTTGTAAGGGTGATCTTGATGTCTCTGGGCACAATGCTTCAAAAGTGCACCATAAGAAAAAAAAACGATGCTTCAATGCTACACAACTACCAGGGATTTTTTCCCGGACGTCAGCTGTTAGAACATAAGTTTTTGGAGATCAATTTCCAGGATTCTTCAAAGAATTTAACGCAATCTTCTAGGCAATTTACGGGACAACCGTCAGCGCTCAGCTCTCAAGGGAGTTAAGACGCAATCTGAGATAAATCTCAGCGCTGTAGTTAAAGGGGTGGGACAATCAACCTGATTAGCTAATGTGAAATCAGTTATTGATTATTGGTTGTTTGAACTGTCACTAAAAGCAATCACTAAAGGGATATTTCACAGGTTTAAAAGATTTTTAGCACTTTTTTATCAATATTTATGAACATATTTACAAACATTCTTTTTTTAAACTTTATTACTTTTTAATCTCGTTGTAGGATAAGATATTAAATCGACATCTATTCATTTTACTTGTGTTTTTAATACCGGGTTACACTTCCACTTCCTGCTGTCAAGTGCGTGAAATCCTAACATAACATTATTTCCCAGCCCTCCTGAGCTGCACTATCCACCTCAGAGAATATTATATGTGGACCTTTCATTGGCTCATGAATGAAGACAAATTGCTGGGTTGTTTCCGAAAACGGGTGGGAGGGATCTGATGTGGGGGGCTGGGGGGGGAAGGAATTGCGGGCCCCTGGAGAGTAATTCATACTAATGGCTAGCTGGCAGTGGAGTGCATGGTGCATATACAAACTCCATTAATAGTTTAGGCTGAAGTGACCTGGCAGGGCCACCATAAACTGCACAAACGAGAAAAGGTGGCTGACAAGGAGGAGGATATTTAGCAGGAGTTTCAGGTGTCGGTTTTGTGTGTAATATAATTCTGTATGATGAAGGTGCAGCACTAAATCTCTTTATCAAAAGGATTACAATTATAGCCTATCAATTCTAAAAAAAACAATTCTTGGCCTTTAGACTGAACTGAACGTTACATAACCTTGAACTAAAGCCGTCCTATTGTCTTCATCACCCACTTTGTATTTTTTGAAAGCTGTGGGAGTTCATATTTAACATTAGATAAGTAGCATTGGGTGTTAATGTTTCCCATTGTATGCAGTACAGTGAAGCAAAACCTACAGTCATTCTAAAACATCAACTACTGTTCAGGGCTCCAGTGCAGCCTGGCCATCCTTCCTATGCTCGATTCTCATCTTTCTTCACTGATCCACCTGGGATTTCTCCCATTTAAATTGATTCCTCCAATAGAGTTTCAATCGGGCCAATTAGTGAACAAAAGGAAAAGTCGAAAATTACGTCAATTTTCTGCGCTGTTTTAAAACTGTAGTCTGTAGTTTGGCAACGGCAGTGGACAAAGTGAAGGAAACTGTTCTGGCCTTGTTAGTCACGCTCCAAATATTGAATTAACAGCTTCCTCATTCAGGTCAGCTCTTCTATCTTCACAGTGAAGAATGGTTGTTTTCATTACATTACATATGCAGGGCTTAAAGTAAAAGAAATATCCTGAGCCTGAAACTTATAGTGATGATAGAAATTAACTATAGCGTTGCTATTGCCACAGTTAAATAAAAAGTGTCTGTGAATAGTGCAAGCAATTGCTTCTAACAATACAATTAACAAGCTAAACACTCAAATTTAAATAAGACTTCAGTACATTTCAACTCAAAACAAAATGTAAAATGTCTGTGCCCTAAAGGTTTGCCTTACAGGCAAAAATCCCTCAACATTAAATAAGAGTCCTTTCAGTCAATGTTTTTGCAAGTAATTTAGAACATGCAACATTACCAACTAAATCAGTGTTTCTCAACCTTTTTTGGGCCAGCGCCCCAGTAGGCTTTATCCAGGTGTCTCACCGTCCCCACCAAAGAATTTGTAGGCTACATTGCACTGTCTATTATTTTATTATTAATATAACTATCACTATTTTAGATGTTTTGATTTTTATGCTTGTTTCTGTATTTATCATCAAGATAATTTCCCAGAGAACAAAAAAGCCATGAGAATAGAAATTATTTTCACAGGCGTCTACGAAAAATTTAATGAACATTCAACTTAAAATCTGTAGGCCTAACAGCAGCCAATCAGAGTGGAAAAAATATTCTTGTTCTTTGCCATTTTCTAGTTGTTAAATCTTCCACAAAATGACCAGATAAAAGATGTACAACATGTTAGTTTAAACTTTGAACTATTTGCAAAACGACTGAGCTCTACAACATTAAAACATGGATAGAACTGTAACTACATTAATCATAGCTCTTCTTCTCTTCAGTGTTTCTGTCGGTTTCTGGTGGTTCAGCTCTGTGCTGCCTTAAGGAGAATGGGACATCAGAGTATCATCCATAAAATTTCACCCAGATGTCATTTACTGTGCAAACCAGAGCTTTCAGTAGAAAAACAAAAGTTCCAGGTCCTTTTAATGCTATACAAATATGAGACAGAAACATGAATTGTATCTTTATATAGATCTGACTATTGATTTATAGATTAATAGTTTTACTGGACAGAAATTACAAAGTACAAATCTGGTTCTTAATCAAATCCTAATGAGTCAAATTTAAAGTGTCATGGAGTCATCAGCCTCATGACATTAACACTGACATGAAAAATAATATTGAAGAAATAAATATATCAAATCTAATTAAAAACATAAATAAGTGATCAGTTCTTTACTGTTATGGTCTGTAAGATATATTTATTCTTAGTACTAGAGATGGTCTCAACAAACCCATGGCACTTCAACAATATTATTTTACCTTTTAGCTGGAAATAGTGTCTGTTTATTCTTGCCATACAGTCTCTGTATTAATTATTGCTCGAAAGGTCTTGCCATACCAGTTTATTCCTCTGTATTTACTTTAGTTTCTTAGTTTATACTTGCATTTTGTTCTTCAATCATTTCCATTTAGTTTCCTTTGATTAGTATTATCCTCTCTTGGTTTATTGCTATGTCCACTTTAGTGTCTTTCCTGTTGCTAGATTTATTTTATTGTTTATTGACCATCAGTAATCTTCACTCATGACCTGCTGCTCCGCCTAATCATCATATGTTTCACATCATGTGTTGATTTTTTATTGTTCAGCGTCGGATTCTCTGTTTTTATGTCATAATTCACATCTAGTTCGTCGCTCCGTTTTATGTCCCGCTTCTCCTGTTTCAGAGTTTTGCGCAATGTGCGCTCGTTTTTTTTTTTTTAGCCCCCTAAGGTAGCGGTTCTCAACGTGGGCGGTACCGCCCCCCAGGAGGCGTTCAGAGGACGGCAGGGAGACGCTGGCTGACATTTTTACAAAAGGGGGGTGCTGGGATGTCTTTGGGGAGCGTTTGGTCGAAAGTAAACTTTACACCTTAAATGCACAACAATACCAGTTTAGACTTTGAGCAACTTGGTAAAACTGTATTGTGTAACATTAAACCATGCTTTGCTGCAACTGTATCGGTGGCAGCTCTTCTTCTATTCAGTGTTTGTTAGCTTCTGTTACCTTCTTGGCGCAGCTCCTTTCTCCTGCTACTGGTAGCTAAAATCACGATACCCTCACTGTGTATCTCTCTGAAAAATGAACCCATTTAAGTATAAAGAAATCAAGAAATCCCTCCATGGGTGATACCACGATAGAGAGCATTCATTTTATAGCGTTAACACCGGTGCTGTAAATGGTCTGGTATGAAACGGGGGTGATAGAACAACACAGCACTTTTAAATTTCAATAATCAAAATGCAGAAATTGTTTCCGTTGTTTTAAAAGGTTTATGTCAGTCTGCCTTTTCCCCATCGATACGCTTCCCGACCGCCCTGCACCATACGCGGTAAAAAAAAAAAAAAAAGACGCGCACATTGCGCAAAACTCTGAAACAGGAGAAGTTGGACATAAAACGGAGAGACAAACTAGATATGAATCATGGCATAAAAACAGAGAATCCGACACTGAGCAGTGAAAAATCAGCACATGATATGAAACGCATGATGATTAGACGGAGCAGCAGGTGATGAGTTAAAATTGCTGGTGGTGAGCATCAATAATTGATAAAATAAATGTAGCAACAGGAAAGAAACTAAAGTGGACATAACAATAAACCAAGAGAGGATAATACTAATTGAATGAAACTAAATAGAAATGAATGAAGAACAAAATGCAAGAATAAACCAAGAAACTAAAGTAACTACAGAGGAATAGCATTTTGCAATAAGTTTATTGCCATAGCAATAAACTGGTATGGCAGGACCTTTCGAGCAATAATTAATACAGAGACTGTATGGCAAGAATAAACAGACACTATTTCCAGATTAAAAACTAAAATATTATTGTTGAAATGTCATGGGTTTGTTGAGACCATATGTAGTACTGAGAATAAATATATCTTACAGACCATAACAGTAAATAACTCATCACTTATCAATGTTTTTAATTAGATTTGATATATTTCTTCAATATTATTTTTCATGTCAATGTTAATGTCATGAGGCTGATGACTCCATGACACTTTCAATTTGACTCATTAGGATTTGAATAAGAACTAGATTTGTTCTTTGACATTTCTGTCCAGTAAAACTATTAATCTATAATCAATAGATAGGTCTATATAAAGATATAATCCATGTTTCTGTATCATATTTGTATGGCATTAAAAGGATCTGGAACTTTTGTTTTCCTACTGAAAGTTCTGGTTTGCACAATAAATGCCATGTGGGTGAAGTTTTATGGATGATACTCTGATGTCCTATTCTCCTGAAGGCAGCACAGAGCTGCACCACCAGAAACAAACACTGAAGAGAAGAAGAGTTATGATTAATGTAGTTACAGTTCTATCCATGTTTTAATGTTGCAGCTCAGTTGTTTTGCAAATAGTTCAAAGTTTAAAATGGCATGTTGTTCATCTTTTATCTGGTCATTTTGTGGAATATTTAACAACTAGAAAATGGCACAAAATAAGATTTTTTTCCACTCTGATTGGCTGCTGTTAGGCCTACCAATTTTAACTTGAATGTTCATTGCATTTTTCGTAGATGCCTGTATTATTTTTATATAATTCTATTATATGTATTATTTTTGATGATAAATACAGAACAACCATAAAAATCAAAACATCTACAATAGTGATAGTAATATTAATGATAAAATAATGGTCAGTGCAAAGAAGCCTGCAAATTCTTTTGTGGGGGGCGGTGAGGGACCTGGATAAAGGCAAGGGGGGCGCTGGCCCAAAAAAGGTTGAGAAACACTGCCCTAAGGTTTAGGGCGGTCAGGAAACATATGGATGGGGAAAAGGCAGACTGACATAAACCTTTTAAAACAACAGAAACAATTTCGGTATTTTGATTATTGAAATTTAAAAGTGTTGTGGTACCGTTGTTCTATCACACCCATTTCATACCAGACCACTTACAGCACCGGTGTTAACTCTATAAAATGAACGCTCTCTATCGAGGTGTCACCCATGGAGGGATTTCTTTACTTAAGCGGGTTCATTTTTCAGAGGGATACAAAGTGAGGGTATCGTGATTTTAGCAATTACATGTTTATAAGAGCAATTTTCTGTTGTCCTTTCATGGAAGCGGGCAGCATCCAGACGGAAATAAAACACTTTTTAATATAAGTTGCTGCTTTGACATGATCACAGAACTGCCAAAACATATGTACAAAAATCCTCAATAAATCATAAATAATTAGAAAATCAGACACCAGACAAAGTGAATCTCAGCAACGTCATCAGCCGGTGTAACGCTGACCTGATGCGGTGAAGCTACCAGTAGCGGGAGCGGAGCTGCGCCAAGAAGCTACAAACACTGAATAGAAGGAGAGCTGCCATCGATACAGTTGCAGCCAAGCATGATTTAATGTTACAAAATACAGTTTTAGCAAGTTGCTCAAAGTCTAAACTGGTATTGTTGTGATTGTAAGGTGTAAACTTTACCTTCGACCAAACGCCCCCCAAAAGAATACCAGCACCCCCTTTTGGAAAAATTTCCGCCAACTTTCTTTCCCCTCTCCTCTTGTTTTTAATTCCTTTCTCAAGTAAACGTGTTTCTTTACCGGGTGAGACAAACTCCATCTTCTTTCATATAGCATTTGATTTAATTGCCGAACCGAACGCACGCGCTTCTTTTCTACAAACCGTTTTACAGTCATTGGTCAAGAACACGGGAGCTAGAATTCTGATTGGCAGACATCTTTGTCTATTTATCTACAGTTTGGTTGAGGCGGACCGTTTGGTCAAAAGCCGGAAATCCGGCCCCCGGCCGGAGCTCTTTAAGCCCTGCATATGTCACGGACAAACATTAGCGGTTGGATTAGCTTTAAAACCACGCCTCCAGGGAGTAATTGTTTCTCAATAACTGAGGGTCCAGATGAAGTCTCTGGACGAAGTGAAGCATAGAACAAAGAGCTGGTTTCTAACAGACTTGTTCCAATATGTAAGTGAACAGGTGCCTCATAAACAAAAGAGTGCGCAGTTTTCACACTAAAACTTGGCGTAGGGACAAATTTAGAAAAGTGTGGCGCACATAAAAATCTGGATGTATAAAGCTGTGCACAGGCACATGGGTGCGCACCTTTCTTTTTTTTTATCCCAATTTGCGGGAAATACAGCGCAGCTGCTGGTCCGCCCTGTCGCCACCCATAAATACATATGTAAATTAGTATAAATACCTGATACTCCCGCCGAGTTTCCGCCTTCCAGAGCCATGAGCCATAAACATGAGGTGGTTCAATCATGTTTATTCACATGATATTCAGGAGTTGATACTTTACCACATAGCCATAGTTTTCAATGACAAATGGATTGCACCTCCCCATATTTGGTGTTTCTAAACCAAGACACTTAAAATGTCAGTATAGTTTCAACAATATGTTTTCATAAAGATTCTTTATGACTTAATGTCTGTTCTGTGTCAACAGCTGCTGGAGGCGAGGGAGAGCGTCCTGGCAGCAGAGGAGATTTCCTTTTGGGAAGGTGTCACCATTGACCTCATGTCTGATGAAGAGGATGGCGTCTTCGAGGGTGTATCTGGCTGGATTGTGAGACCACAGCCCACAGACCGCAGCCAGGAGCTCGGCAACCTCTGCTCCAAACTACAAGAGAAACTTGAAGCTAACCCTAAATACAGCATGTTGCGTCATAAGCGTTTGTATGTTGGATCATGCTCAGAAAGAAAGCCGCCGCCACACGGCCAGAAGTAGACAAGCATTTTGTGCTGTAATCTTTTTTTTTTTTTTTAACTGAAGTTTTTTTTTATTTATAGATGTTATTTTATGTGTGGTTTCTTTATTTGTAGATGTGTTTTTTATATATGTGTGGTTTCTTGTAGATGTGTTTTATTTTATATATGTGTGGTTTCTTTATTTGTAGGTGTCTTTTATATATATGTGTGGTTTCTTGTAGATGTTTTATTATATATATGTGTGGTTTCTTTATTTGTAGATGTGTGTTATATGCATGTATGTACATATTTCTTTTTCAACTAAAATTTAAAATATAAACTTATGCCTTGTGCTTGGTGTACTTTTATTTCTGGATTTTTTTTTAAATAATTTATTAGGGAGGGGCTTAACCAGGCCTGTAATTATAAAGGTCTAGTGTGTCCAATAGGGAGATATCTACCAACCAATCACATGTAAGTAATAAATTGTGACGTCATTGTTTTTTAATCCAATGACTGACAATTCACGTGGGTCTCCTGTTGCTATTCACATGTTAAGTAGAGTCGTTAACCTGTTAGCACCCTCCTCACCCCCACTTCCCCCTCACCTCCGCACCCCTCCTCCCCCCCTTGTAGGATTCCGCATTCGACAGCATTCGACTGCGCCCGGCGAAACTGCGCTGCCCCGCCAACTGTCGATTGCTGTCGATGTCTGTCGCTGACTAGCTGCATTTGCGTCAGAATACAGGGTCAAAAATCCCACTTTTCGTCCAGTGTGACCGATTTCTGGACTTACTGTTAATTTGGTGAAAATTAATCTCTAATATTAATACAGCTAATAATTAAAAACCATGAGCACACTTGTCACCATAATTATCTGCCTAAATGGGGACCGCATGGCCAAAAACAAACAGCAATGGGTCATGTAGCAATAGTTCATGGGTGTTTTAAAATGCTACTTTTCTCACTGTGCTTCATTATCAATGCTAGCTATTACATGAAGGGAAACAACAACTCATCTATTAGGATTTATGTGACTTATAAATCTTCATCCTTTCATTTTTGTCTTCTAAAAAATCCTAATTGTTTGCTGCTCCTTGATAAGACAAGAAGCAATGTCTTAAAGCCACAGTAAGGGGAAGCTAAATGACATTGCAATCTATTTACCATCTCGTGGTATTATTTAAAATTGCTAATAATATTACACAACTTCTGGCATGGAGGTGGTGCAGATAACTTATAAATAGATGTCAAAGTAATTGGCATTCATCACTGCTGAAACCAGATATTTTTTTATTCTCTATAAAAATATTCTCTGACATATTAGATGAAACTTCCCCATTTTCTTAAGGACAAGTTTGATAACCAAAGTTATTTCCATCCATTCATCCATTCTCTACACCTGATTCATTCAGTGGCAAGTATTTATCTCAACCCAAAAACAAAAGGAAAAAACCTGGTAAAGATGCTGGCTGAAGCTGGTAAGACAATGTAAGAATCAGGTGCCAATATGGGTTGAAAAGCCACACAGAGCAGAGGAGGCAATTACGCCAAAGACAACATGTTTCCAAATGTACTTACGGACAAATGCCTGAGTAAGAGTATTCCATGCTTAGTGCAACTTTCTAGCACAATCTATAGTTGTTTATATATAACAACTGTTATGAATGACAATCTGTTTCTTTATAAAATCACAAATGAATTTTCCAACAATTGCAGACGTCCTGTTTTGCAACTTTCCAAAATGAAAGTGGTTGAGGATTATAACACCATTGAGTGAATTTGAAAAACTAGTTAATATGCATGCTTTTACCTTCAGCTGTTATATAAATGCTTTATTTATCTAAATGACGTAAGAGAATTTTTTCTTTCTGATTTAACACCTTGAAATTGGGCCTCTGTCTCTTTAAGAAACTCCTGTTTCTGAAGCTCCATCTCCAGAAAGTCATCCCAACATGACTCCTCTATTAAGCCTTTAACAACGTTTTTTATCAGCAGCTCTGAGCAGAAGCTCCTATAATGAGCTCAGCAGTTCCACCAGCTGTTTGATAATTGCTGCTGGCTAGTCTGAAGGAGCTGAGTGAGGGAGGAGCTGTTTTGTGAGGCTGAAACTTGGTAGCTAGGAAACTGCGGCTCTGAGGAGGAGCTTTGTCCTTGAAGGTGGAACTAGATCCACTCAAGTGTTTAAACAGCTGAATGGTTGCCATGGAGATTAAAGGATTTCTCAAAAATGCATGAAAGAATCAAAGCAAAACTCCAGGTTTGTTTCTGATGAGTAAAGGACATCATAACATGATGTTAAGTTCAAAAAGTTAATTTTTGTCTTGCATCTACAAATCTCACTGAGTTTCATCAGGTTAGGAGGAGTGGACCAAAACTCCAGCAAACTATTGTGTAACCATTTGAAATCTTTGTGATTGTAAAACAAATTAATGTTACCTTTAAACAAGTGGCAGCGACACTGTTAGCATTGCCTTTCTTTCTGATTAAACAAGTTGCGAATAAGTCTCTCCTCTGGGCAAAAATACTTCTCTTGTCTGCCCTTTAAGTTTAAGTAAGCATCAGCTGCCCAAAACACGACATACCTTATCCTCAAATGTGGTAATGATGAGAATTCTCAAAAAAAAATTCAATTTGTAGTTCACAGAGAAATTCCTCAGTATTAAAAAGATAAGGTTATAGGAAGTCACATCTGGGGATTAAAGCTAATTACTCCATAATCTGTCCTGTGGTAATTTAGACGTCTTCTTCTGGATGAAAGAGACGCATAAACAGGTTGACATCAGACATCAATGAATGTGTGTTGCACAATGTGCTTTGATTACGTTGAGCAGAACTCCGAGAAAAACTAGCAACAAAACAACAGAGACAATAGAAAAAGGGGGGGGGAAGAGAAATCTGATGTAAAACATTTTTGGATTAACTGATAAAAAAAAATTTCAGTGCCCATTTAAAAGCCTTAAAAACTATTCAAAAAGATTTTAATCATTTATTTAGATGAGTTAAATCAGAATGAAAACACAATCATTGGTTTTATAGTAAATTGTTTATGAAATTCACGGCTTTATGCATAATTTAGCCCCATCATGCACGTTTGTCACTTTGTTTTATCTGCTAAGTTCACCTCCGCAAACGTTGTGCATCTCAGCATGAAAAAATGAGCGCAGCCATATCTCAGAGACCTGGACAGACACACTGCATGGCACTGTGTGAAATGGTGAATGAAATTACTAGTCATGTGAGTCCAGCTTTCCTGCTTGCACCATCTGGAAGACACTAGCAGCTCACAAGAGGAAACTGACCTGATCAATCCTCTTTCACAGATCTCTCATTTTCATTCATCCTCTGCTCAAATTTCAGGTCTTACTACAAATATTTCAGGATATCTGCTGCTTTCCAGCTAAATCCTCAGCAGAAAAAAGAGAGAAGACTCACAAGCATCACTTGTGATTACTTCAGCAATAGTAATGCTGCTCAGCAACAGTTCATTAAAAATAAGCAGCAAGACAAATTATATGCATTTGTGTTAATGTCTATACCGAGGCCAAAGCACTAAACTGAGAGTGCTGTCAGGGCGCATTATTCAGCACTGTGGTAAATTTGCCACAGTTGCCTGAGGGTATCAGCGGGGTCTGATAGACGGATGGGGCAGAGGAGCAGAGAAAATGAAACATCAGAGAGACTGGTCGCAGGCTGACCTCTCTGTACCTGACGACGAGAACGGATATCTCTCAGGCTCTGTCTGTCCTGTCACCCCGTCCACCACTGCGTCCCCTGCTGTGCTTTGCTGCATTATGCTGTAATTGTCCCGTCTCTATAAGTTATTTCACTTTGGTCTTCCTTCTTCATTCTGACGACATAATACCTGGAGGGGGCAGGGTGTCTGTCTTTCAGGGCCCTTCAGCTATTCAAGTCTAATGGAAAAAAAAAGTGTAGCGCAGTCAAAATAACTTCTGGTATATAAGTCAACCAGGATATTATATCAGTCAGCGACGTGTTACTCTATGGAGTTTTAGATTTGTTTGGTAGGAGTGCCTGCCTTATTACTTTATGCTTAAAGTAACAAAGACACATTGGAATCTAAGTCAGCCTAAAATTATTCACACAGTCTAAAGTTTACTAACAATAAACTTAAACATAACTTCTACACACTTAGAAAAAAACATTTTTTTTAACTGCTGAAACATTTTCCAAGAACCAGGTTAGTTTCTGGGTCTTTTCGTAGCTTTCTACATTTCATGGCTGTATTGAGGAACTGGAACCAAAAGGAGAAACAAGCCTGAAACAATCTAAAAAAATAAATACAGGTACTCAATAAGCATAACATTAACAAAAATAACACAGCAACACTTACTGGACAAAGAAATGAACAGCAAACCTAAATAGCACAAATGAAACTAATGAGGATGAAAATAAAAAGAAAGCCACAATCCTGATAGAAGAACAGGAATAATTCAAAAGGTAAAAACAAAAACCAGGGAGAAAGAATAAACTATGAATCTAGACGTGAACCAGCATGACAAAACCCGATGAACAAAGAGTAAAAGAAACTGACAGAATATGAAAAGACCTCAACTAACACACCAACAGAAACAACCTAGAGAAACTATTCAGGGGAGGGAAACAACAGAATAATTTATAAAACAAACCCACTAGAAAGAACTGATAAAGTAAAAATTAACCATACATAGCCCATAATAAAAAAAATGAAAATAACCCAAGCACCCAAGAATTAGGACAACATATGCCAACGTTACATGAGTTTAGAAAGATTTTTTTTACTCTTTGTCTCATAGTAACCAATGTAAAAAAATACAAAGTTATGACTTTCAAAAAACTTGGGTTTTATCCTGATTGACATTTTCCTACTGTCACAAATGTAGATGGATTTGGAAGTCTGCCTGTAAAATCTATTTATAGCTCATTGAAATTGCCCCCTGATGCAAATTTAGTGTTGCTTTGCAGGGGTGTCAGTCTCCAGTCCTCAAGGGCCACTTTCCTGCAGTTATTAGATGTGCCACAGGTACAAAACACTGGAATGAAATGGCTTAATTACCTCCTTCTTGTGTAGATAAGTTCTCCAGAGCCTTGCTAATGACCTAATTATTCTATTCAGGTGTGGTGCAGCAGAGTCATATTTAAAAGTTGCAAGGCAGTGGTCCTCCAAGACTGGAGTTTGACATCTGTGCTTTAGAGTGAAGAAGCTGGGAATTACTTATCACTGCTTTTACTTCAATGAGCGGAGCCTTTTTTCCTCACTCCCAGTCCTCCCAGTACAGTTGCAGATCTACAAAAAGCTTGACTGCTTATACTTTTTCACTTTAATTTCTCTGATTAAATCTGAAATAAAGACTTTTCTGGTAAATTTTTTTTGATTTAAGTGGTTTTATTTGTTTATGTATGAAAAAGTTGTTCTTACTTCCTACCCACATGCTGGGGCAAACTGTCAATCAGCTGTATATTATGGCGGGATAAGAAAAAAATGAAATCGTCTATTCTTTAATTTGAACCAAACCTTTGCTACCACAGGAACTCTAATCATCTGTTTTAAAGGGAAACAAAACAAAACTATTTTTAACAGCCTAAAATATGCCATATGATGCCAAAACAACATACTGTAGACATGCTACCATGGTGCCTTTTTTCAGCAAAAAAAAAGGCACAATTTGTTTGCCTGGAGAGTGTTTATTATTTCTTTCCTAGTGGATTTTCTTTATTCAAAAATTTGGATTTAATTTGTAATGGTGCCTTTTGTCAGCAAAAAATAGATGATATTAACCTAAAACCAGCAGTGTACTGCTGGTTTTAGGTTTTCCATACAATAAACATCTTGGAATAACAATTTACAGCTACAGCATGTTTATAGACTCATCACTGTACACCATTTAAATAAGAATGGACTCTGGAAGAGAAAACCAAACGACATAAGGCAAAAGACAAATCCATTAGGTTTATCTAAATCAACAGGGCCTTTGCAGGTCCCCAGCGCAGGTCATACTTGGATTTTTGAAGTCTGAGTGAGTAGGTTATCTTTTCCATTGTATGCAATTCCTTTACTCTTTGAACCCATAAGTCGTAAGAAGGCGGCTCCAATTGCATCCACCTAATTGTAATGGATTTCAGGGCTGCTGTAAAAAGAACATTTAACAAATACATTTTGGCCCGCCCTTGCAAACCATCAGGAATAATACCGAGTACGGCAACAGTAACATCCCTTGGGATGATCCCAGAAAAGATATGGTTTATAGCTCTATACACCTCATCCCAAAGGTTTTTGAGTTTGGGGCAGGACCAAAAAACGTGTGTGTGGTTGGGGATCCTTGAACCACAATTTCTCCAACACAAGCTAGGGACCTTAGGATCCATTTTAGCAACTACATCAGGGGTCCTGAAACATCTGCTAATAATTTTCCATTTAAATTCCCTTCATGTATTTGAGTTAGTAACTCGGTGAGCCTCAGAGCAGATATCCTCCCATGTTTTGTCAGAAATTATTTTGGCCATCTCTGCCTCCCATCTTTGTTTTGTCCAGGAGGGTTTGTTAATGTTCATTGACAAAAATATCCTATATAACTTGGCTATCAATTTTTTGTTCTCTCCCCCTTTCTGGAAATGGACTATAAGATTTTCTATTGGTGTGGGATTTAGTACTCTTTCCCAGTCTTTGTGTGCAAACAAAAAAGAGCGCAACTGTAAATATCTAAAGAAATCACTTTTCTGGAGAAGGAATTTCCTACATAATTCTTCAAACGATAAGAGAATGTTTCTGTCGATCAATTGATGAAGAAATGTGAGCCCCTTTTCAGTCCACTTAGCAAAATTTTTGTCCAAGGAATTAGGTGTAAAGGATTTAATATGTCCTATACTTGTTAATATTGATAAACCTCTTGGAAGCTTGAACAAGATACGCACCTTGATCCAAATGTTAAAAGTGACTTTAGTCCACAGTGGCAGATCCTTAACTGGAATATCTAAAAAAGGCAATACCCTCAATGGTACTGAGCACTGTGCTTGCTCTATACTCAACCATCTTGTTTGGGAATCCTGTCGAATCCATGAAATCAAAGGTCTTAACTGAGCTGCCCAATAATAATATTTTAAATCAGGAAGATTGAGACCCCCATCTGTCTTACTTTTTTGAAGTGTTTTATATTTTATACGAGGACGCTTGCCTTGCCATATAAATTTTTATATAATTTTATCCAGCTCAACGAATGTGGGTTTAGGTATAGCAATTGGTACCATTTGGAACAAATACAATAATCTGGGTAATACATTCATCCGAATGGCTTCAACGCGGCCAAGGAGAGATAAAGGTAATGCTGACCATCGCTCTAGGTCTTTTTTAATTATATCCAGAGTTTTGCTATAATTAGCATGATACAAATCATTTAAAGAGAGGGGAATGTTGATGCATAGATATCTAATGCCTGATCTTGGCCACCTAAATCCACTCAATTGTTTAACCCTTAGTGGAATCTTACCATTGACATCCATTGTCTCAGTCTTATCAACATTTATTTTATAGCCAGAAAAATGACCATAAACAGAGAACATTTCTCTCAGACAGGGTATTGATGAAGCAGGATCAGATAGATACAGGAGGACATCATCCGCGTACAGAGATATTTTATGTTCCTCGGAACCGATCAAAATCCCTTTGATGTCATCGCTGTCCCTGAGAAGCTGGGCCAGCGGTTCAATGCTAATTGCAAACAAAAGAGGTGACAGAGGGCAGCCTTGCCTGCATCCGCGCTCCAGCTTGAAACTTGCCGATCTAAAACCATTAACTCTAACCGCAGCCTGTGGGGATGAATATAGTGTATGGATCCAATCTATGAACTTGGGCCCAAATTTAAACGTCCCTAAGGCTTGAGTAAGGTATTTCCATGACACGCGATCAAAAGCCTTTTGGGCATCTAAAGAAATCACAGCTGTCATATCTTTATGTTCTTTTCGGTGTGACAAGATATTCAATAAGCGCCGCAGATTATTTCCATAATACCTCCCGACAATAAACCCAGTTTGATCTGGATGTATGATTTGAGTTACTATGGCATTTAAACATCTTGCCAGAATACTAGTTAGAATGCGAACATCTCCATTAAGCATCAATAATGGTCTATATGACCCACAGTCAGTGGGATCCTTACCTTCTTTATGTAACACAACTATTGTGGCATCAGACCAAGAAGGCGCCATTTTCTTATTTTCTAAAGAAAAGCGGTATGCATCCAATAAAAGAGGGCTAACTTCGTCTATGAAACACCTATAAAATTCATTTATGAAACCATCAGGGCCTGGAGACTTATTATTTTTAAGGGATGAGACCACGTTTTTAATTTCATCTTCTTGAATTGGCATATCTAATTGTTTAGCTACAGTGTCAGATAACTCAGAAATATTTATGTTTTGTAAATAGTCTGCTATCTTACTCTCATCAGAGCAAGTGTCAGAGTCCTGGTATAAGACCTTGTAAAATTCTGCAAATGTTTCAGCAATATCTTTTGGTTTTGAAATTGATTTATGGCCCAATTTCAGCTTTTGAATAACATTTGAGGACTGTTGTTTTTTAAGTCGGAAGGCCAAAAGTCTGCTCGCTCTATTTTCATTTTCATAGTACCGTTGTTTGGCAAAATGAACGTTACCTTCTATCTTTTCTAACAATAAATCTTGGAGTTCTCTGCATGTTATATTCAAATCATTCAGAGTTCTGGATGCCCTAGACTTTTTATGTTGAAGTTCCAGTTCCTGGATTCTATCTTCTAAATATTTCTGTTTGGCTGCCTTTTGTCTTTTTTTTGCAGTCGTGTAGGAGATGATGCTGCCTCTCAGATAGGCCTTTGCACAGTCCCACAACATTATAGGAGATGTTTCCGGCATGTTGTTTATGTCTAAATAAGTTTTAAGGTCTGATTTGACAAATGCAACAAATTCCTTGTCATTAAGGAGAGAGGCATTAAGTCTCCATTGTTTAAACAATGGAGACCTATATTCCACTTGACAGCAACAGGTGCATGATCAGAAATTGTAATGGGCAATATTCTAATATCCTCAATCCTGTGTAATTCGGCCTTCGCAGTAAAGAAATAATCTATTCGTGAGTAAGAGGCATGACGGCTTGAATAGAATGTAAAATCTCTCTCCTTTGGGAATTTGGACCGCCATACATCCACCAATCCAGCTTCCACCGATAGAGTTTTAAGTATTTTGCCCATCTTAGATATGCGAGACTGAGAGGTTGGTTGCCTGTCTATGTTAGACATCACACAATTAAAATCACCTCCCACAATCAGTAGCCCAGAGCTGTATTCAGCAATCATATTGAAGACTGACTTAATAAATCCTGGAACATCTTCATTAGGGGCATTTACGTTTACAAAGGAAACTGCTGTTCCATCAATTATCCCGTTTACCAGTATAAACCTACCCTCCTTGTCCTTATGTACTAACGTTTCCGTGAAATTGGTCTGCCTATGGATCAGTACAGCCACCCCCCTTTTCCTACTAGAACAATGTGACGAGTAGTAAACTATCAGCCCAAGACTTATTTAATTTTAAATGTTCCAAATCAGATAAGTGTGTTTCTTGTAGCAGTGCTACCTGACATTTTGATTGTCTGAGTTGCAGTAAAATTTTCTTTCTTTTAATAGGACTATGCAAGCCCCTGACATTATAACTTATTACAGTTAAGAGTACTCATAACTGTTTTAATGTAAAATATTGTAACATTGTATTGGAGACAGTGATGGCCGAATGATGGATGGACCCAAACATTTGAGTAACATGAATGCTGATCACAAGACAATGTAAGAACCGAGAAATAGAAAAGAACAGAGAGGAAGTAAGGCTTTGCTGTACACTATTTACAAAACTAAGATTCAGATGCTCTGCTTTTTTAGTTGCAATAAGATCCTCCGGGAACAGAAGGATCAAAACGCAAAAAACACAAATAAAAGTTTGCATTGCTAATGTAATGCAAGTGGATTTAAGTCCCTAGCCACTATTAAAAGCAGCAACAAACACAAACACACACGCAGTTTATTTGATCCAGGTGTGTTTGAGCAGAGACACATCTAAAAGTTGCAGGACCGTAGCCCTCGAGGACTGGAGTTGGTGACCCCTGCATTAGAGGCTTCCGCACTTCCAATATCTGTGCCTTCTGTCATTTTTTTCAGCCATTAAATTGTTTAATCGTTGTTAACACGCCGTGACCTGTTTTTCCGAGCCGCCTTTTATTCATTCATTTTGTTCCCCAAACCGATGCCCCCCATGTTAAACTTGACTGGAGCTGGGTTGCATCCATCTGTATCTGAATCATGTCAGTACTTGTGCTATTATGGCTGCTGATCTTACCTCTCCGACTCAAGGCCTCCTTTTGAGCAGTATGGCTGAAAATAACATGCCCAAAATGAATTGAATGTATCTCAAGAACTACAGAGTTTATTTTAATTGTTTTGGTATCAAAACAAAGGCAAGACCCTAGAGAACATGTTACAGCTCTAAAAACCACCCTGCCTGTTACTGAGGAAAGTCTATTAATATGATAAACAGCAGAAATTAAGAAAAAAATCAATTTCCGCCTAAAAAAAACCACTTCAATCTATGAATGCTCCTTTCAAAACATGCAGTGAAAGCCAAAAAAAGAATTAATTCAAATAGAATTATACAACAATGAAAATGCAAATAGCAATGAAAACTAAGTTGTCAAAATTATATGATCAAAGGAAAAACTAATATATCTCATAATTACATTACAATAACTGCGCTCTGTGCGTAAAACCTCCCAATTCCCCATTCATTTTTTCAAAACTACGCGGGGCAGTTTCTCGGGAACCCATTGGTCAATTTTGACGATTGACATGTCGTTCGAACCGTCAGAGCCAATAGAATCTGAGGGCGTTGACATTAATACGGAAACTAAAGTCATTCACCAATTACAGCGAAAAAAAGGCATGTGACGTAAATTGACCAATTTTTACCCGGCATAATGTGAATCCACATAAAACACGGAAATGCCTCTGTGCCGAACCAAAAACCATTTGAGATGTACTCAGGGAAAAGGGATTATCGGACCAGGTGGAAATATTTACTCTAATATGGATTATGACCACGAAACGGCAAAGGTAGGACTGGATTTTTGATTTTAGCTTCGTGAAATGAGCTATTTCTGTTTTTCTTCTTTAGCTGCTGGTTCATTGAGTTTTGCACGTAGCGTGGTGACTCTAGTATTGTTAAAAACCTCAGAGCTTCGTCTTTACTCTGATTAATAGTTTTTGTACATCGGGCCTCCTTGCTCTTTTACTATTGCGTTTTTTACCGGGTGTGCCTCGTTAGCCTCGTTAGCGTCTAATTGCGTTTCTTTTTATCAATCTGCTTAGTGTTCATTCTGGGTGTTGTTGAGGAAGAAAATATCGATCCTATCATTTAGAAGAGCTTTTTCCCTTTACGTGGATATGCAATATGCCTATATTGATAAATGTATAGCATGTGTTTTTAATTGATCTTGTTGCGGCAAGCGCCGAGGACCCAAATTTGGGTCCTCTAGCGACGGAGAGGTTCTTACAGGATTAGCAAACTAAGAAAAATATTTAGATTTTGAAATGCAGAGTGGCATGAAAGTTAGTAATATTATTTTAATTATTTGAAAGTAACATCAGCTGATAAACCCCAGCAGTTAACAAGTTTGATTTGTTATATTTCCAAAACAGAGGCAGCAGCCATCAGCAGGAAATTATCATCATATTATTTGTCTAACATCTGTAAAAATAATGTATAAATCAGCTATTTTCTTGTGCAAACGTATTTAGTTTGTATTATTAAATGGCATTTTAAATTATATATATATTTAATCATGCTTGCTTGGTACTCTTAGGGGCCCCCTGGTGGTGTGAGGGCCCTAAGCAAACACTTAACTTGCATATGCCGAGGCATGTGCAAGTTAAGGCACAACATATGCAAGTTATGCCAAGGCATATGCATAACATGCATATGCCTTGGCATATGCAAGTTAAGTGGTTGGGATGAAGGTGAACATGTGAAGACAGGGGCGCGGTGTACGGTGGAAAAGTGATGACAATTCTAGGGGCCCTGACCAACAGAGGGCACAATTTAATTATTTAATTTTTGTCCATAAAAATAAAAAATAAAAATCGGGGCCCTGTCAATTACAAAATTAATCATATTGTATTTTCAAAGATTGTTTTTAGCAGTAAAAATTTAATGTTCCCACTCTCAGATCAAAAAACACGCATCCATATTTGCCCTGAACACTGCGTTAAATGGTTCATTCCTGCTTGGAGCACTTGAGAGTGACACTGTTCAGCAGCACTGACTGCGACACGAACGATGGTGGCAGTTACTATGCTGAAAAGAAAAGTTATAAAATCAGGTTTTCAAAAAAAAGAGCGGGAGATAGAGAAAAAGGCAAGAATGTCAATTTATAACCCACTTTTTCTCCAAGAGAGGTGGGTAGACTGTGAGAGATTATCAACCACTTAGCATAATTAGCTTAGCTACAAACTACTGTTTGCCTCCTTTTCACTAGCTTTTAATGAATTAAGGAAAAAATTACCAACATATTCATATATTTAACTTGTCCCTTGTACCTTTTACCACTTAATAACAGATGAATCAGTCAGCAGTAGCTCTAACCCACGTCCCTCCTGACCTGTCCTGAGTAATTTAAAGCTGCAGTATGTCACTTTTATATAAAAAAAATGTTCACATATTTTTTAAAACTGTCATTATGTCGTAATAGTATGGTATGAGAGGTAATCTGTGAAAAATCTATTACCTCTGCCTTCGCCTAATACTAGAAAAAACCAGTCAATGGCAAGTGAGTTTTAGTGCTGTCAATCACAATCAGAACAGTGCATTACATTAACCAGAAGGTGATGGAGGAGATTGATTGTTTTCACAGATTATCTGTCTCATAACAAACTGCTACGACATCGCGACAGCTTTAACAAATATGAAGAAAATATATATTTTTATTAAAGTTATGTACTGCAGCATGAATAAAATGCAACTACATAGCATTTTTGAGAAGTCTGGATTGTTTTATGTGTAGTTGGATGTTGCTTTTGACTGTTGCTCATGGGGAGAGACATTTTAGTAATCTAAAACTAATAGAAAAAAATTTAAGCAACCTACTGTATGCGGACTGTTGGATGTTAAACTCATGAGCAGTAAATATTGTGCTAATTATCAGTATTGAACCAAAGAAAGCAAGGCGATACAAGCCTTTAAAATTGTGATGCTTTTTATGGATCAAATAGACTCAAAAAATTGCAACAGCAACTGCACGGGGGGCCCAAACAATTTTTTTTGTCAGGGGGCCCACGATTCCTGGCGGCACCCCAATGTGAAGAAAAGTGACTTGACCTCATTGGGCTGCCTCATACTGAACATGAAGGCATGTTGCTGTATAGGTGCGGAGCTATAGGAGGGTGGCCCCCATGGCCACCCATCCGGGCCCGAGTCTGGAGGTGCCAGGGAGGGAGGAATGGTTTCAAGTTGCTTTAATGTCTGATTATAGATGGAGAAAGTGCGCCCTCGCCTGTTCAGAAAGGTGTATGTAATGTTAAAGTTACTGTCCCTCAATGGAATATATAGTAGTCAGTCCCAGTGACTGTTTGAGTCACGGTTTAGCCAATGTGCTTCCTGGGTAAAAATGAAACGAGAAATGCGGCCCAACCCCCCTCCCCCGCTCAACAGTTTCCAGCAGCGCAGGTGATACACGTGAGGGGTCCGGTCATTGGCCCCGGCCCAACGCTGACTTGTTCCGCTAGTGTTGCTGTAAGTGCATATGGCATGTATTAATGTCACGTCGTGTGAATTACCGTGACGGTCTTGATGCGACCACTGCCCCTGGTGCAAGTCCAGCCGGATCTGTTGAACAGGAGGCTGCAGACCTCTCCCTCCATGCAGGGAGCCATCTCACACCACTGACGGCTCCGCACGACTCGTGCTGGGAGGGCAAAAAAGGCAAGAAGCCAAAGAGGCATGTTAGACTGATGAAGCTGGAAAAAGTTGACATTTGAACATCTGTTCAAATGTCAACTTTTTCTGGAACAAGCCAAACTGTGTTTTCTGAACTCAGCAGACGGAAAAGTTTCCATGGAAGTGGATGTGTTTCAAATCCTGCTGTATTTTAATTAGGTTCTAGTAGTACTTGCATGTCTGAATTGCCTGTGGTTAGTAACCTTTACAGAGCAGATGGTAGTCCATAAATTACTCTGTTGCTAATGCTAGCTTTCATTACAGATACACTGAAAAATTGTTTTTCCACTTTTGACATTTTGTGGAAGTAATTACCCCTGAAATATCTTTCTGGTTCAAACTATGACATTTTTATTTTATAGTGCCCCATGGTGTTTTTTCTATGAGGCTGAACTGTACAATCTGTTTTCTGAACATGCAGTTTCTCAAATCCACCCACCCTGTGTGAGGAACACTCCCAACATGTTCAGCACAGTTTATAACACAACACTTATAGCACCAAGTGTTATAAACTTGTAACACTTATAACTTTATAAGTGCTAATAAATTTTTGGTTATTTTCATAGGTCATGATGTGTTGGTGGTTCATTGCTAATGTATTTTAATATTAAAAAGAGACAAAAAAGTCTTTGTGAATTTTACAGTACAGTGATCCCTCGCTATAATGTGGTTCACCTTTCGCGGTCTCACTGCTTAGCAGATTTTTTTGTGCAGTTTTTTTCACAGTGCATTGTGTTCTGTGTCCTGATTGGCTAAACAGTCTCCGAGCTCCTTCTCTACCTTTGTGCCAATAATGTTACAGTATTTAAATATAAGTAATACAGATTGGCCATTCAGGAAATGACAGCTGAAAACTTTGAATGCCTGCTGATAAAAACTGTGGCCAGAATCAGCGCAAAACCTGACCGGAGGCTCGCTTGATGAGATCCATCACTCTGCCGTAGATACAGCTGTGAATCTCGCAGGGCAGGTTGGAGGAGACTGCTGACATAATTCCGGATCACATTAAGGCCCAATTGATGAACATGCACATCCGCTGACTTGAAAACAGGTTTTGTTCTTCAGTTTCAATAAGAGTATTTAATTATGCTGTATAATAATTGTAAAAACTAAAGGTAACTACTTCGCGGATTTCACTTGTCAAGGGTTATTTTCGGAACGCAACCCCCACGAAAAACTAGGGATCACTGTATGTTATTAAGTTTTCCACAAAAGTCTAGATTCCAGCTAAATTGCTAATCAGTGCACGAATGAGTCATTAAGAATATTCTTCTTTCTGTTTACTTTACTTTTAGTCTTCCCAGGTGAAAAATAAATATACTAAGCATGTTAAATTTTAGCATACTTGAAGCCAGACTGATCATCAGTATACTTGAAGTGTGTTATTTTGGAACAACTAATTTTGTACTTTGTGTATTTTAAAAGTACTTAAATTGCAGAAAATCACAGTTTAAAGTGTACTAAGTGTGCTTTCACATACTTGTTTGGAACAACTAAAGTTATACATTGTATATTTTTAAGTATATTGTTTTTTATGGAACACAAACATGCTTGATTTGACAGTGTACTGTTTTTGCGATCAAATTACATTTAAAATATATTTAGAATGTATTTTAAGTATAATGGAATTACATAATTTGTAGTGTGATCACAGTATGCTCCATTTACGCCTTTGGTTTACTATAATTGCTAATGAAGTACACTTTTTAGTTACGTAGTGTCTTTTATTATTCTGCTTTGCCACTTTGCACATTACATTCTTCATACACACTACAGTACTGCAAACATATCAGGCTACTAGGACACACCAATTACAACACACTTTCTGGCTGAAAAAAAAAATACACTGTATGTTCAATATATTCACATTTTTCAAGAATACATTGCCAATATACTATCAGAGAATTGTACAAATTGTCAATATATAAAAAATTTACAGACAACATGCTTATGAAAATTAGTACAATAAATCAATAGGTACACTTTAGAGGAACTGTGAAAAATATTTCACCAAGGAGGACAGAGGATTGTTTTAATTCAATGTCACAGTATTCCAGTATCACTGCAGACAAACTGACATTTCTCCATCCAACAGTGAGTATGACAGAACATTCCCATTTACTGCACCAGTACACTTTACAGACCCCTACAAAAAAGAACAACAGAGCAATTAAAGAGAGAAAACACTTGTATTTTAAAGAGTAAATAAAAATGGCAAAGAAAAAAGTATGACTTACAATTTTAGGACATTCCGGACTCACTAATGTGACAACATCAGAACTGATGATGATTGGAACCAGATGCCTGGGGTGAAAAAACATTTCTGGATGACTTCTTTGCCTGTTTATGTCAGAAGTAGAAAACTAGTCAGCAATATCATAGAATCAGTTGATGCTGGCATTAACTATGAAGTTGTTTTAAGTGTGGACTTAAAGGAGACAAACTACCTTAAAAGCTTTCCATCCATGATCTGATGAGGGGGGCTGGTGGTGCCCATCTCAAGTAGTCATCAGATGAGAGGCAGGGTTCACCCTGGACAGGTCACCTGTCCATCACAGTGTAACCAGCTGCTCAGTGTAAAAAAAAGAAAGCCTGACACCATAAAGATGATGTGGAGAATCATCCTCAGAACTCGGGCGGTGACCTGACACAGGACAGTCTTTAGGTTATCTAATACCTGATCCCTAGCTTCCTCTTTTATCTTAATTTGATTAAACTGCAAAAACATGTTGAAGATAAAAACAATGATGAATGAGTTATAACAACTGCCTATAGCAGCCTTCCTCCTTTTGGGCTCCTTTTGTGACAAACATTTAATTTCTATACAGTTCTTGTCCTGTGATGTTATTGTCCAACTCGGACTATGAGCTCACCAGTTTGAATTTACCAAAACTATTATCAAGGCTCTCTCTACTTTTAAGACAATATTGTAGGAGTAAAAATGGCGAATTTGAACAGCGGTCCTCGCTTCAAGATTGTTCTTCTTTTTATGGTGCTTTTCAATATAGCCAATATAGATAGCAAGATTGCGGCGCCCTGTGTGGCTGCGGCCAAGCCAGCTCCCAATACCGATGTGCTTTTTATGTTAAATATGTCGTCCGTACTGTCACAATCTTCTTCAAGAATCACGTACAACAGGAGTACATTACTTGGACTGAGAAGCAACTACACCACAAAGGATATGTCAGGAGTTAACTTCGCCACGGATCGAGAAACTCTTCTCGGTCTGGGAATCATACCCCAGCGAGACAACGGGCCCTCCGAGGCAGCGGGTTCCTCCTCCCCCACCAGCTGAAACTGGAAGCAGCTGAGGTGGTAGGGGAGACTTAGTATGCGTTGGTGGAGAAAACGTCAGTGGAGAAAACAAGGCTGTCGAGCTGGCATCACCAACAGATTGAAAAGAAACCCTCACAAAATAGCACTACCTTCTATTCTCATATCCAACATCCGCTCACTGAAAAATAAAATGGACTATCTGAAGCTGGATTTAACCACACAAAGAAACGTGAGAGAGTGCAACGTGATCATCCTAACCTAGACGTGGCTTCACAACACCGTTCCGGACAGCGCCATTCAACTGGAGGGGCTTACAACATTGTGTGCAGACAGAAACCACGCCAGCACGGGTAAATCTCGGGGAGGTGGTGTGTGCATTTACATCAACAACAATTGGGGTGCAAACGCTACAGTTACACCAGCATTCCCACGCTCGGAAGATCAAGAGAGAAGAGGAGAGGATGACCATCTCCTGACAGAGGCACTCCTGAAGGAAGCGGCAGAGGAGTTTTGCCCACCAAGATCAAGGGAACCGACCTTTCAACCAGGAGCCTGCAGCACCGAAAGGAAGAAGCTAGCTCGTGTGGAAGGTGCAGAGAGGAGCAGCCCCGACAAGGGAAACATAGACTCGGAGGAGGAAGAGGAGGAGATCCATCGGCCCAGGAAGTCAACCCAAAAATCCGGTCTCCGAAAGATGACTCGAGAGTTGGCTCTGCTGCCTCAGAAGACCTCCCACATTGGAATGCTGGCGGGACCCAAGGTCTACCAAGTAGTGGGAGAACCTTGGGACCTCGAGGGAGACGGCCTCGTAGTTTTCACCAACCATCGGTACAAGATTCATAATCGACGGTTCAGAGAGCAGCTGAGGACCAAAGCAGGACAGGATTACCATCAAGACGAGCATGTATTAAAGACCACCAATGGTGAAGAAAACGGTCGCAATCTGCCCTAATGTGTAGTGATCCTAGTCCCGATCGAAGCCTACGATAGGAAGGCTTACACTCTGGAGGCTTATCGGCGGGAGATGTGGCATGGATAAGAGAAAGGGCTCATGGTGGCCAATAACCAAAAGATGAGGCAAGTGGTGGTGTGCATGCAAGGACTGAGGTCTGCAGATCTGCCATGGGAAACAGCCCAGGCTATGACTGAGAGAGGAGTAGTGGATCTGGCTAAAAACCACGGTCATCTCTTTGGGTTCAAGGAGTTAGTAGTAGTGATTGATCCCAAAAAGCACCAGATTCAGAGTAGTCCGAATGGCGGCCGAGATGGAAGGAAAACTACGCGTCGGCCGCCCACCACCAGAGCCCCTGAGTCTCTCCCAGACAGAGAGTCCTAAAACGGTGCAGAAGTTTAGGATAAGGCTGAAGGAACCCCAACCTGGATCGGAGCCTGACACAAAAGGATACATCAATCAGTTTGTGTGTGAGCCATGTGACAATGAGCAAGAAAAACCGGGTTTCGGGGATGTAAGGATTAAAACGTCGCCTGGAGAAGGAACAGCAGTGATGAAACCATTCAAGATACAGCCGCTGAACCCCTCGGAGGGGGAACCTCTTCGACAGCCGCAGTATGAGGACATCAGTGACCCGGAGGAAGAAGAGGGTGAAGAGGACAGTGCCTTTTCTGGCCCTGTGCAACCCGCTGCGGAGTACAAGCCACTGCGGATGGGACGTCGGGGGCAGAAGAAAGAGACCAATATCTTTGAGATCGAAAGGGCTTCTGAGAAGATGGTGAGGGATGTAACCTGGGGACCTATCCAGGCCAAGGATGGACAACGCGCATACGTTCCAGAAGTCGGCCAGAAGGATTACCAGATCCCGGGGAGTGGCCTACCGACTGGAAGATCGAGTCGCATTGAATGTAGAGGCAACTATGTGTGAATGGGCTAATATATTAATAACACCCTCCTGTGCCACACTGGCTGCCTACTAGCCTCTCACTGCCAATTTCAGGTCAGCGTATGTCGGGATTATGCACAATATGATGCTGCTGAGGCTGAAGAAAGCCTCCTTCGCACAAGAATCCAAACAAAAACTGGACGAGGTGTCAGCTGATGAAGAGGAACTGCGAGCAGCTACACCGGAGCCTACCCACCAGACTCCAATAACACCCCACCTACGTCCCCAGGATCCAACTCCGGTCAAGAGGCCTTCCAAGAGTTTAAGAAGCTGAAAGCATTGGTCCGGGAGAAGAGAGCCAGCGAAAACAACAAGGATTACCTCAAGGATGTATGGCCCATGGTGACAGCGTCAACAGACCACGACAGGGCTAGGAAGCTGTGGCTGACCTATGTGACAACAAACTCCCTGCTCGGACCCGAATCAGCTCAGAGCCATTATGAGAGAATGGTGTTGGAGGACATGGATGACGAAGATTCCCAGATCAGAAGAGCTAAAGTGCGGCTGGATAATGGAAACCGCCTGATGACCGTTTGGCATACCCTCAAACAGATATGTCCAAGCTCTGCGAGAAATAACGAAGGGAAGAAGAGGAGAAATTACCTTCGTTAAGATGCCGGTTAGACAAACCATGGTTGCCCAGATCGACCAAGCAGTACTAGCGTACAACCTGGAACAAATTTTCTACAAGGAAAAGAGAAAGAAGGAGGTCGGTCAGCCGATGAGAATGCACAGCAGAGCCGCCGTGGGGCCGTCATCCAGCTTCCAGAGCAGAGCACCACAACAAAAAGTCCAAGAACAACAAGGAAAGTTTCCCGTTCGACCAACAGCGGGAAACCAACAGAAGGACGCGATCCTGCCACCAGAAGAATACAACAAATTAACCATAGAACAGAAAAGGGCCCTCCGTGAGTCTCGCAAAGCTGGGACAGGGGGGCCATCAAAGTAATGGCTTCGAAGTCACGGGTCATCCTGGACAACGCCTACTGGGAGGGAGATGAGATCTATGCGATGGTGAAAGGAGTACCCTACCTAGTGGACACCAGGGCGGAGGTGTCTGTGACCTGTAATGACCTAGAAACAATAGGACACCTGACAGTGAAATTGGCAAATGTAAAAGTTGAAAAAATGCCGTATGGGACCTGGAAAAGAATAGTATGGGTAAAAGGCCCCTACAACCTCCTTACAGTCAAGGATTTGGAATATCTAAATAAAAAGAAGAGAAGTAGCCGCGCGCTGAAGCGACAATTGACCGACCTAAAAGCCAGGCTAGTGAGAGTCGGACCCACATCATCGGAACCAGACACACACAACTGGTATAAACCTGTCGATGTGTCAGCAGTCACTGAAAAAAAGCTAGAAGAGAGTGATTTCTCCCCAGCTGGGAAAGAGAAGCTGCGTAAGATCATATCTACAGCGCATGTGGCACAGTTCAAGAACGACTGTGGGGATTTAGGACCAAAGTTTGTTCACCACATTGAGGGTGGTGTTTATCCTCAGTTCAACAGTACCTGCTGAATCCGGAAGCAGTTGAGGAAATGGGACAAAATAGTGAGGGAGTTAAGCGCCCTGGGAATCATCAGAGAGGATCTCAGCCCCATCACTAACAGCCCCATCCAGGCAGTGAAGAAACCGGAGTCAGTGGGAGGGGGTTAGAGACCGGTCATCAACTTCAAAGCCCTGAATCGAAGGACAATAGCGAACAGGGCTAGTCTGATCAACCAACAAGGAGCGCTGAAAACTATCCATGTCAAAAAGTACAAGTCTTGCATCGACTTGGCAAATGGATTTTTCTCTCTTTGTCTCGCCACACAGTCAAAAGGAAAAACAGCATTCACCCACAAAGGAAAAAGCTATGTATGGCAAAGATTGCCCCAAGGATATAAAATTCACCAAATATCTTTCAATCAGCTGTGATGGAAGTATTGGGGGACGTGGGTGCAACTGTGTACATCGATAATGTGTTTATTGCCGATGACACGGAAGATGAACATCTGAAGAGATTACAAAAAGTGATCAAAAGACTTGCAGATGTCGGTTTGAAATTGAATCTGAAGAAATGTCCATTTGGACAGTTCCGGGTGAATTATCTCGGATTCCAAGTCATAGCCGACTTGGGACTTTCGGATGGATAAAGGGAGAAACTGATAAACGACCCCCACGATCGGAGAATGAATTGCAATAGATCTTAGGATTGTGCAATTACGTCAGAGACCATGTTCCAAATTATCAGAAGTATGCCTGTCTGAAGAAAAATGGAGAAGGAAAACAAGGATCTGACAAACCCTGGATTTGGACGGCTGCAAATCAACAAAACTTGGAAGAACTGAGAAAGGCAATACAAGCAGTGGTGAGATTGGAGCCAAGGAGTTTGACAAGATAAACTGGTGGCCGAGATCAGCTGTGAGAACGACGATGCCATGATCCGAGTAAGTAACGAGAATGGAGGATTGGTTACTTTGTGTAGCTACACACTGTACCTTGTCGAGAAGAAATATCCACAAGAAGAAAAGGAACTGGCTGTGTTAGCGCGATACTGGAGTGTGCTCAAAGACCTAGCACAAGGACAGCTGGTTAAAGTCATCACACAAAGTCAGGTTCACTGTGATGGCCAAATCCATGGCCACACTTTGAAGTCGGTAACTTTTATGCACAATTTGTTTTTTCATTCAAACACAACACTTTAGTTTCAGTAAAACATGTATTAGTTGATTTGGATACATTTGTTCTTTATGTTGGCGCGCACATTTAGTTAGCATGTGTATTTGTATCAACTTAAGTTTAATTTGTTTGCTTGAGACTGACCTTTTGTTTGTGTTTTGCCAGTACTTACCTGCCTTGGAGTGGCCAGACAAAAGATTGGGGCCAGGGCTCAGCAGGCTTAAATGCTGATTGGACTACACCACTAGTTCCTGCTGGCAGGGGAAATTTGTAGTTTCTTTGTTTAGATAAGTTTTGTATTTAAGTAAATATTAGTATTTAAACTTTAATATTTTTGATTTTCATTTTGTGAGTCTTTAGTTTAGCTAAACTTAGCTGTACTGTTATTTGTTTTTGTGTTTGTAATTGTGTTCTGTTTAGTTACCCCTATTGTGTCTTAATTGGTCTGATCAGCCAGTATATAAACCCTTGTGTGTCATTTCTTTGTTAGGTCAGTTATGTTTGTTTGTGCAGCCAGTTTGTTTACATTTTTGCCTGAGTTCAGTTTTGTTTCTTTGACCTCTTTTATGAGCTCAGTTCATCTTTTTGTCATTTTATAATCTTTGTGTTAAAATAAAAACCCTAACCATATTTTTCTAATTAATATCCTGTGACTTCTCCTGTTTTAACTCGGTCCATCACATTCACAAATACCTGAGGAAGGGGACTGTTGAAAGGACCAAAGGGGAAGATGGGAAGACATACTGCACGGTGGGGAAGATGGGAAGACATACTGCTAGACCCAGAGCTTGAGATCGGGCTGGCACAACCCACCACCAAGAAACAACCGCTAGCCATACCTGAGAAAGAACAACATCTAGAGTGGACACTCTACACTGATGGATCAAGAAAAGGGTCAAATCACATGGCATACTGGGGGTTTATCCTGAAGCCAGACGACACAGAGAGAGGCCAACAGAAGGGAAGATCCCCTGGTAGTGCCCAGGTTGGAGAAGTGACTGCCATACTGGAAGGATTGTTGGAGTTGGTGAAAAGAAGAATCAAGAAGGCAAGGTTGGTGACAGACAACTACTATTGTGCCCAGGCCCTTAGAGAGGATCTATCCATTTGGATTTGAAACCGCTAAGGGCAAGCCAGTGGCACACATGGACTTGTGGAAGAAGATTGCTGAATTGAGAATGCATCTGGAGCTCAAGGTTGAGCATCAGAGAGTGCACATGCATGAGGGAGCTCATTGGCGTGGGAACGATGAGGTGGACAGCTATGTCCAGCAAAGGGAATCGAGAAGAGGGACAGTACTCCCAAGGGAAGGGAGGTCCCAGAGGAACACGTGGAAGAAGTCATGCGAGGCGTGCATGAGGCCTTAGGTCATGCAGGTGTATGACCTACATGTGAGGAACTGGTGGAACAAAACCTTTGGATCTCAGTAAGATGGGTTCAACGCGTGCTGAGAGGCTGCAAGGTGTGTGGTCAATACAACGCAGGCCGCAGGGGAGATCGGGCAGGCCTTAAATGACAGACCGACGTCTGCCGGTAGACCCGCCCTGTCAATGGAGCTCAACCAACGACCGTTCACCACGAAGGAAGCAGGGCGGAGCTCCGATGACACAAAGGAGAAGCTGACGCCCAAAGTGCCATTTTGTGTGGGACAGAGCGTGTTGGTGAAAGCAAGGGAACAGCCTGTGAACACAGCGGTGAAGCCAAACTTTGAAATAGACATTGTGAAGCAAATACTGGATAGGAATACAGTATTGCTGGAAAGAAGGGGGATCCAAGGAGTTGAGCAACTTAAGCCAGTTCCTGACTAAAGTAAACCAGAAGCCGGTGAAATGCCCAGTGGATCATATAACACTCCACCCTATATTGAACTGGCCACTGTGAAAGGGGTGGTTATAATCAGAAGAACAACCTCGGGGATATGGACAGGAAGAACCCTGAGGAAATAGGAAAGTGCTAAAACTGGAATCCTGTCAGAAGAAGATGAAATGTTGGAGTGGACCAAGAACAAACATAACTGCCCAGTCTGTATGAAGCCTAATCAGCTCCCTCTCTGTTGGGAGGAACCAGGACGACACAAGCCGCGACACGTTGCAACAGCGGAGACTCTTGGGTTAGGGTTAGGGTTTAAATGTGCCTCTGCTGCACCACACCTGAATAGAATAATTAGGTCATTAGCAAGGCTCTGGAGAACGTATCTACACAAAGAGGATGTAATTAAGTCATTTCATTCCAGTGTTTTGTACCTGTGGCACATCTAAACACTGCAGGATAGCGGCCCTTGAGTACTGGAGTTTGACACCCCTGCTTTAATTGGACAGTCGCTGTATCACCATGCCGAACCCCGTGGGGAACGGAGGCATGGATTGGTAAACTCTGGCCCTAACGTGTGGTACCATCCAAGGCCCGTTGCCTAAGCCACTGTGTTGGAGGGCGTTTCTTTGGAAGCGGGTGTGGAGGGGGCTGGAACCTGATTTGTCCTTCCCCTCTCCAGTATATACCACACTGCAGCAAGGGCGAGCAACCAGATGAGTAGGAGGAATCTCATCACCACAGAAGAACTTTGAGGAAGATTTGCAGTGCACCCAGTGAACCAGACCCAAGGGAATCCTTAATGCAATAAGCAAAACAACAATTATGGAACTAACACGCATAAGACAACTGGATATACCACTAGATCCAGTGAGTGCTCAGAACACCGACAAAAGTACAGACTCCGAAGACGATGACCTGGAATTCTCAGAACGAACCCAGCGATGGAAATCAACCAAGATAACGGATAAAGCCCTTTGTGTGAAAACTCTGCTAATGCTTTTTACTTCGCTATTTGTCTTTGGTATACTCATAACTGTTCTCAACTTAATCGGCGTTGGACGGTGGCATCTTACACATTCAAGAGTGACCTATGGACCCTCCAAGTATGCAAATGTGAGCTGTTGGAATACCAGCACAATTACCATCTTCATCCCGTGGGAGAACAATACGTATGTTCAGAATTATACCACACTGTTTACCAAGGATAAAAGGAAGAAGTATGTGGATTGGTAGAGTCGAGTGCATGACCTGAATGATTTGACTGTGGATGAACTCCTGAATCGCACCTGGGAGGTCTACAATCATGACTTTGTAGAAGATGGAGTGATCTGTTGGATTTGGCTTCTGCACAACAAGGTGCGCAGGATCATCAGGTGTAACTGGATCCATCCTGACCGAGGGAGGCCAGAATGGCATTGCAACATGGCCTTTCGACCCCTGGAGCTGCTTCCCACTCAAGGGTATTGGGAAAGTGAGTTGGTCTACCCGGCTCCCCACAAAACATCGGGTTGTCAGACCTGGCTCCCACGATGGGAATTCGGGGGTAACCATCTTCTGAATTGCTTCCAGAAATCTACCTCGGCCCCAGGATCATCCATCAACGGATCAACTGAAGGCAACAGCTCTAAAGCTGAACCAACTCCACGACCCACGTCGGAGAGCTTTATGAATATTACCGCTTTCCTGATCCGGCAAGGACCTCGAAAGTTCTTCAACCAGATGGATCAGCTAGAATGCATCAGAACCAAGTTCAACGTACTACACAGTTGCCTTTGGAACAAGCTTGTCAAATGCAATGGCCAGAATTTCATGGTTCTTGCCCTGCGAGAGTATGTGGTCTTCTCAGTTGTACATAACCGGGAATTGCAAATAAAAGTCGAAACTTGGCTGAATAACTCCTTCCCATGGGTTTGGACGGCTGGACCATACGCATACTTTCAAGGTGATTTCCCGGAGGGAGCGACTCGCTCCCCTGATGGACTGGAAGGAGCGTACTATTCTATGATGCACATCCAATGCCTCCCCACCCCTGATGACCTCAATGATGCACCTAAAGAAGACTTTGCTAAAATTAACAAATGTGTGGCTAAGAGGGTTGTTAACAGCCTCAATGACACTGACAGGGTTAAAAATGGTGCTTCACCCCGATGTGATATTTGGCAAGTTAGTAACACCTTTTACTCTTCCTGGAAGTATAATTGCCCGGATCCCGAATCCTATCCCACAGCAAAGTTGTTCCTTCACGCCTGGTATGAGAATTACCAGCGTAGGGAAGACTATGAATGGTGGGGGTTCCAGAAGAATGAGCTAAAAACCTGGGTCCTGCTGTGTCTCGGTGAGTCTGACAACTACTGGATAAAGTATCAATACCTTGCCACTGTTTAGTCCAAGGAGCGGGTAATTTGGCCAGGGGTCTTTTGGCAGCCTGACCTCTTTGTCCACCCAAGACCGTGGCGGATGACCTGCAACACCAAAAGGACCGAGTGCACCATTGGGCTGGCCCAGAAACCCTGTCAGACTGTACGAGGCTGTGAGGGTCACTGTAAAGAGCATTATACGGATGAATATGACCCCCATTCCCTTGAAGTTGAGTGGAAAAAGAACAGAGGGACTTGGCGAAGAGCAATTGGCCGGGGATGACGTGTACAGACGCCATTTTGGGTTTTCAGTTGAAAAAGCGGAAGAGCATCATTGGTGTTCCTGTACCTTTCATTCTCAACACCCTTATTGCTGTTGCAGAGGAACACGCTTTTCGAAGGAGCCTGTGCCAAGGTGAAGTGGACCCAGGGTTTAACTGGGTTTTCCAGAATCTATTGTATTCCAATCTAACCTGTAAGGTACCTGAGAAGCTGTGGCAGAAGTGTGGAAAAGGGTACCATCGACATGATTGTAGGCGGTACGAGACCCTCAGTTCAACCGTGACCACCACCATCACCGAAGTAGCAGAAGAAGTTGCTGATGCTCTGCGCATGGCTGGTCTTCTGCCATACCGGCTCCTGGTCCACCCAACAGCCCTTAAGATTTCTAGTGACAGTGGAAGGCTATGCAAAGATCATCCTACGACCCATCTTCTTCAGGAGATGGGATATGGCTACTTTACTCTTCGCTTCCTACCTTGGTGCATTGATGGGACGCACCAAGATCAACTGGCGAAGGGGCTCCGTCGTGGCGCTCTGGCTTACCCTGGATTCAAAGGCCTTCTGCATTGAGCTGGCATGCCGTGGGATACATGCTAAGCGCACCGGTCCCCTCAAGATTGCAATAGAGAGGCGGTTCTGGCCATAGCCATTATAGCGTAACCTCTCCAGCCAGGCTTTGTCTATCACAGGACAAAGTAGGTCTCGCTGGATTCAGAGATGTGCTGTCATGACCACATGGGCGATTGGGTGGGGTGTGTTGGTGGTCTTGTATTGGGTTAAAGACACCACCGCCCTGCCTATCATTGTATGGCTCATGACCTACGCCGCCATATTTGTAGACACCATTAAACCACAAATACAGGAAGAAGTACCCCCAATTTATGTTAATCTCCCCCTTGGCTCTTCGCCTCCACCAGTCACACAAGTTTAGTCAGCGCACCGCTTGCACCACTCCCCTCAGCCCTGCTTGATTGTTTTAATAAGTTGTTAATCCGTAACCTTTAATCATTAAGTTACCTAGATTGCTGTTTCTCCTCAGGCACCTTTCTGCTGTGTGGGGTGTGGAGTCACCGCAGAATCTTCTGGATTCCTTTGGGTTGCATCGTCTACCCGCTGGTGCCACACCTGTGTGCCCAGTAATTTTGACAGCATAAGGGCTGTCTTCTGCATGAACGGCGAGGAAGACCTGCCACTTGTTGCGGTCTCCACATCTAGAACCCTGGTGCGGGGGCACGTGGTCGTGTGGACCTCTGCATTTGGGAAAAGTGACGATGTCCTTCAAGTATCCCAAGGGAGCTATGGTAGATGTTGGTAGATGCTTTCTGTCTACCAACAAATGTGGGAACATCAAATCATCCGAAAGTGCCTCCCTACTCTGCATCTTCTGGATGGCAAGATCGTGGCTGTGGGTGCCTACATCCCACCTGTTTGCCCTGCTTCACCGGATTTATTCATAGACGTTGGTTGCCAAACCTGCATTGCAACTCACAATGGACATACCCAAACTGAGAATCTCAGTTCCTCTCATCGCCCCTGCCAGGGTGTCGGGAACAATCCGACATGACTCGCGTCACCTCCACTCCTACCTGAACCTGTCTGCATGAGCGTCGACCGGGACTGCCAAACGACACCGATCGACATTGAGGTGGATTTTCAGCAGCTACTGGAGGAGTTAGACCTGTTGCCGTGTGACCCGTTGGCTCCACAAGACGGCCCTGCTGATCCAGAATCCCCTGCTGGTTCCCCACATCTGTTGGAAGTCACCGGGAGATCCCCGGATAATGGTGGACGTATGGATACCTGGCTGTCTCCGCTATCAAACCTGTCGACATATGACATCGTGGACACCTGGACTGCCTCGCTTTCCCCTGTGGAATATTATGAGGACGACATCCTGCGGCTGGATTACGACGAGGAGATGGAATTCCTTGTCTGAACTTTGTGTTTTCTGTAATGTTCTGTTCGATCTCAAGGAGGGGGTGTCGTGAAACCTGGTTGGGACTGATTGAGATCTTTCCAGGACACACAGAAAACAGGTCACAAAAACCTAGAGGCGACGAGTAATCTTGAATTATGATTTGATGTTGATTATTGATGTTGATTAAAAATTATATAATCGTTATTGTCACAAAAATCAAGAAGGTAATAAGTAACCATGTAATTTGTATTAATGTTGATCGAAATTTATGTAATCTTTGTTTTAAATGTAGTACCAATTACTAATATAAATTATGTGATTTTGGATAAAAAATAGTAATGAATACAAGTTAAATGGAATGTCTCATACTGTGTTGCAACTAGAGGATGAATGGGAGAAAGAACTGTGAGCACGGGAGATACAGGAAGTGGTGTCGTGAAACGCACAGAAGACCATATGTTGGGTACAGATAAGAACGTCAGCAAGAGCAGCTCAGAGGAAAGAGGAAGTTTATGACGATTAAGCGAAGCTGCTTGACGTTAAGGAAATTGTGCAGGGAAGATTGTGTAAACTGCTTGTGTGTAAACCGCTTGTGTGTAAACCGCTTGTGCGTTCAGCTGAAGTACAAGAGTATAAAAATACATGCAAGAGAAGAATCGGGGTTCTTTGTTCCTCAGTGTTTGAGTCAAGACCACACGAAGACGCAGGATCAGACGAGGGCGACGCTTTGAAACCACGGGGAGCTGAAGACTTCGCACTGTTCGAGAAGGGAATAAGATCCGTTTACCCATAGCCCGGGTTCAGATTCGACAACCGCCCTACACTCACCCCAAAAGATCTCAACGATGCTGCAGTAGACATGGGGGATAGACAAAGATTGCCTATAGATAAAGAACTGAGCTCATCGAGGATACTCACCAGTTCGACTTTGAATTTATTCTAAAAAAGGATTCTGCCAGGACGAGATGGATCCCGGCCCATGGATATTAAAGTTTCTGCTGCCAAGACCAACTCAGCATCTGGGGACAACTGCATCCCAAAGCCTCTCTTGTAGTTCGGTGACACAGTATTGGGACCGGAGGGAAGTTTGATTTCTAAATTTCTTACATATATTAATCTTTTAATTTTTGATTGAAGTAGCAGTATGCCATTTCCCCTGCTAAAGCTTGCTAATGAAATATTAAAGTCTAATTGATGTGGTGGACAGTTAAATTGATTGAGTCATCTAAAAATTAATTCTTCTGATTAAGATAAGATCAATGTTCATGATCCTAGTAAACTAAAGGGCTTCAGACGTTTCTTTGGTTATGATAAATAATGACCTTGGGACTTGTGCCAAGTCTCTAAAGTTATCTAGACTGTAACAAGTGCACGTTATTAATAGAGGAAGAGCTACCGTTAACAGGAGTGGTTTCTGAAGTCAGGCATTTACAGGCTACTTAGATGTCAGTTTCATTAACTGTAAAACGTCATAACTCCTGGACCTGGAGGTAGTTAGAGTCTAGACACATCTTTCTCGCTCCCAGCTTAGATATAATGTCCTCTAAATTCTCATCTGTAGTAAAACTCAGGAGTTAAAGGCTTCTCTGACCCATTAGGTGGAGAGCTGGTAAGTAGTCAGTCTGAGAGGAGGTAGGGGTGTGGCTGATTTTTGCGTAATAACAAGACACAATAAATTATCTGTGTGCAAGATTACACCACATTTTGGAGCGAACAGATGCAACCTTTAGAAAATGTGTGCCAACTGCTTTATGGAAGCTTGCTACAGGCTCGGAATACCGGACCATCGGACACCTTTTTGGAGTGAGACTTACAACAGTGTGCACGTGTGTCCAGGAGTTTTGTGCTGCAATACAAACTGTATTAGTGCCTGAGCTGATTAAAATCCCCAATGCAGACAGATTTAAAGAGATGGCAGCATATTTTGAGAACCGGTGGGGTCTCCCACAATGTGTTGGTGCGATAGCTGGTTCCCACATACCTATAATAGCTCCAACCAAATACCACAGTGACTTTTTCAATCGCAAAGGGTGGCATTCTCTGATTCTGCAGGGAGTGGTGGATGGAAAGAGTTTGTTCTGGAATATTTGTGCAGGGATGCAAGGGTACCGAGACTGTCATCACTCTGGGAACTGGACACATTTGGAAACCTTTTTCTACCACACACTAAAGAAATCGGAACAGTCAATGTTGGATATTATGTCATTGGAGACTCAGCGTATCCTTTGCAGGACTGGCTTATGAAGCTATTCCTGGACACTATATGACTGACAACAGAACAACAGTAATTCAATAGCAAACTGAGTCGAGCTCGGGTGGGGGTTGAGGATGCTTTTGGTAGATTAAAGGAAAGATGGAGCTGTTTATTGCAAAAAAATGAGTGCGACATAGAGCTTGCCAAAATGATGGTGACAAAATGTGCGCTGCACAACCTATGTGAAAACCATGATGAGATGTATGATAACACATGGGATGTATCTGCAGCTGAATATAACTCTGCAGAGGCAGTGGCAGATATGAGAGTACAGCTGTATGAGATGCTCTTGTGCAGCTACTGCAAGATAAATAATGAGTTGGTTTTCTAGAGGGAGACATGAATGGAGCTCTGAAGTTCATTTTGTTCACAGGTGCAGTTCAAGTGATGTTAAACAGCAGGCCTCTGTCTGTCTGACTGTCCTGAAAGTTTTTTACATGCATGTCAGGTTTGCGCACGAGAATTTTTTGTCTATCACTTCTTTGTAAAATAAATCAAGCTCAGCTAGATCAGATTTGTCTATAACTATTAATTTTGAAGTCTTGTCACAGGTTCTCAATTGAATTTATTTCAAGACTTTGACTGGGCAATTCTGAGCATGCTCTGCCTGTATGTTTAGGATTGTAGGCTTGCTGGAAGGGAAATCTATAGCTTCCTTATTCCAGCTAACAAAAAATATGTTTTTTCACATGAGCCAAAATGTTATGTTTTATTGTCGTTTGATCTGTGCTCCTTTTCTTTGACACCAACATGGCTTGTTTGTACTTAAATTGTCATGTCTTTATTTCTCAATGTCTTTTTTCTTGCCACTCTTCCTTCAGGACAGGATTTGTGGAGTTTTCAACAAATACTTGTAGCATAAAAATGGTTGTATTATATGCATTAATTTCTTTGTCACATCTCTGCTGATACATGGTATGGCTGTGTGAGGGTTCTTGCATAAACCAGCCAGAGAGACGCTGAATGGAATCCAAAAATAATCTTTAATTATTTTTGAACTTTTTTGTAATAAATTAACATTAACAGGCCTCTCCCTCCCCTCTTCTCCAGCCCAGGTCTCCTTTAATAGCGCCAGAGGTCCCCTCACCTCATGACCATATAAAAGTTCAAAAGGAGAGAACCCGGTGGAGGCCTGTGGTACTTCTCTGTAGGCGAAGAGGAGATAAGGCAACCATTGATCCCAATTGGAGCCAGTTTCATCCACAAACTTACACAGCATCTGCTTGAGTGTTTGGTTGAATTTCTCCATGAGCCCGTCCATCTGTGGATGATAAGGGGTTCTAACACCCTTAATCCCCAGCAGCTGATATACAGTGGGGCAAAAAAGTATTTAGTCAGCCACCAATTGTGCAAGTTCTCCCAGTTAAAAAGATGAGAGAGGCCTGTAATTTTCATCATAGATGTACCTCAACTATGAGAGACAAAAGGAGAAAAAAAAAATCCAGAAAATCACATTTTCTGATTTTTAAAGAATTTATTTGCAAAATATGGTGGAAAATAAGTATTTGGTCAAGAACAAAAGTTCATCTCAATACTTTGTTATATACCCTTTGTTGGCAATAACGGAGATCAAACGTTTTCTGTAAGTCTTCACAAGGTTCTCACACACTGTTGGTGGTATTTTGGCCCATTCCTCCATGCAGATCTTCTCTAGAGCTGTGATGTTCTGGGGCTGTCGCTGGACAACACGGACTTTCAACTCCCTCCACAGATTTTCTATGGGGTTGACATCTGGAGACTGGCTCGGCCACTCCAGGACCTTGAAATGCTTCTTACGAAGCCACTCCTTCGTTACCCAGGTGGTGTGTTTGGGATCATCGTCCTGCTGAAAGACCCAGCCACGTTTCACCTTCAATGCCCTTGTTGATGGAAGGAGGTTTTCACTCAAAATGTGACGATACATGGCCCCATTCATTCTTTCCTTTACACGGATCAGTCGTCCTGGTCCCTTGGCAGAAAAACAGCCCTAAAGCATGATGTTTCCACCCCCATGCTTCACAGTAGGCATGGTGTTCTTTGGATGCAACTCAGCATTCATTCTCCTCCAAACACGAGTAGAGTTTTGACCAAAAAATTCTACTTTGGTTTCATATGACCATATGATATTCTCCCAGTCATCTTCTGGATCATCCAAATGCTCTCTAGCAAACTTGAGACGGGCCTTGACATGTACTGGCTTAAGCAGGGGGACACGTCTGGCACTGCAGGTTTGAGTCCCTGGCGGCGTAGTGTGTTACTGATGGTAGCCTTTGTTACTTTGGTCCCAGCTCTCTGCAGGTCATTCACTAGGTTCCCCCATGTGGTTCTGGACTTTTGCTCACCATTCTTGTGATCATTTTGACCCCACGGGATGAGATCTTGCATGGAGCCCCATATCGAGGGAGATTATCAGTGGTCTTGTAAGTGTTCCATTTTCTAATAATTGATCCCACAGTTGATTTCTTTACACCAAGCTGTTTACCTATTGCAGATTCAGTCTTCCCAGCCTGGTGCAGGTTTATAATTTTGTTTCGGGTGTCCTTTGACAGCTCTCTAGTTTTGGCCATGGTGGAGTTTAGAGTGTGACTGTTTGAGGTTGGACAGGTGTGTTTTATACTGATAACGAGTTCAAATAGGTGCCATTAATACAGGTAACAAGTGGAGGACAGAGGAGCCCCTTACAGAAGAAGTTACACGGCTGTGAGAGCCTGAAATCTTGCTCGTTTGTAGCTGACCAAATACTTATTTTCCACCATATATTGTCAATAAATTCTTTAAAAATCAGAAAATGGGATTTTCTGGATTTTTTGTTCTCCTTTTGTCTCATAGTTGAGGTATATCTCTATGATAAAAATTACAGGCCTCTCATCTTTTTAAGTGGGAGAACTTGCACAATTGGTGGCTGACTAAATACTTTATTGCCCCACTGTACCTGCTTTAGGAGAGTAGACATGAAGTTAGTGCCTTGATCCGTCACAATTTCACAGGGAAATCCAACCCTTGAAAAAAATTGCACCAAGGAGAAAGCCACAGCTCTTGCTTTAATTGTCTTTAATGGGAACACGTATGGGTACTTGTTTGCATAGTCTAATCACCAGCATATATCGGTGTCCAGATTTACTTCTTTCAAGTGGACCTACAATGTCCGTACCCAAGCGCTCAAAAGACGTGTCAATTAGGGGAAGAGGCCGCAGTGGTGCTCTGGAAGGGAACTTTTTGGAGGTTAATTGGCACTGAGGGCCACAGTTGCACAGAACTGTGCAACATCAGTCCGTAATCCAGGCCAGTAGAAATGGCGCTTGATGCAAGCCAGGGTCTTGTGGCTCCCCAAGTGGCCAGCCCAGGGAACTGAGTGGCCCAAAATAAGCACCATCTCTCTTGCATCCTTAGGGACCACAAGTTGCTTAAATGCCCCCTGTTGGCAGTAAAGGATATTTTTCTGTAGAACAAACTCTTCAGCACCATCTCTGTGGTCACCTTTCGAAGGTCCTTTGGTTTTCAGAAAAAGAGCAGCCAGACTTGAGTCATCACGCTGGATTTGAGCCATATTTAAAGGCACCTTAAAACCTTGTGGCAGATCCTGAACCTCTTCTGTAGATTTAACAGGTGTATTCAGAAACTTTTTCTGTCTCTTTTGTCGACATGATTTTCTAGATTTTCCAGGCTGCGCATCCTGCTCTACATCATAAAAAGGCAGCACACTCAGAATTGGAGGAGACTCTTCTGGCTGTTTTGCTTGAGAACGAGTCACTACATTGCAGTTCTGTGGTGTATGTAGCAAGTCAAACAAAACGGGTAAATCACTACCCAATACTACTGGAAAAGGGAGATTTTCTGCAACACCAACATTCAGTATGTATAGTTGTCCTTGCACTTCAATATAAATATCCGCCGTGGGGTATGGCCTTTCATCACCATGCACACATCGGATAGGGATTGTGTCAGATGTGCAAATTATATTAGATGGAACCAGCCCTCTTTCAACCAGAGTCTGAACACTCCCAGTGTCAATTAAGGCCTTCACACTTTTCCCATTAACTGTAACATCACTCAGTTTCACAGACTGTCCAATACTGATGCAGTTGTCACTTTTAAATGGGACAACACACAGCTGAGTGAGTTTGGGAGGGTTTTTTTGGACACACAGGTTTTGTATAGCCTTCCTGACCACACAAATAACAAACAGGCACTTTATTGTATTGCTTGGGTGTTGTGCTTACTGACTGGGTTTCCCTTAGGAAGGCCTTACCCACAGCAGATACACTCTTTTGGTGGTGTTGTACAGGTGCAGCTCTGCGTGCGTCTTTAGATGCCTTCCAAGAAGAGTAACTCCATGGTTGTCCTTTCCGTCTAGCAGCCACAAACACCTCAGCCAGTGAAGCAGCTTTGGAAGCTGTTGGAGGATCATGTTCCCGGACCCAAACCTGAAGCTCAGGAGACAGCATACGGAGATATTCCTCCAACACAATAACTTCACCAATGGCTTTCACTGTTTTACTTCTAGGTTGTATCCACTTTTCAAACATCTCCTTTAACCTTATGTACAGCTCCTTGGGAGTTTCTCCAGGCTCCACTTCTGTAGAACAAAATCTCTGATGATGGGTTTCTGGGTTAATGTCATATTTCCTAAGAATTGCCTCTTTAACAGATATATAATCATCCACTTCATCAATGTCCATATGCACATAAGCGCTTCTGGCGTTTCCAGTTAGCAATGGAACCAGACGGAAGACCCAGTCATTCTCTTGCCAGAGTAATTAAAAAATGTTCAATGTCATCAGTTTGTTAATTTTTCTAATTTAGGTTCCAAGAAGGAATGAAACTGACCTGAAGAGATGACTTTGCGAAGAGATGTCCCCTGGCAACAGATCTTTATCTTGTGGTTCTGGTTCATCTGAATCACAGTTTTCCAGCTTAGCAGGTTCAGATATTGGAAATGTTCAGGCCTGCACTTCTGATTGCAAAAGACTGAATTGGTGTTGCAGAGACCTGAACCGCTGATCTTGGCGAGCTGCTTCCTCTCTCATTGTTCTATTCTGTTCCTCCTGCTGGCTCATGTGGGCACGAAGAATATCAACAAGATCTGTATATGTTGGTTCTTTCACCTCTTCACCCTCAGTGCCTACATGTCCTCCAGATGCTCCTGCTTCAGTGCAATCAGTCTGCTCATCAAGGTCTGCTGTTCCCTGAGACTCCACAAAATTGCCTCGTTTACTCCTTCCTCCACGCTGCATGTTTCAATCATCAGGGTTGGTAATGGGGGAAAAAAAACTTTGTGCTCCTGGCTGGTAAGATCCCACTTCTGACACCAAATGTGAGGATTCTTGCATAAACCAGCCAGAGAGACGCTGAATGGAATCCAAAAATAATCTTAATTTATTACAAAAAAGTTCAAAAATAATTAAACAATGAAGAACTGGGCCCAAAAACTGAGGTCAACATAACAAACTCCAACTCAGGTAGTAACACAAAGAACTCAAGCACAAAACTGACCTAACAAACAAGACATGAGGGGAGCTTAAATAGTGGCTGATCAGACCACAGCTGACACACAAGGCGTAATTTAAACATGCAAAAACTTGAACAAATACTAATCAATGCAACACCAAATCTTTCAATTAAACAAACATTAGACTGAAACTACCAAATAGAAGAGACATTAAAGAACTGGTCAAATTAAATTAAAGAAAACCGAATTTCCCTGTCCCCGGGCAAACAAATGGAACGGCCCGCTGAGGAGGTTTGCCAGCCATATATGGATGTCAATTAGCTGGAGCTCTTCTGTGACCCTCCAGCAGCAGCTCCAAAGGAAACTGGTAACTCAAAACAAATAAATCAATTTGTTGCTTTTAACAAAAATATAAATAACTGACAAATAAAGTTAACTAAATGTGTGCACTTCAAATAGTTAACTAAAAAGTCAAGCTAATGAAAATAATTTTCAAAAATAAAAATCTAAACTATTCACTAATTAATGTCTAAATTAATATTAAGGATGAACAAAACAAACAGTTACCATTCAGGTCTGTGTGACAGTAGGGTCAGCTGTCACAGGCTGATACCATTGTTTATTGTTCTGCATTGTTTTTATATTTATCTTCTCTAATAAATCTGTGTTCAAAATCTCATCATGACTCATATTTTTCAGCATGAATACATTTCTTCTCAATAAACCACCACGACTGTCAAACATAAGCCAAGCCAAGCCAAGTTTATTTATATAGCACTTTAAAACAGTTCCACTGACCAAAGTGCTGTACAGCCACAGAATTAAAACAAGTGAAATAAAAATTAAAAGCACACCAACACCAAAAATACAATCACTTAAAATGAAGACACAATGCAATACAAGAACATACCGAAATATGCAGTCATAATAAATATCACAATAAGTAATCTAAAAAAAGCAATAAAAGTAACTAAAAGTAGCAGCAGCTCAAACTGAATCAAAGAACAGCCGAAAAAGGTGAGTCTTAAGAGCAGATTTAAAAGTTGCCAGAGAAGTGGCCTGTTTTACCGACATTGGCAAAGAGTTCCAAAGTTTAGGAGCTGCCACAGCAAACGCCCTGTCCCCTCTGAGCTTCCTCAAAGTCCTCGGCACCTCCAGGTACAGTTGACTCGCTGATCTGAGAGCTCGGGAAGGGCAGCGTACATGTAGCAGCTCAGAAAGATAGGAGGGGGCAAGGCCATTTAAAGATTTAAAAACAAATAAAAGAATTTTAAAATGGACTCTAAAATGGACAGGTAACCAGTGCAGAGAGGATAAAATAGGGGTAACATGTTCTCTCATCCGCGATCCAGTTAAAAGCCGTGCAGCAGCATTCTGGACCAGCTGAAGACGAGACAGAGAGGACTGGCTTACACCAACGTATAAGGAATTGCAATAATCCAACCGAGTTGTGATAAAGGCATGGATTACTACTTGAAAGTGCTCAGCTGATAAAATGTTCTTAATCTTTGCAAGCCGCCTCAAATGAAAGAAGCTCGATTTCACTACGGCACTGATTTGCCTGTCCAATTTAAAATTTTCATCCATTACGAATCCCAGGTTTGTGACAGAAGGCTTTACATATTGTGATAGCGGACCCACGTCCACTGGAGGAGACCTACCAGTGGTACCAGGGCCAAAAACAATCACTTCCGTCTTTCTTTCATTAAAATTCAAGAAGTTCAGAGCCATCCAAGTTTTAATTTCATCAATGCACTTCATTAAAATCCGCACAGAAATGACTCCCTTGCGATTTAGGGGCACATAGATCTGTGTGTCATCCGCATAGCAATGAAAAGCAATATTGTGTTTCCTAAGTATTGACCCAAGAGGAAGCAAATATAAAGAAAACAAGAGGTCCAAGTATTGAGCCCTGCAGCACCCCACACAATAAAGGAGCAGGGGATGATCTAAAATCATCTAGGTTAACACAGAAAGACCTATCGGCCAGGTAAGACCGAAGCCACGCTAGGACAGTGCCTTTGAGACCTACATAATGCTCTAAACGAGAAATTAAAACATCATGATCCACCGTGTCAAAGGCCGCAGTCAAATCTAAGAGAACTAAAATCACAGGGTCCCCAGCATCTGTAGCCAGAAGAATATCATTAAAAACCCTCAACAATGCAGATTCAGTACTGTGAAAAGTTTTAAAACCAGACTGAAAGGCCTCAAGAATATTGTTTTCATCGAGGTAGGCTTTTAATTGGTTATAAACAACTTTCTCTAAGATTTTAGAGATGAAAGGAAGCTTAGAAATAGGCCTGAAGTTGGATAACAAAGAAGGGTCTAGGCCAGGTTTTTTGATCAGTGGTTGAACTAATGCCTGTTTAAATAGTCTTGGAACCACACCAGTAGACAGGCTACTATTTATAAGAGCCAGAACAAAAGAGCCTAAGACAGGAAGAACCTCTTTAAAAAGCCGCGGTGGGAAAATGTCAGTTTCAGAACCTGAGGACTTAAGATGACCAATAATCTCATATAATGAAGACAGAGTAACAGGCTCAAACTGGTACAAAGCAGTAGAGCAATTGACAGAGACTGAAGGGTCAGAGGCTGAGCACGTTATTTGTGCCCTAACACTGTCCACTTTGTTCACGAAAAAAGTGCGAAATTTCTCACATATCTCCAGTGATGGCTCAAAGCCCGTGTACTGAGGGGCATTCAAAACACTATCAACAATACTAAATAATAAGCGAGGCTTATGACGATTAAGCAAAATTATATTTGACAAGTGCTCCCATTTGGCATCTTTCACTATTAACTGGTAGCGATGCCAGGAATCCTTCAGTAGCTGGAACGACACCTGCAACTTGTCTTTTTTCCACTTTCGTTCAACTTTTCGGCATTCACGGCGAGCAGCACGAGTTGTGTCATTCAGCCATGGTTCTAATTTAGTCTTCAATTTCCTGGGTTTCAATGGAGCCACTTCATCTAGAGCAGACTGACATGCAGAGTAGAACTAGGAGGTGAGAGCCTCAGTATCAGAAGATGTGGACATAGAAATGTTTTGATCAAAAATCGCAGAGAAACGAGTAGCCGTGAGCTGGTTTATAACGCGATGGCACCGTGCAGAAACACAGGGTTTAACAGAATTACCAGGCATAGCAATATTGAACAGCACCGGCTTATGGTCTGAAAACACAGCATCACCAATCAGCAAGTGAGAAATAGACAACCCAAATGACAAAACAAGGTCAAGTACATGACCACCTTCATGTGTGGGCTCAGACACCCACTGAGTGAAGTTAAAAGAATCAATCAAATTCAAAAAGTCTTTTACCATCGGTTTGTCCGGGCAGCAAACGTGAATGTTAAAATCTCCAATAATGAGGACTTGATCATATTGGGGCAAAACGTCTGCCAACAGTTCAGAAAAGTCATTCAAAAAGTCCTTATTGTATCCAGGAGGTCTGTAGATAACAGCGCACAGCAAGGGGTGGGAGCGACCCAGCTCAAACATACTCAGTTCAAAGCTGGAGGAGGAGAAGGCCGCGGACAGCGGCTTACATTTGTATACGTTCCGAAAGAAAGTCGCTATTCCTCCTCCACGACCTGATGTCTGGGGACAGTTCAAATAAACACAGTCAGGAGGTAAGAGTTCAGAGAAAGCACTGAGCTCACCAACACTCAGCCAAGTCTCTGTCACAGACAGGAAATCCAGTTGGTTTAAAGTGAAGAAATCCTTAAGAATAAAAGTTTTATTTGAGAGGGATCTGGCGATCCTGACAGGAGCCGGTAGGGTCGGGTCTTTAGCGCCGCAAACACCCCGACGGAGAGCCTGGAGGTTCGTAGTATTAACTCCCTGCTGCCTGGAGCGGCTCGGAATACGGTAGCGAGGCCGCGGCTGCAGAAACAGTCCCTCTGAGCCAGCCACCGGCACCAACCAGGTGTAAGCAAAATCCCAAGGGCACCAAAAAAGGCTTCTTTCAGTTGTAGCAATCCGCGCTAAGCAGACCTTCAACCTCACCAGCCTACCGCTGCGTTTCCCTCGGGCACGGTGGCGTTTTCTCCGGAAAGGTGGAGCCGGAGCACAGAAAAGGTAGTCCGGAACTCCCGATAGAACCGGAGGCAAAGTTTTTGGATTTCCATAAGAAAATTTCGCCTCTGCTAGGGATCGGAGATCCAAAAGAGTTCGGCGGTCATAAATCAGTAGAGCGCTGGTGTAAAAACTTTGAAAAACAAGCGCTGATACAAACATTAACAACCACAAATAAGGTGGACAGACGGCACGCCGTACACACTGGCGCCATCTTGGTTAAAACAACTGTTGCTTACAAATATACACAGTTCAAAAGCTAAACAAATCAGTAAGCACAAACATGTCTTGACTTCAGACTGCAAGGAAATCCTGCATATAATACTTTGTTTACATCAGCTGGTTTCAAGTAAGTGTAACACAGAAGAGAAGGGTATTATATATTTTAATTAATAAGCCAATAGGTTTGGCTGTAGGAGCACAGTGGAGTGTTTAAATGACATACAAAGACAGTTGGATAAATTTAAAGAACAACTGGCTTCAGTGACAAACCATAAAATTGACAAACAGTTGTACAAAACACACAATTATGAAAATAAAATTACACAAAATAAAATACAAGAAATAATAATAATAATAATACTTGGCCAAGTGCTAGTTCTCAGTTTTAAATCTTTTGGGTGCACCCTGGTAATCTGAATTTTAAATCGTAATAGACAACAGATGAATCAATTTCAGTTCCAATTAGGTTCAACTCAGCATCATTCACATGAGGAGACTTTCCTACACAGCAGTTTGTTACAATGTCCCACATAAAAACTGGTCCAAAACGTAATGTCCAAAATTTCAGGATGAAACAATAAAAATGAAAAATGCCACTCAGTGGTCTCACGCATAACCAACTGTGTGTGAAGATGTGAGTGATACAGGCATCCTGGGATGAGGATGCCTGTATCCTATCCAGCCTGTATCCTTATCTGCGGTACACCTGGGGTAGGCCACACCGCAGGACCTTTTATCTCTTAAAATGAGTCCACAAACTATCACTATTGCTTCTACATCGTCATCCGTGTTTGGTTATTCTAAATTCCCACTATGTTGGGGGTTTTACTGAGTTATTCTCTGGAATCGGGATGTTCATGACTGGAATCGGTTCGTGTTGCTCCTGCCTTGGACACACGAACCGATCAAACCTGTTGTACTTTTATCAGCTCAGTGGTCACAGAGGTTTGGAGAATCGGCTGACAATTCTTAAATCTTGCCGTCTAAACCTGACTTACGACTCACAAGCTCTACTCATCTCCTCTTGCCCAAACGTTCTGACTCTGGTCGCTATGGAAACGTTTATATATATCCCTTCAAAATAACAGAAGCGCCACAAAAACGAACATTTTACTTTCGTAAAAATTTTAAGTCACAATAATGACTAACGGGAGCCCTGAGCTTATTTCTCTGCAACAAGACGGTTCCATCTGGGAGTGATGGGAGACAATAACACCCGAGCTGTGTTGCTTGAGCACAGCGTGTTTGGTCTCTATGTGGCAAAGCAGCTTGAAGCTTCATTGCCTCAGTAGCAGCCGGTCGCCGCATGTTAAGCAGAGCAGGCTTGTAATGTGGGACTCACCTACCGGTCTGGGATAAATCCATTCTCCTGTCTCTTCTGTGGGCCTTTTCCCCTTTGCAAAGAAACTTTGCAAAGACATCTGATCTGTTTCTTACTCATTTTGCTGCTTGTGGGCTCAATATTGGCACGCAAGTAACCGAGACTTCCAATGATTCACTTCCTGCTAATGAGCCCCCTGGTGGTTGAAGAAAAATCCACCAGGGGGCTCATTAGCCCCCTGGTGGCTAATGAGCCCCCTGGTGGTGGCAGTAAATGAAAAAAAATCTGAATGCTCTCTGGTATTGTTCAGGGGCTGGACCAAATGTGGAGGTGGGCCGGATCCGGCCTGCGGGCCATAGTTTGGGGACCCCTGCTATAAAACGTACCTTCAAATTTTTTTAACCCCCCGGGAAACTTACATATAACAGGCCGCTGGTATCTCTGCCGCTCTCGGTTTTCCATAAGGACCCAGCAGAGGGCAGCAGAGGGCTGCGTCCTAATAACTGCTGGATATATTAAAGACACATTTTTCCGTCTCCAAATCCGGTTTTGTTCATGCCGAGTTTACATGCAACGGCTTTATTTCCCTCCTGTACTGCCAGATCGATACTCCTCAACTTAGAAGCTGCATCATATGAGTTTGAAAACATTTCTCTGTCGTGCCTGCTGCTAGCATGTGCTTGTTCTAAATTAAAATTAGTGTGTTCTTCTTTGATTTCCAATTTTGACTTCCAATCATTCACTTCTTGCTAAAGAGCTAAAGAGGTGGTTGAAAAAAAATCCACAGAAAAGCCGCATGTTCAAAGTGTAGGAAAAAAGTAGCAGCTTATAGTCCGGAAAATACGGTAGGTGAAATTGGATAATTTCCACGGCACACCTGACAATCACTCACTGCACACTAGTGTGCCATGGCACAGTGGTTGAAAAACACTGCTCTAACATCCCCAGACACCTACAAGTTTGCTCCAGACATTTCCATTCTGGTGTCTAAATTTGCTTTGTTGGTGTTGTGTCATTTTTTGCTATGATTTTGTCCGGGTGTACTCATGTTCAGTTTATGTTGAATTCATTTAAGTGGGTCAACCTTGTTTAGGTCGAGCTTTTATTGTTTATGTAGTGTAGTTTGAGTTTTGTCAGTTTACATCGAGGTTATTCCATTATTGTGAAGTAAACTATTTAAGTTTTCTAGTGTTATCAAATTTACAGTATTAAATTTACAGTAGGTCCTCTTCAAGGCAAACCGACGTGTGAAGTGGATTAGCTAAATCCAGACTGGGTTCCAGCACTGAATATGGGTCACTGTGAGGTAAACGCCACAACATCGGACAGACATGCGCAACAATTAAAGAGGCGATACAGCAAGACCATCCAACAAGTTACAGAGACTGTTTTTATTATTTACTCCAGATGAGGTAAATAATGAAAACACAGTAGCGGAGGCAATAGAAGAGGAGCAAGTTGGAGAGACTGATTAAGAAACCCCAGAAGAGGAGTTCAGCAAGGCTGCAGACTCTGAAGAGGAACAGGAACCATTTGTGTTGAAATGTGTACAGTTGGAAGTGGCTGTTTTCTCTCATTTAATAATTGAATGTATTCAACATTCATGAAACGTTTGATTCAAGCACTTCAAGTTGCATGTAAACAGGTGAAGAAATTAATCACATTTTAAGTCAAAATTTGATGTATAAATATTTCAGGTAATAAACATACACGTAATGAAAGATTATATTTTTAAATAAATATTTTATGTGACTAAAGTAAACTATTATATAAATAGACATCTGCTTGTTACATTTACTGGGTATTAATAGATGTGAACATTTAATGTAACAAACAGACTGTCAGGACACTGGGTTTTTGGGTTTGTTTTGCTTTATTTTGTTCATTAAAATAACATTCACATAAAGTACGACTACTGCCTGCTGTGTTTGGGTCAACCGGCACATCACATCATGAACAAACCAAATGAAAGAGCCCATCTTTAAACATATAATGTGTAATTAAACAATAAAGGTTACAAGTAAATTTTATTAAATAGATCACACTTTAAGTAAATATTTGTTGTATTTAACATATTTCAAGTAAGTGAACAAGTAATGGAATAGATCCTGTCCTAGAATTTTATATAATTGAACATTACAGGTAACAAATGTGATGATCGTCTGAGGTAATACATTTTATTAAATTTTTTTAAATATATTTTTTAAATATAATTTTGGTTAAAAATAAAAAAGGGGTCAAGATGGAATAAAAATATGCCTAATCTATATAGTTTAGTAGAATAATTTCACACAAATTTTGAGTTAATAGGTCACATGACCTAGAAGCTATTGAAGAAAAATACAAAATTTTGACTACAGAAGTAACAAAAAAAAAATAGAAAGTGTTAAAATGTAATAAAGATGAATGTGTCTCACATATACAGTCTAGTACAGTGTTTTCCAACCACTGTTCCGCGGCACACTAGTGTGCCGTGAGTGATCGTCAGGTGTGCCGTGGAAATTATTTAATTTCACTACGGTACCGTATTTTCCGGACTATAAGCTGCTACTTTTTTCCTAAGCTTTGAACCATGCCGGATAGTAGCCCGGTGCGGCTTCTCTCTGGATTTTTCTTCAACCACCAGGGGGCTCTCTAGCAGGAAGAGAATCATTGGAAGTCAAAATTGGAAATCAAAGAAGAACGGTTAATTTTCATTTAGAACAACCAGCTAGCAGCAGGTACGACAGAGAAATGTTTTCAAACTCGTATGATGCAGCTTTTAAGTTGAGGGCTGTCGATCTGGCACTACAGTAGGGAAATAGAGCCGCTGCACTTAAGCTCGGTGTGAACGAAACCATGGTTCTGCTTTGGAGACGGAGTGCTGCGTCCTTAATATATCCAGAAAGATTTATTAGGACGCAACCCTCTGCTGGGTCCTTTTGGAAAACCGAGCGCAGCTTCCAGTTTTTTTTTAATTGAAGGTGCTAGTATGGTGCGGTCTACAGTCCGAAAAATATGGTAATTGGTTTTAAAAGATTTTTTGAAAATTATCTGCAAATAATGCCATCTTCGAGTGTCTACTCTTGTAGTGACTAGTGGCGTAATCATGTAATTTTCTTACCACTAGATGGCAGTAGGTACAGAGCATTTTACATTAAAACAAGAGAATTAGTGATGCATGAATGTTACAGGTAGCGGTGAGATCACTGAATCTAGAAAGACTGTGACAACAGAACATGGGTCCATTTCCCACAACATATCTGTGTGAAGTGAGCTTCTCAAGCCTGGCTACGATAAAAACTAAAAACAGAGAGAGACTGAGAGCTGCTGAGGAAGAGCTTTGTCTTTCTTCACTTTCTGCCAGGAAATCAGCTGTTTCTATGGAAGTAAATATGTGCCATTAGAATTTGAATAAAAAATGCATCTGAAACTTGAATGTTGTATATTTGCGCTTACTTTTTCAATTTTAAAATTAATTCAGAATACAATTTTGACCTAAAAAAGAAAATTCAGTGTCATTATTTGTACACGTTTGCAATTTTCATTTGTTAAAAAAATTCACATTCCTATTTCAAAGTGATAAAATTTTCAATATATATATTTTTCAGTGTTAAAAAAATTCAGCATATAAAAAAATCAACTTTTAAAAATACAAATGCAATATTTTCAGTGTCCTAAAAATTCAGCTTGCTCAAATTCGCTGTCTCAAATTCAACATCTAAAAATTCGCTGTACAAAAATGGCGAGGTTACTTCAGGTCACAGACATTAGCAATCGTTGTCAGATTTCAACACTGAGCCAATCACATGACCCAAGCGTCATATTGAAGAAATACCAGCATCACCGAGGTCAGCGACTATGGAGGCGAACGCAAACCCAACGGTGAGTCTATGCTTTCATATTTCTGTAGTACATTTTATTTTGCGCATGAACTTTGATACATGATATTAAAGCTTGATTTAAATCACGGGTTTGGGCCGTTGTTAATCTTACGCCATGTAATGCTGGCATATTTTACGCCATGTAATGCTGGCATATTAGTTCTCGCTACCTGCTAGACCTCCACCCCCTTCTCTTGGCTGTCCTACACCCAATTTTCCCGTTTTATTTAAAAAAGGAATATCACTTGCGCCAACCCTAGAATCTTTAAAGATAACTGATGGGTGGCGACTTTCCGGGTTGTTTGTATGTTGTCTTAGGTGAGACTGAGACAGGCAGTCTTAGTAAAAGTCGTAATTTTCCAGGAGATGCTACCGCTAATGTAGCTAATATGGCTGCCTTGTATGCTTCAAGGAGGGGCTGTGAACTCTTCCGACATTAATTATAACCACAACCCCATTCTGTTCATCTACTGTATTGTTCATGTGACTTCATTTATGAATAAATTAATACATTTATGGTCATTATAGCGTCATCCAAACTACTGCTTCTCTTATCTGACAAGTGTTGATATATATTAATTTACATTCTTTTTACTTTGCGTTACAAAACGTCGTTCTGTTACCTAGCAACATTAGAAACAACCTTTGTTTTTTCATTTGATTTTAACTCATTTTGAAGAAAATATATGCTTGCAAGTACAGCTGCTAACTTATTTTAGATTAAATATTATTTAATTCGATTTCTCAATACTGACCTATTGATTTCAAAATAGTTTTTTTATTTTATTGACAATGTTTTTGACATTTTTTTTCTTTTTTCTTTTCAAGGAACTTTTGCTGGATCATATTTTTGATAGACTCCCTGATCGTTTGGAGCCATTTCTATTTCTCCAATTACAGATGGTCCTGCAGTCAATCCGGGTTGACTGCAGGACCCGGATTGACTGCAGTCAATCCAGGTCCTGCAGGTGAAGAAGCAAAGTGATGACGGTGACGACAACGATGATGTCTTGGAAGCAGAAACTACGCAGGTGACAGGGTTTCTCCATCAGTTTCTCAAAGAAGGTAAAATGTCTGTATAAACATTTGGCCAATGTTTGTTATTTTGAGAATGATAAGATGTGCAATACATACCAGCATAATACAGTACATTTATTTTCTTATAATCATGTCTTAACACTGCACAGATAAAGCTGATAAAGCTTTTCAGGTTGATTAGTGAACATGGCAAAAGGTATTCAAATGATTTTTGAAGGATATCACATTCATATTCATTAGTTTCTTAGATGGAAAAGACATTCGCATAAAGTCATATCTCAAAGTCAGCTTTATGAATGATAACATCTACAGGAAACTAACTCACCATGTATCTAAAAAAAACAAATGAATACTTTTCCTAGCATCTTCAGACAATCTGCACCAGCTCATGAGATTTGGGTTGGCTGGGAGGCTCCATGGCAGGAACTGAAGCCTGAAGTAGTGCAGTCAACTGGACCAAACCACATGGCCACTTCATCCACCTGCAGTGAACGTTTACGCCTTCCAAGCCATTGTTCTACCTACCAGGCTCTGTATGCTGACATGACGGTGTGTCTTAAATCGGTTGGGACTGGCTTTGGTCTTCTTTGAGAACTCAGTGCATTGGTGTTTCATTTGTTCAATAATTGCATTTCAATATGGCAATTAAGTAAAATTACAAAGTCATTTTATTATTAGCTTTTTTCTTTTTTACAAATACTGTTAATCATTCACCGCAGTCTTGACATTAAGTTGTGTTCTTTGAAGTGACGACTAAGTACCTGAAATGTTTGTCAAGCATCCCTGTAAATCTTAAATGTTAGAGTAACTATGTTCAGAGTTTCTGAGTCAGCACTGTTTGTACAGGAAATATGAAACGGAAACTGTTTTTATGCAGTATTTTATTGAATGTTCATCTATGCTTGAAGTATTAGAAAATAAATGACATAAGACAAACTTAACTTTTCCATTCTTATAATGCAAGAAAATGAAGGTCCTACACAACTGTACCTACTAGGTTCCTTTTGAGATAAAAGAACAATCAACTCACAAATTTAGAACATTTTAGTTCTTTAACAAGTCTACCATAAAAGCACTATGATTCACTTTTCCAAAACACAAATTTTACCTCTGTGGTAATATGATCAGCACTTAGCTTTACATTTCATAAATGCTGTATTTTGAAACTGGACAAGTTTCACAAAGTAAAGAACTGTTCACAAAACAGAACTGCAGCAATATAAATGTCACAACAAAAAGACAGTGATGTGCCTTTTGGGTTTACTGCGACTCCTAAGGCATTTGTTCATCAGTCAGTTCCACATTTGAATTTGGTACTGTGACGTTTGACTCTTCCTGAAGAGGAAGCCCGCACTCCTCCCATTCAATTTCGGGAATCTGTACACCCTGGAAAACAAAGAAGGGATCAAGAGAACTCAAAATGTACTTGATGACTGCAGATTGCTATGTTACAAATTAAATGAATGATAGTATACATGCTACACATTAAATTATCCAATTAAAATGTACCTCTGTCAAGGCACTGTGGGGTTCAGGAATTGAATGGTGTGTAACTTAATCAGAATTTGCTTATAATTACAGCATTAATCACAAATTTGAGCTCAAAAGATATATTTTGGAGATACAAAGTAGTGGGGATTAAAATGATTTTAATAAGTTAACAGCTGTACTTGCAAGCATATATTTTTCTCAAAATGAGTTAAAATCAAATGAAAAAACAAAGGTTGTTTCTAATGTTGCTAGGTAACAGAACGACGTTTTGTACCGCAAAGTAAAAAGAATGTAAATTAATATATATCAACACTTGTCAGATAAGAGAAGCAGTAGTTTGGATGACGCTAATATGACCATAAATGTATTAATTTATTCATAAATGAAGTCACATGAACAATACAGTAGATGAACAGAATGGGGTTGTGGTTATAATTAATGTCGGAAGAGTTCACAGCCCCTCCTTGAAGCATACAAGGCAGCCATGTTAGCTTCTACATTAGCAGTAGCATCACCTGGAAAATTACGACTTTTACTAAGACTGCCTGTCTCAGTCTCACCTAAGACAACATACAATCAACCCGGAAAGTCGCCAGCCATCAGTTATCTTTAAAGATTCTAGGCTTGGCGCAAGTGATATTCCTTTTTTAAATAAAACAGGGGAAAATTGGGTGTGGGACAGCCAAGAGAAGGGGGTGGAGGTCTAGCAGGTAGCGAGAACTAATATGCCAGCATTACATGGCGTAAGATTAACAACGGCCCAAACCTGTGATTTAAATCAAGCTTTAATATCATGTATCAAAGTTCATGCGTAAAATAAAATGTACTACAGAAATATGAAAGCATAGACTTACCGTTGGGTTTGCGTTCGCCTCCATGGTCGCTGACCTCGGTGATGCTGGTATTTCTTCAATATGACGCTTGGGTCATGTGATTGGCTCAGTGTTGAAATCTGACAACGATTGCTAATGTCTGTGACCTGAAGTAACCTCGCCATTTTTGTACAGCGAATTTTTAGATGTTGAATTTGAGACAGCGAATTTGAGCAAGCTGAATTTTTAGGACACTAAAAATATTGCATTTGAATTTTTAAAAGTTGAATTTTTTTATATGCTGAATTTTTTTAACACTGAAAAATATATATATTGAAAATTTCATCACTTTGAAATAGGAATGTGAATTTTTTTAACAAATGAAAATTGCAAACGTGTACAAATAATGACACTGAATTTTTTTTAGGTCAAAATTGTATTCTGAATTAATTTTGAAATTGAAAAAGTAAGCGCAAATATACAACATTCAAGTTTCAGATGCATTTTTTATTCAAATTCTGATGGCACATATTTACTTCCATAGTTTTCATCCAAACATGCACAGGTTTTACACCAGGTGGATAAAAGATAGATATTGACATTTTGTACATGCCACTCTTCATATTGTAATAGCAAATGTGAAGTGAAATCTTTCTCAAATATTATTGCTTCTTTCAGAATAAGAATTACTTTCTTTATTCCGGCTAAAAGAATGCTTGTGGATTAGTTTGTAAAACACTTTGAAGTTTTCTACAACTTCTTTAAATTTAACACCACATTGTTGTGGCACTGTTCAGGTGTATTTTTGAAGTTAAGTGCATGTTAAGTGAAATTTGAAATAAGAAATGTAAAATGTGATAAAAATAAATGTTTGTGTTTATTTGACTCCTATTCAAGATACTTTGATAAGAATGACTATATATGTAATATAGGCGGCGACAGAGTATCTTTGTTTACATTTTTTGGTTGATGGTGTGCCTCGTGATTTTTTCAATTAAAACAATGTACCTTGGCTCAAAAAAGGTTGAAAAACACTGGTCTAGTAGAACAATTTCACACAGATCTTGAGTTAATGGCACACGATTTGGAATCTATTGAAGAAAACATTTAATATTGAAATGATTTAAAATATTGAATATGATGTAAAACTTTAATAGAAGATAGTTTGCCTTGTAATAGCATGAATTACCATCTTTTTGTATCAGTTCGTCACAAGAACAGAAGCATTTATTTACAGGAGTGTTTGGTTCGGAAATTAACGGACCAGAGACCAGCTGGCCGAAATTAGCGTTCATAAATCGGATCAACCTTGAGCTAAACGCCCCTTACTCCGCGGAGCGCAAATATCCAATATCCAACTTGAAAACAACTTTGCTGCGGTCGGGAACACAAAGAAAACACGGTTTTCTGACTAGTTTGTTTTGGTCAGTGGCCAACAAAGATGGCGCCGAGTGACTGCGCGAGAAGTAAACGTCACACTTAGTGACATAAGTTCCAAAGCTCTATAATAGAATTTTATTAAGCTGTTCTAGCTTTAATCCTTAAATCATGTTTCTATAGACATCATATTTGACATCAATTTATCAAATTGCTCAAATTTGCAATAAAACAATTATCTTTTGCCTCAATGCAGTATTTCACTACATTGTCAATTTACCTTTTTATAAATTGCAAAAGGATTTTTTCAAACACAATATTATACATTACATTTGACCTAAAATCAGTAAAAGTTTACATTTGAATAATTAAATAGTTCCAATAAACACTATTATTCAACAAAAATGTGATAACAGAGCAAAAACTGAAATGAAAGGCACATAATATGCTCAACGATCTCAATGCGACACGTTTGGGACAACGATGTGGTGGCTCTCAGTCCGGACACGTGGGGCACTAGATGACGTAAGAAGGCACATTTCTCATGTTTTAACCTCAATAATATGAACTTTCATCGTGAACAAAGTAAGAACAAAGTAATTTACAGGGAGCAAACTAATGTGACAGATTTTCCAAGTTTTTTCATTCTAGGACACAAAGTAATTTGACCCTCACAGAAACATAATAGGTTTATTGCACAATTATACAATTATGCTTTTGTACATAATTATACTGATTACACAAGACCATCCATCACTCAAGTTCCAAAAGTATCTTGATGAGCATATGGACAGTTTTTTCTGTGTGGGAATGTTTTGGCTGAAAAATGATCTAGAAAATTAATATTCAGCTCAGATTGCATGATGATCAGAACAGAAAAAATGTTGGCTTAATTCCGTCAGGTATGTTTTGTAGATATATTGATGTTTATCTTCTTTCATTTTTTATTTGTAATCTTAAATTTCACTACTGAATCTCATTTGGGTCACTATGTTTTCAAATATGCAAAAAAAAAAAAAAAAAATCTAGATAAGTTAAATATTATATTTAACTTATCTAGTTAAATATAACTATTCCAAGCCTGAGAGGCAAACGTTGGAGAGATATATAAAGGAATCGCAAGAGGCTGGCTTAATTCGCCCCTCATCTTCCCCGTTAGGGGCGGGGTTTTTCTTTGTGGGGAAAAAAGATGGTTCACTAAGACCGTGCATAGACTACCGAGGGTTGAACCAAATAACAGTAAAGAACAAGTATCCTCTGCCACTCTTCTCCTCGGCATTTGAACCAGTTCACGGTGCGACCATTTTTTCTAAGTTGGATCTTAGAAATGCGTATCATCTCCTGCGCATTCGAGAAGGAGATGAATGGAAAACGGCATTCAAGACACCATTAGGACATTTTGAATATCTTGTTATGCCGTTTGGTCTGACAAATGCCCCAGCCTGCTTTCAAGCACTCATAAATGATGTCCTAAGAGACTTTATAAATGTGTTTGTATTCGTGTATTTGGATGACATTTTGATCTACTCTAAGAACCTTGATGAACACAAGAAACATGTCCGCCTCGTCCTTCAGCGCCTTTTGGAAAACAAGCTTTTTGTCAAAAGGCAGAGAAGTGCGAATTCCATCAACCCTCTGTGACCTTCTTAGGGTTTGTCCTGGAGGGCGGACAGGTGAAACCGGCGGAGGAGAAGATTCAGGCGGTGTTAAGTTGGCCCATTCCTCAAACTAGAAAACAACTGCAGAGGTTCCTGGGTTTCGCTAACTTTTACCGTCGCTTCATTAAGAATTACAGTCAAATAGCCCAACCATTAACTGCTCTCACTTCGGTCAAGATCCCATTCACCTGGACGCCAGAAGCCGACGCTGCTTTCAGTCGGCTTAAGAACATGTTTGCCAGTGCTCCCATCCTAATTCAACCTGACCCAGATAAGCAGTTTGTTGTGGAGGTGGACGCTTCTGACACTGGAGTTGGGGCTGTACTTTCACAATTCTCTGATTTTGACAACAAGACTCACCCATGTGCTTTTTTTTCCCGTAGACTGTTTCCAGCCGAAAGGAACTATGATGTGGGGGACAGGGAACTGCTGCCCATTAAGCTGGCTCTCGAAGAATGGCGACACTGGTTGTAGGGTGCCTCTCATCCAGTTCTGGTGTGGACAGATCATAGGAACCTGGCATATATACAATCAGCAAAAAGATTAAACCCCCGTCAGTCCCGGTGGTCCTTATTTTTCTCTTGTTTCAATCTAACCATCTCGTACCGGCCTGGATCCCGTAATGTCAAACCGGATGCCCTGTCCAGAATCCATTCCCCAGACGACTCGGTGAAGGTTCCCACCTCTATCCTTCCACCCAGTTGTTCGGTGGCCACGGTGACTTGGGAAATTGAGGACCTGGTTAAACAGGCTCAACAGTCTGAACCTGACCCTGGCACTGGCCCGGAGAATAGAATGTATGTTCCCTCCAGTATCAGAAGCAGATTGATAAGCTGGATGCATTCGGTTAAATTCTCTGCTCATCCCGGTTATTAGCCGAACGATTGCTCTGGTCTCGCGGAGATTTTGGTGGTCGTCCCTCCATAAAGATGTTAGGGAGTACGTCCTCTCTTGTCCAGTTTGTGCCCGAAACAAGGCTTCTCACTTACCCCCATCTGGTCTCTTAAGGCCATTATCTATTCCCAGACGTCCATGGTCTCACATCGCCGTGGACTTCATCACTGGACTACCGGTCTCTCTAGGTATGACCACCATCCTTACAATAGTAGATCGATTCTCTAAGTCTTGTCATTTGGTTCCTTTAAGAAAGCTCCTGTCTGCCCTGCAAACTGCCCAGCTCCTCGTGAAACATGTTTTTCGCCTTCATGGGATCCCGCAAGAAATCCTGTCTGACCGGGGTCCTCAATTTACATCTCAGGTTTGGAAACATTTTTGTTCTGCACTTGAAGCAAAGATTTCTTTAACCTCTGGATATCACCCGCAGTCTAATGGCCAGACCGAGCGGATGAACCAGGAACTGGAGTCCGCCTTGAGATGCCTCACCTCCAATAATCCCTCTGACTGGTGCCATTTTCTCACATGGATTGAGTATGCACATAACTCGCATGTCTCTGCTGCTACGGGCCGCTCCCCATTTGAAGTATCATTAGGATACCAGCCTCCCCTTTTTCCTGCGGACGAGAAGGACATTGCTGTAACTTCGGTTCAGCATCACATTCGCCGCTGCCGGCCCATATGGACCCAAACAGTCTTGGCTCTGAACAGAACGGCTGAAGAAAACCGCCGTCTTACGGACCGGAGGAGAAGACCAGCCCCAGCCTACTCTCCTGGAGATAAGGTTTGGTTGTCTACTAAGGACATCCCATTAAAAGCTATGCCCAAGAAACTCTCCCCTCGTTTTATTGGTCCTTATGAGATTGTGAAGTTGATCAACCCATCCGCAGTCCGTCTCCGCCTTCCGGCATCTCTCCGTATACATCCTACATTCCATGTTTCTCAGCTGAAGCCTGTCCCTCCTGCATCCCCTCCTCCCGCCTGGGAGGTTGATGGCCAGCCTGCCTACTCTGTCCGCAGGATCGTGGACTCCCGTCGGCGAGGTCGGGGATGGCAGTACCTCGTCGACTGGGAGGGTTACGGTCTTGAGGAGAGGTCTTGGGTTCCTAGTTCTTTTATTTTGGATCCCTCCCTTATTTCTGATTATCGCTCTTCCTTCCCATCCTGTTCTTCTGGACCGCCAGATGGCGGTCGTTGAGGGGGGGGTACTGTTGGGGTTCTGGGGTTGTTCTCCCATTCTTTGTCCACCAGAGGGGGCTGAGAGGCGTTTCTCCTGGAGGGTGTGTCCATGATGATGCTGCACGCACCTGCAGCATATTCCTCATCAGTGGACGGGTATATCAACAGGGAGCTGTGGGTACTTCGGTGCCTGATTGTTGATCAGTAATGGTACTTTCGGCCGCAGTGAATTCTCTTGTGTAGAATCCTTGTGAATCCTCTGTGACATCCTTCCTCTTGTTCAAATCCACAGATTTATCCTTGTGCAGAACGAGACGATTTGCCTACCTACCTGTCCGCTCCTCCTCCTCCATCGCCAACTCAACCCGCCGACCCCGGAGCCTCATATTTCCCCCCTATACACCTGGACCTCCTCTTACAAGTAAGATCGAACCTCTCCGTTTATACACTTCAAATTCCCGATGAACGTGAACTCACCATTTCTGTTTGTCCGCACACCAGGATCCCCAGAGACCCAGCCAGGCAGTTCTCTGCTTCAGAACCCCCTTTCCATTACCTGTTTGTTTTCAATAAATATACACCTTTTCTACACCTCAGTGTGGTTTTCTGCATGTGGGTTCGCAAATTGCCAGACACCATGACACTCAGTCTTTACTCTGATACCCATAAATAAAATCCAGTACAACTCTGTAGATTAATATTGTAATTATTTTGTTTGTTTGTTTTTTTCAGAGATTTAGTGAACAAACAAACAGCATCATGAAGAAAAGAAACAAGTCATGAAGAAAGCTCAAAGCAGGACTAGGTTATAAAGTAATACTTTAGGCTTTGAACATCTCACAGAGCACAGTTCAATCTGTCATTCAGAAATTGAAAGACTATTGCAAAGCTGCCAGTCTACCTAGACACGGGTTGGTAAGGTGAGCGTTATTCAGAGATTAGGTTGAAATATTTAATGCTGACCTTTATGGAAGAGTGGCATTAGGGAGCAATTAAACAAAAGACACATATTCGCATTTAGAATTTTCCACACGCCATGTAACGCATACAGCAACCATGGCTTTTATGCAAAATTATATTTGTGGAGAAAAAAGAATGCTACACATCAACCCAAAACACACCATTATCATCATGGAAAATAGTGGTCTCTCCAGGGTCAGTCATGGTGTAAAACATGAGGAAGCATCACCTCCCAATCCTATGAAGTAGTACTGAATTACAGCCTGGGTGATGGAGTGGTGCAGTTGGTAATTCTAGATTATTCTGTATGCTCTTTGCTGGTTCTCCCGGTACATGAGTGGGTTTTCTCCAGGTACTACAGCTTCTTCAAATGGTTAGCTGAACTAGTCTCTCCAAATTGCCTTTAGGTATGATTGTGTGTGTGGATGGTTGTCCTGTGTCTCTGTGTTGCCATGTGATGGGATTGAGCAATGTGATTTCTCACAATGACCTCTGCAGAGAGACACCAGCCCCCCACTCCAATGATCCTGCAGGTATTGACAAAGAAAGGCCGATTTCATACCACAGCTGGTAAAGCAGAAACAACATATCTGTAAAGCAGCCAATGGCAGATTCTACCCAAGCAGATATGAAGACTAATAAACTTGATAATATAGGATTGATATACATACCTTTGTGACTGTTTTATGAGCAGAACATTAAAATGGGATATTATTCTGCAGGGCAGATATTAAAAGAAATACTACTACTATCAAAGCTATTAGAAATACTACTACTATCAAAGCTATTAGACCACGTTCTTGATTTCTGTGGCATTTTAAATGGGTTAATTATACTAACCCATGTCTAACCCATAGAACACTTTCTAATGTAATGAGTGAGGTATCGAGTGAGGTACACCCCCTCCAGCAACAAGTCCAATCTTTAATGCTGCGCCTGCTAATAGAGTGCAGAGAGTGGCAGTCAGTCAGCAATCTTTTATTTCCATAGCTGTAATCATACTTCTCTGTAGATTAATCATCATTTGTAAAGTGTTACAGAGATATGTCTGCAGACAACTGGGGCTCATTCTCAGAAATGAGGCTATGTGGCGTCGGCTATGAGGTCATGTGTCTAGGCTGATGAAGTGATGGCGCAGTGAGATGTCTACGACAGTGATACCATTAGATCAAAACTCAGCCCGGTTTCTATTCCTTCATTTTTTATATCACCAATAACCAGATACTATCCAGTGACACATAAAGGGTTAAAGTGTAAAATCAAAGTGGAGGAATAGTCACCCTGAGCCGCTGGAAATCCCGGCCCCTGGCCACGCTTTCACCGCCGCTCTGAGCCGCCGGAGATCCATCACCTGCAGCTGCCGCCGGTCCTTTCCCCACTGCCATTGATCCTGTCCTCGCTGCCGCCGGTCCCTGCGCCGAGGCAGCATCTGTCCCCGCTGCTGCCGGTCCTAGTGCCCGCTGCTGTGGTGCAGCTCTCAGAGTCTGCTGTCTTTCTGGCTCCCTGTGCTCCGTCCGAGCTTCTGGCTCCCTCTTCTGGCTCCCTGTGCTCCGTCCGAGCTTCTGGCTCCCTGTGCTCCGTCCGAGCTTCTGGCTCCCTGTGCTCCGTCCAAGCTTCTGGCTCCCTGTGCTCCTCCCGAGGCTCCCTGTGCTCCTCCCGAGGCTCCCTGTGCTCCTCCCGAGGCTCCCTGTGCTCCAGAGCCTGCAGCCAGCCCTCCAGAGCCTGCAGCCAGCCCTCCAGAGCCTGCAGCCAGCCCTCCAGAGCCTGCAGCCAGCCCTCCAGAGCCGCCGCCTTCAGGGGTCCTGGAGACGCCCCTGAGCGGCTGCAGCTCAGCCTCTGACATCGCTGTCCCCCGCGGCTCCAGCTCCGCCGGCGGACCTCCCACTAGGGGTTTGCCTCCTGTGCCGGTGACGCCTGCCTGACCTCCCAGAACTTTCTGCCTCCTGCAAATGCCACCCTGGTTGGGTAGGTTTTGTTTGTGGACTGAGTTTTTTGTGTTTTGTTTTCTGGACTTTGATTCCCCCCTCCCAGCACCCCTCCACCCTGTTGGGTTGTTTTTTCATTGTTGTTTTCCTGGACTCTAGCCCCCTGTCCAGCACCCCTCCGCCCACCCTTGTTGTGTTTGGACTTTTGTTTTTTTTGGCCGTCATCACATTGATTAGTAGTACATTCTAAAATAAGGATTACATGAGTTTTAATCACATCAATCATAATACAGAATCACTTGTTACTTCTAGATTTCTGTTACAATAAAGATTATATAAATTTCAATCAACATTAAATCATAATTCAAGATTACTTGTTGCCTCGGGATTTTTTGTGATCTGTTTTCTGTGTCCTGGAAAGATCTCAATCAGTCCAACCAGGTTCCACGACAACAGTCATGTACTTTTTACAACCTTTTAAGTTTTGAAGTGAAATTACCAATAGACAATTTCATCTTGAACCCATAAAGACATGCCCATCACTAAACTACCTGTAACTAATCACCAAAGCGGGCATTTTGATATCTTTCAGAAATCAAGTCATTATTGTGGAAACAGAGGAGCAATGGATGGGAACTAAACATTACTCAGTAATCTAGTATAATACTTTATTGATCCCCTAAAGGGGGGAAATTTAGTTTGTCTCAGCATTGCACACAAAAACAATAATAAATTATAATGAGCATATCCACCTGGGAGGCTTACTGGGGAAACGATTATGGGTCTTACTTCCGGCGCCCACCGGAAGTAGCAATATTTCACCGTGATTTTTTTTGTGTTTTTTTTTTTGTCTACATTCATGATACATCTCTCTTACATCTCTTGCATCTTTCTTTTCAGTTAAAATACAATATTTAGTTTAACTTGTTCACGGACACACCGTCTGCTCAGTACAAAGGATAGGATCGTAATTGTGAGTTTAATCATGGGGAGTGACAGGAACACGATCATTACGTTTTGTAACGGAATGACCGTGACTTAGCAGCACTGCAAGCACCTTGTTTCTCTGAAGAGCTGACATTAATAAAGACGAGAAAAGTAGAGAAGCTGTTCAGAGTTCTGAGCTGCTGTTCTGCTCCGACAGTGTAAAACACCAGAACTACATAATATTATCTTGATGTGATGTGAATTTTATTTTTCATTTGTATTTAAAAAAAATAATAAAGTTCATGATATGAGTCTTTATTATTATGTTTGGGTCAGGAACATTTTTTATAAGACAAAATATCTGGGTTCATTTTGTCCATCACAACCAGAATATCGAGGTTCTCCATTGCTGAGTGTCACTGCAAATCAGTGGAGAAATGTGCACAACTGCTGCACTCCAAACCGTAATATGGAGAATCTCCCCACTGAACCAGAACCGAACTGAATCACACATTAACCTGTCATAGAGAGCAACTTGCCACTGGAAAGTGTCTGCCCTTTTAGAGCTCGGGTAACTGTTGTACTGTTCGTGGCTGTACTTTAATAATCAGACCAAGTTTAATTTGTGGCAGCAACAAGTGTGTCTTGAACATGCTCCCAAAACCAAGGCGGTAGTTTTCATCAACTACCGACAGATAAGGAAACAAAAAGAATTTGACTAAAAATTCTAAACTTGAACAGAGATCCCAAAATGCTCTATGTGTGCTCATTTCATTGTATGGATAGAAAACCAAGGGAAGAAAATCCGCATCTGCATTCGAAGCAACTGAGTCAGTGAAGTAGCTAAAGATTCTAGTGCGGTTTATTTACGGGCATTTCTACAAGTCGCCATTCCTCCCCGCATTAACTGTAGGTATATGGAAGTAAATATGTGCCATCAGAATTTGAATCAAAAATGCATCTGAAACTTGAATGTTGTATATTTGCGCTTACTTTTTCAATTTGAAAATTAATTCAGAATACAATTTTGACCTAAAAAAAAAATTCAGTGTCATTATTTGTACACGTTTGCAATTTTCATTTGTTAAAAAAATTCACATTCCTATTTCAAAGTGATGAAATTTTTAATATATATTTTTTTCAGTGTTAAAAAAATTCAGCATATAAAAAAATTCAACTTTTAAAAATTCAAATGCAATATTTTCAGTGTCGTAAAAATTCAACTTGCTCAAATTTGCTGTCTCAAATTCAACATCTAAAAATTCGCTGTACAAAAATGGCGAGGTTACTTCAGGTCACAGACATTAGCAATCGTTGTCAGATTTCAACACTGAGCCAATCACATGACCTAAGCGTCATATTGAAGAAATACCAGCATCACCGAGGTCAGCGACCATGGAGGCGAACGCAAACCCAACGGTGAGTCTATGCTTTCATATTTCTGTAGTACATTTTATTTTGCGCATGAACTTTGATACATGATATTAAAGCTTGATTTAAAACACGGGTTTGGGCCGTTGTTAATCTTACGCCATGTAATGCTGGCATATTAGTTCTCGCTACCTGCTAGACCTCCACCCCCTTCTCTTGGCTGTCCCACACCCAAATTTCCCCTGTTTTATTTAAAAAAGGAATATCACTTGCGCCAAGTCTAGAATCTTTAAAGATAACTGATGGGTGGCGACTTTCTGGGTTGTTTGTATGTTGTCTTAGGTGAGACTGAGACAGGCAGTCTTAGTAAAAGTCGTAATTTTCCAGGTGATGCTACTGCTAATGTAGAAGCTAATATGGCTGCCTTGTATGCTTCAAGGAGGGGCTGTGAACTCTACCGACATTAATTATAACCACAACCCCATTCTGTTCATCTACTGTATTGTTCATGTGACTTCATTTATGAATAAATTAATACATTTATGGTCATTATAGCGTCATCCAAACTACTGCTTCTCTTATCTGACAAGTGTTGATATATATTAATTTACATTCTTTTTACTTTGTGGTACAAAACGTCGTTCTGTTACCTAGCAACATTAGAAACAACCTCCTTTGTTTTTTCATTTGATTTTAACTCATTTTGAAGAAAATATATGCTTGCAAGTACAGCTGCTAACTTATTAAAATCATTTTAATCCCCACTACTTTGTATCTCCAAAATATATCTTTGGTTACAAAGAATGTTTCAGCTATGCTAAAATTTGTGATTAATGTTGTAATTAAAAGCAAATTCTGATTAAGTTACACACCATTCAATTCCTGAACCCCACAGTGCCTTGACAGGAGTAAATTTTTAATTGGATAATTTAATGTGTAGCATGTATACTATCGTTCATTTAATTTGTAACATAGGAATCTGCAATCAAGTACATTTTGAGTTCTCTTGATCCCTTCTTTGTGTTTTCCAGGGTGTAGATTCCCGAAATTGAATGGGAGGAGAGCGGGCTTCCTCTTCAGGAAGAGTCAAACGTCACAGTACCAAATTCAAATGTGCAACCGACTGACGAACAAATGGACTTAAGAGACGCAGTAAACCCAAAAGGCACATCACTGTCTTTTGGTTGTGACGTTTATATTGCTGCAGTTCTGTTTTGTGAACAGTTCTTCACTCTGTGAAAGTTATATTAGACGCTCTGATTTGCAGCTCTGTAATCTCACATACTGAGGTCTGGCTGTCAGATAGTCAATGATCCAGGTGTTGAGTGATGCATCTACAGCCATTTTAGTCAGCTTCTACCATAGTAATCCTCGCTGGATAGTGTTGAAGGCTGATGAAAAGTCAGAGAAAAGGATGCGGACAATGGTGTCAGGTCTGTCAAGAGAGGAATACGCCCTCTGCAGCAAGTATATAATTGCATCATCCACTCCTAAGTGGGGCTGGTATGCAAACTGGGGAGGGTCTTGGTCTGCATCCACCTGTGACCACAGATGTACCAGAACCAGCCTCTCCATAACATTCATAATGTGAGAGGTCAGAGCAATGGGTCTATAGTCGTTCAGTGTTTTTGGAAGTATCTTCTTTGGTACTGGAACCAAGCACAATGTTTTCCATAGTTCTGGTACTCTATGGAGCTTAAGGTTCAAGTTAAAGAGGTACAGCAAGACTCCACTTAACTGACCTGCACATGTCTTTAGGACATTTGGGCTGATATTGTCTGGACCATGGGATTTCCCAGGTGAAGTTTCTCCAACTGTCTTTTCACCTGGTCAGCAGTCGTAAAACTACAAGCAGACAATGTGTGGGAAGAGGGGCTGTAACTAGAAACTGGGGAGTGAAAACGGTTAAAGAACTGGTTCAGTTCATTTGCCCATTTCTAATGCACCACGTAGTGTATGCATTAGAATATGCATAAAAAAATTTCTATTAAACCTCTTCCAAAGTGAACAAAAAAGTGTTTTTTGGGGGGGTTAATTTTTTTCTCTGTTTTTCTGTGTTTTTACTTCAACCCTCCATGTACAGTAAAGATGAAAAGGTGTCAAAGTCCCAACTTTAGGCATTCAGAGAAATAAGTTTTCTGATAATGAAAATCAGCTGACAAATCACAGCAGATTCATGTCCTTGAATATGATAAATAGTATTTTACTGTTCTTAGATACTTTTGTAAATGCCTGACTGGTAGTCAGTTCTGTTTTGTGCCACTGTCCATTGACCCTAAAAATGTAAAGTAGAGCACTTTTAATGGATATCATTTTAATTTAATATACTGACCTCATTGGTTCCCTAGGTAACAAGGAGATAAACTACACAACAAACTACAAGAGGCCCAACATCCTCCTGGTATCATCTGCATGTCTAGTTTTAAACAGGTATGTCATTTTTTGTTCAGATTTTTACAAACTGAGTAAACAACTGCTACTTCGACAAGAAAAACCACACTAATTAAGCAAGATCAAGGTTCCTATTTGTGTAACAGTTGAAGTACTTGGAGACATAGTTTCCTTAGAAAGGACATTTTCTTCTACTGGTGAAAGAGGTGAGAAAACAAAAGACAACACTGAATGAGATAACTCATGCTAGTGCATAGATTGCTTAGGTTGCTGTGCCAACTAAAAACAATGAATTTGCTGTGTCTAAAGATTATAATGACATTATTAATAAAAAATCCAATAAAAATCTAGTTGCTTTATAAAATCTTCTCATGTGTAATACCTAAAAAAACACAAATGGGTCAACTGCCAGGATTCTCTTTCAGTTAATGGCGCAAGGTCAGGTTAATTAAAATATAGTGCTTTTAATTTTCCGGAGACCTTTACTTGTTTCCCTCCCTCTTCCCCCAAGCCCCCTTTAATGTTTTTCTGTTTGATGCTTTTGTACAAAAGATGAGAGTATGTCCCTTGATCAAAGTTAGGGAATTTGTTGTACTCACCGTCTACACAAGCTGGCCTCGCCCTGATGGTGCCAGCAATCTGGCCTCTCCGACAGGCGCAGCGCGCGGTCTGCCGTGCGATTGTCCGTCTGGGAACAGTGCTGTCTCTGTTGAGCATCACTATCTCACAGGTCCCCACCACTAACTGGCCTGCCAAAAAAGAAGAGGAGAACAAGGCCACAATGTCAGCATAATGAGAGTATAATTAACTTTAAATAGGAGCAACTGGTGTTGGAAGGTAAAATCAGCTGTTTGCATAGAACCTAGCTCGGATATGTTTATGTGTTTTACGTCTCATGAATATGCTTTCCAGAGACATGTCTCTAACTGAACCAGTCTCTGCAGTCTAATCACATTTTCGTCAAGGATTTCATTGCATTTATCAATCCAGCTTGTTCATTGTTAGTTTTACACCACATTAAATAATTTTTCTGATAATTATTAAATGTGTGACCTCTAAGGCCTGTCGTGAAAACTGGTATGAGAATGTGAGATCTGTCCAGGTGCATGCAGAAAACGGAATTAAGGCCTGAGAAATAACAGTAAATCTTGTATATTAATTTAATTATGATTAAGAGTAACAAGTATAAAATAATAATACACATGTCAGAGAAGGAATGTCTGTAATGTATAATCAAAATATATGTTCTGTATTTTTGATCAGTTAAATGTTATAATGCATTATGGAAATTTAGGTTTGTACTTTTGAGTTAACAGTAACAACTTGATTGTTGTATAATGATCATTGATTATTAAAGATTAGAGATTTCCCCAAAGTGAGGAAGAAACATACTGAAGTAATAAGTTGATAAAGTAACACATTGATTATGTTTTGTAATGAAAGAAAGACTAAGAAGGAGAATAGACTTTGTTGAGCTGAGTACACTGAGCAGGACGAGGGTGCGGCAGAAACAGATGGCCAGGGGAAAATTGATTATGAATTACAGATGGCCAGGGGAAAATTGATTATGAATTACAGATGGCCAGGGGAAAATTGATTATGAATTACAGATGGCCAGTGGAACAAAAGGAAGTACAGGAGATTGCTGTAATGAGGTATGAGTGAGTCATAAGAGAGTTGGGGAAGGTTGGGACTTTCCACAGACAGTGGGAAGGTTCTAAAGTCACGCAGCCCTGCCCCGTAGACCGCCCTGGGTTGAGAGGGCATAAAAACTGGAGCACAGGGGAGGAAAGGGGTTCTTCGTCCGCGGCGCAGAAGAGGAGCCAACAAGAAGACGCAGGCTAAAGACCAGCAGAGGACCACACCCCGGGACCAAGGGAAGCTTAAAGACTTCACGCCGCCAAGAAGGGACGAGTTCCACCAGCCCCCGACCCTGGTTCCTGATCCGACCAACTCCTCTGCCTCTACCCAACGCTCTCCACTCTACTGCAGCCGACTTGGAGAAGAGACGGAGGTAATTTAATGACAAAGATTCTGCACGTTAGAAGGACAACAAACAGTTCTGCTCCGCTTCTCTTCTGAAAGAGGACTTTGCTCCGGCTGGACAAAGACTTTGACCAAGGATATCTAAAGATTACCGCTGCCGAGACCAAGAACCATCGGGTATGAGTTGACCTGCTTCCCCCAAAGCCTCGCTCAGTAGACTTAGTGACACAGGTTAGGGATAGGAATGAGGACAGGATGTGATTGATTTTAAATTGATTTTATTATATTCTTACCTGTTTCATAATCTTTGGGATATTAACCTGCTTGTCATATGCCCCTGCTAAAGCTTGCTTAATAAAATTATATTCTAAAATATCAATGAGAATTGTGGACAGTGAGTTTAATTGTGTCAGTCTTAATTATTATTGGTTCTCCTGAATATAGTAAAGTTAACATACATGATTCTAGAGATGTGGTGGCTTTGTGTTTTCCTCTGGTGAGTGTTAAAATAATGACCCTGAGACTTAAATCTAAGTCACTAAACCCAATCTAGCCGTTAACAAGTACCGTTATTTTAGGAGAGGAGCTTCCGTTAACAGGAGTGGTTGTAGTGGTTATGCAGCTGTGAGGGCTACTCAGCTGATTGTTCCTCAACTGAAAATGGTCGTAACTTCTGGATCGAAGGTAGTTAGAGCTAGACGAGTCCCTTCCATCCCCAGTTTAAATAGATAATTCTCCATAAACTGCCTCTAGGGTAAGACCCAAGTTTTGGGGATTTTCCGGACCTGTTAGACAGAGAACTGGGCAGTAGTGAGTCCGAGGAGTTGTGAGACGTAGGTGGGGCTTATTACTGGGTAGTAACAAACAGGCCGTAAGGTCACACAAAATGTGCAATGATATCGAGAATAAATATGATGGACTTAGGTCAGTTCTTATTGCATTCAATAACAATCATTAATAATACTTCCTACACTGCTTTAAAACAACTATTTTATTCAAAGTATTAATGAAGTACTCATCCATTTATCCATTCGGTTCTAATAATGCCTGGATTTATTTATGGGTCTTTAAGCAAAGTGGGCAAAACATGTTTTTTGTACTCAAAGAATTTATAATTTTTCCTGTTCTATTGAATATTTGTTAAATGATGGCATTAAAGTTTGTGATGGTAATATCAAACCATGACAATTTAATCTTGCATATACATTTGCAAGAAAAATTCTGTGGACCAGAATATTTGTGCAGGAAGTCTAAAGGCTGAAATGATAAAAGCACAGTACCGTCAAATAAAACATTTTGGGGACTTTTTCATAAAAATTAACTTAGATATCATCATGAAACTCAGTATGCCTCATTCAATGAGCACCTATTAAAAACAGCCTACATTTGGAAGTTAGTCTGAAAACTGAAAGTATCTACAGATTTCCAGAGCACAGCATGGTCTCAGAGAAAGGTTGATGAGGAGGGTTAACAGGAAAATGAAAGGAAAGTCAAAACGGCACCTCCTCCTGTTAAAAACTAACCTCACACATCATTTGAAACAAACTTTTCTGTGTTCAGAATCTCAATTTCATGCGTGCCCTGAGGGCAGTACCAGACTACAATTTTAAATATTAAAAGTTCACTGTGTGGATTTTTTTATTTGACTATTGAAATGAGTTAAGGAAACACGAACCACAGCCAGGAGTAAAATGTGACTTGGATGACAAAGAGGAGACTGCTGGGCTCTGTGCTTCAATGACAGACCAATTTTCAAGCTGAATTGAAATCTACTGAGACTGCAAATGAACAGAACCTCTCACATTGACGATTCGCCCAGAGAACGCTGCATTTTGAGAGTTACTATTTTAATTTATGTGCAAGCACCCAAAAAAACTGTAAAGTTTTGACAGCATTATGAACTAAAAAGGTAGCTAATTGGCCACCAAAAAATGTTATTTCACATTTTCTTCCTACTAATTAGTGAAACTTTGGGCAGGACATTTTCTGCACCTTATTTTTGTCATGATCCGTGTTTCTATGTGTTTATTTTTGAGTTTCTGTGTGATTCTGTTCCCTGTTAGTCCTGTCTCTGCGTCTTTCCCCGTTGATTGTCTCCCAGGTGTGTCTCGTTCCCGTGATTGCCCCGTGTGTATTTAGTCTCCCCTGTTGTCTGTGTTCTTCGTCGGGTCCTCGTCTATTGATGTCACCAGTCTCCGTGCTGCCAGTTTTCCTCGTGCTGTTTCCCTGTTGTTCCTTGTTGTAAGATCTTTGTCATTAAATTCATCATTTTCACCATAATCTGGGCCTAAGCGTCATCTCCTCACCACTACCAACCCCACATCCTGACAATTTTCTCTTTTGAAGAAAAATTCTCTTTATTTTCTCATCTTTTTGCATAATGTGGTCATTAACAAAAAAATGTGGAAAGTCTGCATCATTTCATAAATGAAAAAGGCCTGATTGCCAAACAAAGAAAAATTGAGAAAACTCATGCACAGCATCCATCCATCCACCCATTTTCTTACACCCTTATTCCATTGGGATCAGAAGGGGTGCTGGTGCCTATGTCCAGCTGTCAATGGGCGAGAGACAGGGTACAGGTCGCCAGTTCATTGCAGGTAAATATTAAATGTTGCCCCTCCCAGTCCCAGACCAAAAAACACACATCCATATTTGCCCTGAACCCCCCTGTATCTGCGTTAAATGGTCCGTTCCTGCTTAGCGCGCTTGACTGTGACGTTTTCAGCAGCAATCAGTATAAGACAAGAACCTGTGGCAGTTTCTATGCTGCCTAGAAAAATAATAGTCAAGTTTTCAAAAAAATAGAGATATGAGAGAAAAAGACTAAAGTATCTATTTGTAACCCAGTTTTTTTCCAAGAGAGGTGAGTGTGAGATTATCAACCGCTTAGCATAGCTAGCTTTGCTACAGACTAGTGTTTGCCTCCATAGCATTTAATGAATTAAAGAAAAGAAATACCAAGATATTCATATATTTAACTTGTCCCTGTACCTTTTACTTGACAACAGATGAGTCAGTCAGCAGCTGCTCTAATCCCCGATACCAACATAAGCCCCTTACCCAGTGTTGTAGCACTCCAGATCGGTCTTGGTCTTGATACCGGTCTCGAGACCATTTTTTGATGGTCTCGGTCGAGTCGCATTTGGTCTCGGTATTGTCTCGGTCTCGGGCTCTGAGGACTCGGCATTTTATTTCAAGACCGGTCGAGACCGCTACTGTGAAAATATCACTAAACGTACAGCATACTGTCCAGTTTATTTGTTAACATCTTTGTTTTCAGTGGATGCAAAACGCACCGATAAAAATCCAACCAATAACGTGACTTGCCAATTACGTGTTTATGTTTCTGCCCCCTCCGTCCCCACCTTTCACTCGCGCGCGGTGGTCCAAGACATGCGCAGTGCTTTTCTCTCAGCGGCAGAAGATCTGTCTAATCGTCAGTAATAGAATAGCGCTGCATAAATTATAAGAAATCCGATGACCACAGCTAACTCAGCAGCGCTTCGCTTTCACAGACAGTGGGGACTAGGTCTAACATTTTTCGTCACTTAGAAAAGTATCTCAACGAAAGGTAAGCTCTGTTGACGTGATGTTAGCAAAGCTAGCTGTATAGAGACACATAAGCATTGTGTTGAAAAAAAAGTTGCCATTGCAGGGGGGGCACGGGAAGCCGTCTGGATGAAAAAGAAAAAAAAAACATGAACCCTGTATGCGCTGGGTTTTTACTTTAGAACGGCCAAGTCTGTTATTCCTCTGTCAATTTGATACAGTAGGGGTTTCCACACTAACCATATCTGTGTCCTCTGTCACTTTTATCAGCAGGTAAAACTGTTTAATCCGTTGTTAACATGTGGTAATCAGGTTTGCCACCTTTAAACGCAACATATGAGCGCTACGACGCTGGGTTTACACCTGTGCGGCAGCGAAGGAGACCTGCTACTGTGCGGAGTTGCACAGTTGTGTTAGAACAGGGGCCACCAACGCGGTGCCCGCGGGCCCCTTGTCAGTCGCCCGCCGGGCAAGTTCTAAAAATAGCCATTCTCATTAGGGAGCATTGCCAAATAAATTATGTAATATTTTTACATGTTTACAGAATAAACAAAAAAAAGCTAATTATAAAAAAAATTTAAAATGTAAATTTTTATGCATAAATGTTATCGGAGGGCAGCAGCGCCTGCTGCTCGCTCTCTGCTGACCTTAGAGTGGGAGCAGCTCTAAGGTCTTTTTTTTAAACTTGAAGTAAAAAAAATAAATAAATTCAGAAATTTCAAAGTAATATAAACTAAGCAGTGACTGTTCTTGTTAAGTATTTCTGGATTCCAAGTTTGTAAGTTATAATTCTAATTCTGATTCCATTTCTGGGCTGTATAATATTGCTCTAAATAGTGCGTACTCCACAATTTGTGATATTACTAATAAACTAAAATAATCTTTTTCTGGGTTAAAGAGGGAGCACTCCACCGTTTCTAAAACAAAAAAGAAGAATGGACACTAGGGCAGGTGGCAACATTCAGACAAAACAAAGGGGCAAAACAAAGACAGGAGTGAAGGCGGTGACGTCAAAGGGCCATGAAGGAAAGTTACTGAGCACCCTGGTAGAGTCTGATAAGGTGTTATTTATCTAGGAATGTCCTTAGGAGTGTTCAGCTTCGCAACTCCATGGATACAGGAGGGGGTGAGGAGGGAAGCGCGTTGTGTTTACATATCTTCGAGGAGATTAGTGATATGCAGCCCTTCCAAGGCCACACGGGGCAAGCCAATTCATAAACAGAATGTCTTAGGTGGGGAAGATTTTAAATTTCAATCTTCCCTAAAGTCTCTCCGATACATCTCAGTACCCAATCATCCAAATTAGTTTGGTCGTCCCACTGAGCCGAAACTAGTAACTTCCCCAAGATCGATTCCATCTGGTTAGTGAGTTTTAGAGTCCTCGTCTCTGTCCACACCAACAGTCTGAGTGTTCGCTAGTTCGGCCAAGTCCGTCACAAATTTGTTGATAAGCCAGGAATCCACAAGCTCCAAACAGCAGAAATCCTGTTATGAATAAATCCTGGGTGAATCCCGCCAGGTGTGTCCCCGCAGGACAAGACGGCTCTCCTGTGCCCAGACTTTTCGTCAAAAATTTGATCAATTGCATTGAGAGATCGGTTGACCAGATTGTAGATTTGGATAATGTGCAAAGAAAGGCTCCAAAAATATAGAAAAAGACGGGACAAAAACAGAGCGAGCAGGGCAGGCAAGGGCAGGGAGGGAGCAAAGTAAAAAAGAGAGAAAAAACTAAAACCTTCCTCTTGGTTCTGATTGGTTGTTTTTGGTCAGAACGGTGCATTACTTTAGCTAGCAATAGTAGTTCAGGGAGGAGGTGGAGGAGATTGATTTTTTCACAGATTATGACATGGTGACAGCTTTAACAAATATTGAAAAAACTTATTTTTTTTATTAAAGTGACATACTGCAGCTTGAATAAAATGCAACTACATAGCATTTTTTTTAAAGTCTGGATTATTTTATGTATATTTTGCACGTTGTCTGAAACTGTTGCAAGTGGGAAGAGACATTTCAATGAGATAAAACCAATAATAAAAAATGTAACAATTTATTTGCTGTATTGTATGCAGACTGTTGCAGGTAAAAATCAATAGCAGCAAATATTGTGATAGTATCAGTATTGGACCAAAGAAAGCAAGGCAGTTGCAAGCCTTTAAAATTATGATGCTTTTGATGGGTCAGACAGACTCAAGAAACTGTAACAGTAGTTGCGCGAGGGGGCCAAATCTAATTTTTTGTCATGGGGCCCAAGATTCCTGGCAGCACCCCTGCTGACAACATGAAAGAGGCAAAAATCTCAAAGAGCAACACAACACATTATGAAGAAGAAGCAGTCTACAAAGTGATTTACTGTGGTGACAAATATTATCTATAAATAAATTAAACATGGAAAACTGATACATTTTTCAGGGGTACAGATGTTACTCCAAGCCCTGTTTAGTCTGCTGTAATCAAATCAAAATCAAATAAAATTTTATTTGTATAGCACATTTCAGCAGCAAGGCATTTCAAGGTGCTTCACATAATAAAAAAAACTGCATGTGGCATTGAATAAACAGTAAGAAAGAGAAAGAGATATTGAAAAAAAAGATTTAAAAAAGCTAAAGACATTAAAACCTGCACCCCCTTTTAGGACTTCAGTTAAACGTCGTTTAATTGGGATTCTAACCCTCTGGGACATTAGTCAAAAATGTCATTTGACAAGGACTCCAACCTCTAGGTTTTCAGTTGAAACGCCGTCAACTGGGACTCCAACCCTCTGGGCTTCTTTCCTAAGGACTTTTAGTCAAAACACCGTTTGACAAGGACTCTAAACCTCCAGATTTTTAGTCAAAACGCCATTTGACAAGGACTCTAAACCTTGTCAAATTAAAATGTCTGATCATCTCTGACCTTATAGGCATCAAAATTAACCAGGGTGCCAAAACTTTTATGAGGGTGTGAGTATTTTTAATTGGTCATTTTGCTTTGTTTTATCATAGGAAGCTACCCTGAGACTCTTAAAGTCCTGGGATTAACTTTTGCATAAAGTTAAGTGAAGCTCATATATACTATACTTATTTCCAAATAACATTACTTTTTATTACATATTTAAGAAACAACAAAATCAAGGTTTAAATACCTTTATTTAAAGTCTGATAAATACTTGTTCAACAGCAGCTATGTGTGCAAAGAACGAATAGAAGTGTCTGCATATAAAACAGTTCTAACAGGAAATGCAAGCAGATCAGAGATGCAGCAAGAAGAGGCCTAGTTGTCTCGGTTCAAGTACTTGAAGGATGCTGTTTAAATTTACATAAGTCAGTTAAAGTTCAGCTTTTTAACACCTAAGAATAAAAATAAGATATCAGTTAAGAACATCTGCTGATCGTAGAGGAAATATTGACACCCACCCTTGCAAAATGTGCAGTCAACAAACTCAAAGATACATCTCTGACACATGAGTAGATCACACCTTTTAACCTTTTGGAACATCTCTGATATTTATAAATATCACACTTTTTTTATTTTGATTGAAATAATGAACTTGGTTGTCAGATGTTTCTCGGAATTGAGTGATGTAGATGTCTAGCAGCTAAACGTTTTCCAGTCCCCACCTGCGCGTGTATGGAGCTGTATAAAAACAGGATTTTTCTTAAATTGAATCAGAACTCACTTTGACTGCTGTTGAATGAGTTTTCCATCTGCAGATGATATTAAAGATTTGTTCCTTGAAACGTTTGATTCTCAGCAGCCTTATTTTGAAAAATCATCTTTTTTAAGATTTTTCACGCCACAACCTCCAGATCTTTAGTCAAAACACCATTTGACAAGGTCTCTAAACCTCCAGATTTTTCAGTTAAACGCCATTTAACTGGGACTCTAACCCTCTGGGACTTTAGTCAAAAACGCTGTTTGACAAGGACTCCAACCTCTAGGATTTTAGTTGTAACGCTGTCAACTGGGACTCTAAACCCCGTAGGACTTTAGTTAAATGTCGTTTAACTGGGACTCTAACCCACATTTTCTACGAGTGGGGGACAGTACCCGCGCCTCTTAGGGGGGGGGGGGGTGAGGGAGGGGGTTACATCATTAAAACATAAACAGTGAGAGAGAAATAAAAAGAAATTAATAAATAGATAAAAAGTAAAGATAAAAACATTAAAAACATCGAAGACATCAAAACCTGCACTCTAACCCTAATTTAGCCATAAGCAACTCTAAACAGGTGGGTTATAAGTTGAGATTTAAAGGCACCCAGTGTTTCAGCTGTTTTACAGTTTTCTGGAAGTTTGTTCCAAATTTGTGGTGCATAGAAACTGAATGCTGCTTCTCGTTTGGTTCTGGTTCTGGGGATGCAGACCAGAAGATCTGAGGGGTCTAGACGGTTGGTACAGCAATAACAGATCTTTCATGTATTGTGGTGCTAAACCGTTCAGTGATTTATAAACTAACAACAGTATTTTAAAGTCTATTCTTTGAGCTACAGAGAGCCAGTGTAGGGACTTTAAAACTGGTGTTATGTCTCTATCTTCCTGGTTTTAGTGAGAACGCGAGCAGCAGTGTTCTGGATCAGCTGCAGCTGTTTGATTGATTTATTAGTCAGACCTGTGAAGACGCTGTTGCAGTAATCAATGCGGCTAAAGATAAACACATGGATGAATTTCTCTAGATCGTGCTGAGACATCAGTCCTCTAATCCTGGAGATGTTCTTCAGGTGATAGAAGGCCGACTTTGTGACTGTCTTAATGTGGCTCTGAAGGTTCAGGTCAGAGTCCATCACTACTCCCAGGTTTTGGACCTGATCACTGGTTTTCAGTTGTAATAACTGAAGCTGTGCATTGATTCTAGTTCACTCTTCTTTATGTCCAAAGATAATAACTTCAGTTTAGTTTCTGTTCAGCTGGAGAAAGTTTTGGCACATCCACACATTTATCTGTTCTAAGCATCTATTCAGCGATTGGATGGGTTCAGAGTTACCTGGTGCCATCATGATGTAGAGCTGTGTATCGTCCGCGTAGTTATGGTAACTAATCTTATTTCCTGTTATAACCTGAGCCAGTGGGAGCATATAAATATTGAAAAGAAGGGGTCCTAGGATTGAACCTTGAGGTACCCCACATGTGACCTTTGACATTACATTACTTGTAATCAAAGTAATTCATTTGCCTAGAAAGTTTAGATTGTTTGTGTGAATCAATAAAACTCTGACGCAGACCAAACAGCTGACTCTGGTCCCCTAAAAACTCTCACTTTAACCAAAACTTCAGTTTGGTTGAAGTGAACTCTGGTGTGGTTCCAATGCACATGTGAATATCAAGCGAACCGGAGACCTCTCCAAAAGCAGGAAGTGGACTACAGCACAGAGCATTCTGGGTAAATACAACCAAAGCAAACATGCTAGCCTAACACTAGCAGGAGAAGTGGATTGTGGTCTTTTATTAAAGACATGAGATAAATTCTACAACCACTAAAATCTGATGGTTTTACATTTTGCTAAGAAAGAAGATGTGTTCAGTGTCTTCTAAGCTTTTCATGTCATTCTTGGTGCAGCACCCCCACAGTTGAGGAGGAGAACATGTTTTCAAAGAGTGTGACTTGTTTGACTCATTGCAGTGCGAGAGCAAGCTAGAGAACAATGGACAAAATCAGCAGAAAGAACACATAAGATCAGATCTAGTGTAACCCACATGACCAACCACCTTCCCTTTAAGCTCTGGGATCCTCATGTGTATTTCCTCTGATTTTCCACTATGCTGCTGCTCCCTGTTGGTTGTGGCATTGGTTGTTCATAAAACAATCTGAAATTTCCAAATCGACTCATCATTGAACAATTTAATCCCTAAAATTTGAGGATCTGCGGTGAGTTGTTAAATACCATCTGACTTGACGTTGTATCTGCAATAATAGCTCCGCTAATATATCCGCTGCAATACTCACCAGGTTGGGATTCGTTGACGGCTGGTATACCTTCCTGATGAGAACAAGTTAACATTGCATCCACCTCCTCCGACAATCCATTACTCGACGGCTAAACCACTTAGCATTAGCTACCAACTCAACAATCAGTTGCCCACATCAGTTCAGTCCACTTACTAATTACTTACTCAATGAAAAGTCACACTGTTAAAGCCGAATTAAAGACCACACCTTTAATGTTTAAAGGCGTCCCCTTCAACTTTAGATTTGATTATTTTTCATGGTTTCTTTGTTTGTTGCATTCCATGCTGGTGCAGCAATGAAGTCTGGTACCTGATATGATTTTGTTTGTAGCTACTTTGATCAATCACATTCTTAAGTTGATTGATTTGATTTATTATTAGTTGTTGTTTGTAGCGACTGCTAATTACTTTATTTGAGAAATTTTGAACTTGAATTATGAAGTGCACTTTTTAAAGACTTTTTTTCTTCTTTCCTATTTTTATGAAGTTGTTAATACATAGCAAGTACGTATTTAATTGTTTTTCTTTTTTTCCCCAATTAGCTTATATAAATATACCATTTATATATTAACTTAATGTATGTTTTCTGGCCTTTTAGGTCAGGTTTTTTTTTCCCCCTTCATCGACTCACTTGATGACGGAGGATGGCGAGCTACCCACACACCACCTGGTGGTAGGAAAACGACCAGGAAAACCACACAGGAAAACCAAATGACACTCTTCACACAGGAAAACCATACAACACTTTCCACACAGGAAACAAACTAAACTCTAAAGGAGTATTAAAAGGAAAAGAACTATTCTCCCCTTGTTCTTGGACTTCTTTTGAACTCTATTTGGTTTTGAAGTATCACTGATTATTATTATTATTTCTTTGTTGGTTTGTTTGTGGGCTGCACAGTGGCGCAGTTGGTAGAGCTGTTGCCTTGCAGCAAGAAGGTTCTGGGTTCAATTCCCAGCCCCGGTCCCTCTGCATGGAGTTTGCATGTTCTCCCTGTGCATGTTTGGTTTTCTCCGGGTACTCCGGTTTCCTCCCACAGTCCAAAAACATGACTGTTAGGTTAATTGGTCTGTCTAAATTGCCCCTAGGTGTGAGTGTGTGTGTGCATGGTTGTGTGTCCTGTGTGTCTCTGTGTTGCCCTGTGACAGACTGGCAACCTGTCCAGGGTGACCCCGCCTCTCGCCCGGCACGCCAGCTGGAGATAGGCACCAGCAACCCTCCCGACCCCACTGAGGGACAAGGGTGAAAGAAAATGGATGGTTTGTTTGTTTTTTCCCCCTCTGTTTCTTTTGAGCAATTTATTTTTGTTTAGTTGCTATTATTATTATTATTATTATTATTATTATTATTGTCATGGCTATTTGTGCAATAAATAGCAATATAAACAAACCTCTTTGCATCAGTTGCATCAATTACCCACCCAATCATGACTCCATGCCGTACCTACTTCTGATTCTACAAAGTGGTTAAAACTAAACCTTGCAGTCAGACCTGCGCATTTAATAAAAACGTTACACTAGACCTTCAGAACCATATGAACTATAGCAGTGATCATGGTTCATAAATCAAGGAGAAAAAGAGTGACCTAGATAAAGTCCAAAATCGCAGTTGTGGAAAGATGTTGAACAGGTGTGTCTTGCTCAAAATCCCTTCATGTTTATTTCTGTTTCCATATGGTCTGGTTAGTTTACAGGCTTTTTCTCTTATTAAATCATCATTATTATTAGTGAAAAATCTAAAAATATGTAGGTGTGACAAAAATGAACAAGAGGAAGCTATCATAAGGTAAATACTCTATAATGGCCTTATGTTTTTTTAAGTATGAATCATGCATAGTTGTGTTTAAATAAACTTCCATAAGAATACTGTGTGAATTTCCAGCAGCTCAAACACACAGCCGGAATATTCTCAAGGTGAAGCGATGGGATTTTCTGCAAAGAGCTTCACAGAAAAACTCAGGACGATTCGCAGCGGACCCCCTGCCCCTCCAAAAAAGGAGTTCTTGTTTACATTTATGAAACCCTGTGCAGGAGTTTCCTGCAACACTTTATGTGGTGGTGGTTATATTTCAGCAGATTATTTGGAAACCTGAGGGATTGCATTTAATTGTTTTTTTCTTTTAATATAATTCAGCCTCTACTGGTGTGTTCAGTAAACCTAATAGATGTTAATAACGTTGCACTTTTTAGATACTCAAGCTTTGATTACAATGAACTGTTAGAGGCTATCAGCTGATTTGAAGAACAAATGATACAGCACAGATTATTCATTTGTCATTTTCAATCAGCTACTTGTGAAAATCTTCTAATAGGAGGGAGATAGCCACTTAACAATCAGTCGAGCTGCATTAAAACATTAGAAATATGAGGCAAGAAAAACAAATCCAATCTAAAACTAACTTTTTTTCACATGTAAATGTCCATAGAAAGAACAGGCAAAGAATATTTCTGCGATTCTTTTCAAGGTGGAACTGGAAAACTGAGATAAAACCACTGCAGGCTTCCTTCATCTTTGTAATGAGCAGGAAAAAAGAGAGCAACGTTTCTTCACTTCCCTTTTTATATTGTACAGAAATGTGCCTGAGAGGGCAATTCAGGTTGATGGTGAAATTAAATGAGCTCGGTGAAGGCAGAACAGAGAAGAATCTGTGGCAGCAGTTCATGTCAGGTCAGTCCTTGGCAATCACCAAGCGCTCGCCCTCCGTTCTGCTGCCTCAGCTCAGCTCAAAATGCTCTCAGAGGTTCATTAAGTGAGCATGAAATGAGCACCCTACTAGCAAAGGCTGAATGGGTTGTTGATCAACACGAATGACTCATAAAATGACCCAACAGTTGTGAGCATCCAGGTTCCCACAGTGACCTCCTTTAAGAGCAAAATCTGAAAAGATAAATGTGATATCTGCAGTCACAGCATCGAGATGTTTAAAAATCTTATTATGGAAAAAGACACGAGTCAATTAACAGTTTTTTTGTTACCGAAAGTGTTACCTTCAAATTGGCTTTCACTGTAGTGTGAAAGCAGTAAATGAAAGCATTTCTGCTCTTGCTGTTTGCTTTTCTATTAACTAAAAATATCAAAGGAAGTACACTTTCCTAAATTTCAGAAAGAAGGAAGCTAGCTCTGTTTTTCTGTTTCCTTTGGGTTTTCCCTCATAGACTTTTGTGATCAAAATATTGCATATTAAAATTTTAAAGTTTAACTGAGTGGTAGTTTTTTTTTTTTATTCTGGTTTTAGTGCTTTAATAAAATTTAAAAATGTCCTTGTTCTTTATATTACAACTAGAGTATTTAAGTCATCCCAACATAGCTCCTCTATTAAACCTTTAACAATTTATTTATCAGCAACTTTAAGCAGCAGCTCCTATATGAGTCTAGAGTAGCGGTTCTCAACGTGGGCGGTACCACACCCCGGGTGGCGTTCAGAGGACGGAGGGGGTGCTGGCGGAAATTTTTACAAAAGGGGGGCGCTGAGATTCCTCTGGGGGCGTTTGGTCGAAGGTAAACTTTACACCTTAATTGCACAACAATACCAGTTTAGACTTTGAGCAACTTGGTAAAACTGTATTGTGTAACATTAAATCATGCTTGGCTGCAACTGTATCGATGGCAGCTCTTCTTCTATTCAGTATTTGTTAGCTTCAAGGGCGTAGGACGAGTCTGTCATTGGGGGGGACGTATATCGGAAACCTGACAGATGACCTGACATGACCCTTGTTTCAGTAACAAGTACCGTATTTTCCGCACTATAAGGTGCACCGGATTATAAGGCGCACCTTCAATGAATGGCCTATTTTAAAACTTTTTTCATATATAAGGCTCACCGCATTATAAGGCGCATAGAATAGACGCTACAGTTAGGGTTGCCGCCTGTCCCGTATTGAACCTATACGGGACGCGATTTGTTCCATACTCTACAAATGTGGATGTGTAATAATAAAGAAGTGGTCCCCGAGTACTTTATATAGTAGGCTGTCCCAGTCATTGTTTCACTCACGGTGTTGGTGTTGCGATATTGTGCCCAACTGCTTTTTGGATAACACAGACCAACCGACATGCTGCCGCCGCAGTCTCTGTCTTTCTTTCGTCAATACCCCAGGCTTTAAATGTATAGGGGCTGGTCCCTTGGTCCCTAGTCGAAGCACCCCGGATGAATATCTAAAGATTTCCTTTGTTGACATTCTTTATGTCAACAAAGGAGGAATATGTCAACAAAGGAGGAGGAGACCCGAGCCCTCCGTGACTGGGCCGGGGCGTGGCCGGACGATGGTCACCCTTCTCCGTTCGCGCACAGCATGTTCGTGGAGAATGTGATCCTAAATTACTTGCAGACGACCTGATTATCAGGTCGGTAGGTAAATAGGTCAGTCAAACTTTATTAACAAACCAGCGTTCTGACAACTATCCCAGCATGCACCACGCGCTTCGGCGGCTGCTTACCGTAATTGCTAGACCTGTTGTGGCTCAATATTTTTCCATATATAAGGCGCACCGGTTTATAAGGCGCACTGTCGGTTTTTGAGGAAATTGAAGGTTTTTAGGTGCGCCTTATAGTGCAGAAAATACGGTATTCTAACATGTTACTATTTACAATCCAATAATCAGATTAAAGTTATGCATAGTATAATGACCGTCATTCCAGGATGAACACTCACTTTAGAATTTGCCTCACAACTGGCAAGCTAAATACTCTGGTAGCACAGACAGGCTACCAGATTCTGATATATCTTATTGGTCAAAAGACATTTGATTATTGGTCAAAATGCACTGATATAAATTGACTGGTAATTGAATTGGTTCTACCTCTTTCTAAAACCAAAGTAGAAAACAGCTAATAAAATAGGACTCGGCAGTTTTAAACTCAATACAGCAGTATGACCAACAAAAATAAAATCTAAAAAACAAGTTTTGTTCTTCTTGAACATCTCTCTACATCAGTGCAACAGTTTGATCTACAAAATAAATAAAAATGATACTTTTCATGTCTAACAGACCTTTAGCTCCTCACTGTTAATTCAGTCTCACTTTCCAGCTCTGCATTCAGTAACTTACCAAACATGAGCCATAAAAAACACTGAAGCAAAAAGCCTAAATGTTTTTTTTCCCTGTCATTTTCAGCCGCAAACATTTAACTAAAATATCTACGGATATGTGTTACTGTCTCTGCTTCCCTCTGACTTTCTGCAGCCTGATGTTCCTGCATGGATTCATGTAAATACATGACAACAGACACTACAGTAATGTACAGTGTCAGAATGTGAACTAAATATAAAAAGTATGTTTTTATCATACAGAATGAGAATTTAAACAACTTAATTTTCAGATGTATACATTATTATACATCTCAACTCTATTTACTGTGTAGCAAAAATTTTCATTAATTTATTTTTAAACCTCTCCTCAAGAACTTTTTTTATTGTCTCCTAACCATTACCCTTAGTGTGTAAATGATTTTAAAAATATTGAAAAGTTGAAAGAAATCAACTTGACATCAGTCTTCACTGATGACTGATGTCTGGTTTTATTGAAATTAATATAATTTTTATATCTTCACACTCTGAAACTCCACCTGGCTCTCCTATGTCTTCCCTGACCTGCTCCTCTCATAATAAAATAGTTTAGTTTATTTAAAAATTAAAAACAGTTAATACATATTTCAATAAACTAAATGAAAACCTCTCCAGAGCTTCTTCACCTTTCTTCAACATCTAAATAATATAATATAATATAATATAATATAATATAATATAATATAAATACATGTTAAGTGGTCGAGTATGATCAGCTGTTGCTCATTTTAAATAATAAAATCATTTTGTAACAGAAAAGGTGTGACGATTGCAGGAGTGCCTAAATGTCAAAATATATTGTTTTCCAGAAAGGGAGATGAACAGTCAGATAAGGCTTCTGCATGTTGGTGTTCCCACTAAATACTGAATGTGCCCAGTTTGGGTTGTCTGGGCCCTTTTATCGCAGCCTGTGGGGTTTTCCCTGACTGGGAACGAGAATACAACCTGCTGAATGTGACAGGTAGCCAATCAAAAAGCGGGTGACGTCAGAACAGAGGGGAATCCCAGACAGCTGACATATTGCGCAACTGAGAGTCCGGTGGATGTCGGAGATGATATGTGGAAATGTTTAATATTATATGTAAAGGTAATTATTATATATTTTTATTATGTTTATTCAGTTAAAAATATTAACTATGAAAAAACATTCACCTCCACATAGTGCAGCAAATAGAGCGGCTGCTCCAGTCGTCTTTTATCCACCGCCTTTTCTTTTTGTTACGTCTTTTATCTCTTAAAAATACTCCACAAACTATCACTATTGCTTCTACATCGTCATCCGCGTTTGGTTATTCTAAATTCCTGCTATGTTGGGGGTTTTACTGGATTATCCTCTGGAATCGGTTCGTGTTGCTCCTGCCTTGGACACACGAACCGATCAAACCTGTTGTACTTTTATCAGCTCTGTGGTCACAGAGGTTTGGAGAATCGGCCGACAATTCTTAAATCTTTCCGTCTAAACCAGACTTAAGACTCACAAGCTCTATCATCTCCTCTCAACCACTGCCCAAATGCTCTGACTCTGGTCGCTATGGTAACGTTTATATATTCCTTCAAAATAACAGAAGCGCCACAAAAACGAACTTTCGTGAAAATTTTAACTCACGATAATGCCTAACGGGAGCCCTGAACTTGTTTCTCTGCAACGAGACGGTCCCATCTGGGAGTGATGAGAGACAACGACACCTGAAGTGTTGCTTATATCCACAGTTTGCTTGGTAGCTTAGAGACGTGGTGAAGCAGCTTGAAGCTTCATTCCCTCATTAGCAGCCGGTCGCCGCATGTTACGGAGAGCGGGCTTCTAATGTGGGACTCACCTACCGGTCCGGGATAAATCCATTCTCCTGTCTCTTCTCTGGGCCTTTTCCCCTTTGCAAAGAAACTTTCCAAAGACATCTGATCTGCTTCTTACTCATTTTGCTGCTTCTGGGCTCAGTGTTGGCGCGCAAGTAACCAGACTTCCAATGATTCACTTCCTGCTAAAGAGCCCCCTGGTGGTTGAAGAAAAATCCACATATAAACGATTTAAAGTCCGGAAAATACGGTAAATGAAAAAAAATCTGAATGCTCTCTGGTCAATACCAGAGAGCATACCTGAACAATTTCAGGGGGCCGGACCAAATGTGGAGGCGGCCGTAGTTTGGGGACCACTGGTTTACCTCATTCAAACAGAGTTTCTCTGACTCCTCCGGCTGCTGGCTTTACTCTTAGCCGGTCAGAGGGGGCAGGGGTAGGAGGGAGCAAGCGCTCTGCTGAATGCGCTGTTATGCGCCTTCAAAAAAAAAGCATGACAGTGGAAGATTTTAAAATTTTTCGCAACTGCTGTGAAATTATGGGGAATGGGGGGGGTCGAATGTGGCTCTCTCCAATATTGGGGGGGACATGTCCCTACCCATCCCACCCGCTTCCTACGCCTATGGTTAGCTTTTGGCGCAGCTCCGCTCCTGCTAGTAGCTTCACCTCGTCAATTCAGCGTTACATCGGCTGATGACTTGCTGTGATTCACTTTGTCTAGTATGTTTGTACATATGTTTTGGCAGTTCTGTGATCATGTTAAGCAGCAACTTATATTAAAAAGTGTTTTATTTCCGTTTGAAGGCTGCCCGCTTCCATGGAAGGACAATAGAAAATCGCTCTTATAAACATGTAATTACTAAAATTATGATACCCTCACTGTGTATCCCTCTGAAAAATGAACCCATTTAAATAAAGAAATCCCTCCATGGGTGATACCACGATAGAGAGCGTTCATTTTATAGAGTTAACACCGGTGCTGCAAGTGGTCTGGTATGAAACGGGTGTGAGAGAACAACGGTACCACAGCACTTTTGAATTTCAATAATCAGAATACCAAAATTGTTTCCGTTGTTCTAAAAGGTTTATGTCAGAACGCTGCGCACCATAAGGGGTTAAAAAGAAAACAACGCGCACATTGGGAGAAGTGGACAACTAGATGTGAATTATGGCATAATAAAAGAGAATCCGACGCTAAACAGTGAAAAATCAACACATGATGTGATTAATGAAGGTGATGAATGAAGATTACTGATGGTGAGCGTCAATAAATGATAAAATAAATGTAGCAACAGGAAAGACACTAAAGTGGACATAGCAATAAACCAAGAGAGGATAATACTAATCAAAGGAAACTGATTGGAAATGAATGAAGAACAAAATGCAAGAATAAATTAAGAAACTAAAGTAAATACAGAGAATAAACTTGTATGGCAAGACCTTTCGAGCAATAATCAATACAGAGACTGTATGGCAAGAATAAACAGGCACTATTTCCAGATAAAAGGTAAAATAATATCGTTGAAGTGCCATGGGTTTGTTGAGACCATATCTAGTACTGAGAATAAATATATCTTACAGACCATAACAGTAAAGAATTGATAACTTATTTATGTTTTTAATTAGATTTGATATATTTCTTTCTTCAATATTATTTTTCATATCAGTGTTAATGTCATGAGGCTGATGACTCCATGACACTTTCAATTTGACTCATTATTATTTGATTAAGAACCAGATTTGTTCTTTGTAATTTCTGTACAGCAAAACTATTAATCTATAAATTAGTAGACATGTCTATCTAAAGATATAATCCATGTTCCTGTCTCATATTTGTATGGCATTAAAAGGACCTGGAACTTTTGTTTTTCCACTGAAAGCTCTGGTTTGCACAATAAATGCCATGTGGGTGAAATTTTATGGATGATGCTCTGATGTCCCATTCTCCTGAAGGCAGCACAGAGCTGCACCACCAAAAACTCACAGAAACACTGAAGAGAAGAAGAGTTATGATTAATGTAGTTACAGTTCTATTCATGTTTTAATGTTGCAGAGCTCAGTCGTTTGCAAATAGTTCAAAGTTTAAACTGGCATATTGTACATCTTTTATCTGGTCATTTTGTGCAAGATTTAACAACTAGAAAATGGCAAAGAACAATAATATTTTTTCCACTGATTGGCTGCTGTTAGACCTACTGATTTTAACTTGAATGTTCATTGCATTTTTTGTAGACACCTGAAAATAATTTCTATTCCCATGGCTTTTTTGTTCTCTGGGAAATTATTTTTGATGATAAATACAGAAATGAGCATAAAAATCATAACATCAACAATAGCGATAGTAACAATAATAAAATAATAGTGCAAAGTGTCCTACAAATTCTTTGGTGGGGGCGATGAGGGACCTGGATAAAGGCTAGGGGGGCGCTGACCCGAAAAAGGTTGAGAAACATTGGTCTAGAGGCTAAGCCAAGGCTTTAAGCCCCTGAGGTGGTAACTAAAATCAGAGCCGTCCTTGATTTTAGTGCAGGTAATCCATTTATTTTCCATGATTCTCGGCAATAATCATCTTAAAACAACTTTTACAACGATTCATTCCTCCAACTTGTCGACTGCTGTCGACAAGTTGGAGGAATGAATCCAACTTGAAAACAATTAATGCTGAACACTGTGCTGCTGCACAGTTGTTGGATAAATGTTATATTATCTTTTTCTACTTATTAGTTTTCATTCTAAATAATGTAGTTATCTATAAAAGTATCTCTTCTGTTTATGAATAGTGTGTGGATTTAGTAGAAACTTGTGTCACATATTTGTTTCATGTGGTTGTAAAACCACCCCCGCTCCAGGACGCCAGCAGACAGAGTTGCTGGTGTCAACGATGCATGCTGACCATTACCTTATAAGGAGAAGAAGGCCAGTTGGGGGCATCTGGAGAAGGAAGAGGAATGCATACTGTAAACCAGTTTCAGCCTGTTTGCTCCCCCACCTTTAGAAACCATTTGTAACCAGGGCTTTTCCCCAAATAAAAGCGGGGAGAGCGGAATGCAAGCCAGAGTTTGTTTGGGGCATGTGACTGGTTGCATCTCCGAACACCTCTCCTCGCAGCGAGTTGAATTCTAATCTCTGTCTCCGTGTTTCTTTTGCAGAGTTATATACTTATGTCAGGGGTTAAACCTGACAACAGTGTTCAGCATCAATTGTTTTCAGCGTTCAACGTTAACGGTCAAAAACTGTTTCCCCCTTTCGGGTGGAACACACCTATCATCACCAACAAACGTTCCTACCAAAATAGACCTCTGACCAATCATGTGACCCAACAGCATTCAGCAATACATTTATTCATAACCTGCTCCTACAATGAGCTCAGCAGTTCTACCAGATGCTTGCTAATTGCTGCTGGCTAGTCTGAAGGAGCTGAGTGGGAGGAGCTGCTCTGTGAGGCGGAAGCTCCAAAGCTGCACCGTCGGTCCAACCAGGCATTTTGCTCATTCAGATGAGCCATGAATTTCTCAAATATCAATGAATTTGAGAAATTCATGGATATTTCTCAAATATCCATGAAAGAATCAAAGCAACACTCTAGGTTTGTTTTTGATCAGGGAATAACATTATAACTTGACATAAAGTTAAAAAGTAAAATTTTACATAAAACTGCCCCAGTAAGCTGATCATGTGACAGTTCAGACACACCTTGGAAAAACGTCAGGCCCGTTTGGATAACCAATGTTTTAAAGAAATCATCCATAATCTACTCATACCCAACAGTCAAAAAATGTGTTTTTTCGACTATAATAAATGTTTTTTTGATATTTATAAGAGTGAACTAACAGAAAAAAGGTGGCAATGAATGGACACCACTGCCTTGCGATGCTTTGTGTTTTTATTCAGTAAGGTTACAGTTACAACATCAAAATGCCAAACACATGAGGGACAACATGAGCAAGTCAGACTATTTCTCCAAAACCTCATTTGAGATGTGGGAGGAAATGCAATCTAGATGAGTGATTCATTTTTTTATTTTTCATGAACAAACACCATAAACATGATCTATTCAGGATTTACAATAATAATTTTCTCTAACAGACAAGTAATTTGCAGTTTGTAGCCTTTACCAGGCGCTGGCATTTTAGCAATGCAAATCTAAAATATGTTTTACTCATAGCACCAAAACAAAACAAATGCTGCCCCTTTGAGTTTTGATTATTCAACTGGGAAAAGGTACAGGTTAATGATTTGTGTATTAAATGGGAACTGATAAAAAGAAGTTCTTGGGTTTGAGTTGCATTATCATTCTTTAGACTGTCAATCTTCTGGGAACAGCAGAATCCATTTTTTGTAATGTTTTTTTTTTCTGTGTTAAAATGCTCACTTGGCGGTCTCTCAAACATTCATCTTGTTTGCACTTCAGAAACTTAGTAATCATTAAGTAAACATCGTTGTGCATATTGGTCATCCACAGAATAACTGCTCGTATATTCCTGGTTAATTCCTTTTTATATTTTCACAGATCAGATTTTTTCTCTTTCACATTACAATCCTGTCACCAAATGTTTGCTCATAGGCAGACCTGCATCTTAATGGATTAGTAGTCAGATTGCAGTTCTCAGTGGTGGGTTTTTACATAAAATCACAGCCTAAGACAATCTTTACAGTCATAAAAACAACCATAAAAAAAAAACTGCTATAGATAAGCCTGTCATGAAAAATAATTTTGCTGGGCCATAAACTGTTCCATAAGTTATTGCGATAAACAATAATATTGTTATTTTGAGACCATTTTAAAGTAGTACAACGGTAATAATACCATCACAATTCTTATTTTTTGCATATTATTATACAAAAATAATATGCAAAAACACATTCTCAAACATCAATAAAATTTTAATTGTAATGAACATACAGCACTGGGAAGACATTTTCAATATCCAAAATAAATAAACAAAGCAACAGAAACAACAAATAAAATGAATTACGAAGTCTCAGTAAACAAAATTATCCTCCAAAAAGACTTTTATCATCTGGTTTTAGGCAGAAAGCGGAAAAACGATAAATCATGCCAAGGAAGTTGAGTTTATTTTAATTTATCATGAGATTAATTGATTTATAGATTATTGTGACAGGCCTATATGCAGATTTCAATTCAGTGCTTCAGCCCTTCAGAAAAAAATGGAGCCCAGCCTCCATTTCTTTCTGCTAAGGCAAACTTGTTGGTCGCTTGAAAGACTGAGGTGGCACCAGATATCAGTGCTGCATGCCATGCTTCAGCACTGAGCAGATGCATTGGCCTCATGTAATAAACCTGAGGCAACAGCAGAGTAAGGTAGCTGGGGGTTGTGGGGCGGAGGTGGAAGAGAGTGTGAGTGGGAGGCCATGAGCTATGAGGGGCCGTTTAGGACAAAAACTATGTTTTGTCTCTCACACACTATTAAAGACTCATACACACTCACAAAATATTGAAATTGCACATATATACTATTAAAATGTCACACACATGCAATTTCTCTCTCACACGCATACACAAAATACTAAAATTGTGCATATACACTACTAAAATGTCACACACGCATACAATTTGAGATGAGAAGAGCTTCGCTCCCTCCTTCCATCCTCTCCACCTTCTACAGAGGAACCATTGAGAGCCTGCTGAGCAGCAGTATCTCCGTCTGGTCTGGGAGCTGCAGCCAAGAGGATCATTGGGGTTCCACTCCCTCCTATCCAGAGCATTGCACACAGACACTGCTTAGCCAGATCAAACCAGATCCTCTCTGATTCCACCCATCCTCTCCATGGTCTGTTCATCCACTTGCCATCTGGGAGGAGAGTCCATAGCATCTGCTGCAGAACAGCCAGACTCAGAAATAGTTGTCTTCCACTTTCCATCAGATTGCTCAACAATCTCATCATGAAGACCGTCTGAACTGTTTGAAAATAAAATTATTATTTGCATATTATTTAATTATAGGCACACTTGTGTTTTTGTGTGTGCTCCGGTGGCCAAGCGATGGCATTTCATTGCCAATTTTACTTATGTTTCTTTGTGCAATGACAATAAAATAAGTCTAAGTCTATTTTTTCTCCCACACACACACAAAATACTAAAATTGCGCATATTCACTATTAAAATGTCACACGCGCATGCACATATAAACTAATAAAATAGATTGAGTTTGAGTACAAACAGAAAGAACTGGAGAATGAACAACAAAAGCAGGCATTAGAAAAACGAAAAATTGCAGCTATGGAAGCAGAAAGAGTTTTTGATTTAAGTAAAAACACCCGATTAGTTCCTCAGTTTTGTGAAATGGAAGTTGATGTTTTCTTTCTGTTCTTGTGACCCGAAAATAAATGATCTCTTCTTGTACAGTGTGTTTACTGGCAGAGAAGTCATCATCTTATGAAGATATAAAATCTACTGTTCTTGCTGCTTACCAACTGTCTCCAGAGGTTTATTGAGCTTTTTCGTAACCTGAAAACAAGTGCGACTCATACTTATATTGAATATGCTAGGGAGACAGAGATAGCAATATTATTTGCGTTCAAAGAATATTGGTCAGAACTATGAGAAATTAAAACAGTTTATTCTTGTGGAAAATTTTAAAAGTAGTGTTTCTTTTGAGGTAAAAAAATTACCTAGAAGATCAAAAGGTTGAGATTCAGAAAGCTACAGTTATGGCTGATGATTTTGAACTCACTCATCAGTGTTCAGTGAGAGGAGGGAGTAAGTCCATTAGTTACCAAACACAGCATGGAATTGGAGCTGAAGGTGGTTTCCCAAAACCATCTAGAGGATTCAAGACATCACAGATGAATGTGCAGTGACAGCGTGTTCAGAAGCATTGGTGTGCTACTATTGTGGTAAAAAGGGACACAAGAAAACTAAACTGAGTGTTGGGCTTTTGCAAATAAGCAAAAGATGAAGGAAAATATTCTTAAACCTGGTTTACTAGTGTCACAAAGGTCAAAGAGTGCTGGTGAGTGCTCAAACAGTGCTGTATTTGATCTGTATAAAGAGTTTTTTTCTTTTGGGATTATGTCTGTGACTAGAAATGATTATCCTGTTGTTATTCTGCAAGATACTGGCCCTGCTCAGTCACTCTGCATGGTGAAGGATGTGACTCTTCCTCCTTCTAGCTCAATGAAAATGTGTGCACTTATTCAAGGAGTGTACAATGATGTTTCTAAATTTAAATCTGTCTCTCTTCATGAAGTCTATTTACAGTCATCTTTAGTGACAGGGGTGGTTAAAGTTGGGGTGGTGTCCAGTTTACTCATTCAGAGTGTCACATTTGTACTGGGGAATGGTTTAGCAGGTAAAAAGGTACATGTTGCCCCTCTGGTTGTAAATTCTCATATATATTCTTTTGAGACTCAGGCCCTGCAAAGGGAATTTCCTGGAGTTTTTCCTACCTGTGTTGTCACTTGTTCTCAGTCTCAGGTTAATCAGGAAGAACCTACAGAAACGGTAAGAAATCAGGAAGAACCAGAGGTTATTCTTGCTGAAACTTTCTTTGCTGAGGGTACAGCAGATGAACAAAAGTTCAGTAAGGGGGATTTGATGAGAGAACAGAGTAATGAGTCTTTTGTTAGGGATGCGTTGTCTAAAGCTGGTACTCTAGAAGATGTGGCAGGACAGCCTGTAAGTTTGTATGTGAAAGACGGAATTTTGACAAGAAAGTGGAGGGATCCTCAATGTCCTGCTGCTGAAAAGTGGAGAGTGTATCATCATATTGTCCTTCCCTTTTGCTATGGGGAGGAGATTATGAGATTAGCTCATGAAGTTCCTACTTCAGGTCATTTGGGCATTAATAAGACCAAGGCTAGGATCATGAGGCACTTTTATTGGCCCACAATCCGGAAGAATGTTGTGGAATTTTGTAAGACCTGCCATGCATGTCAAATGGGTGGAAAGCCCAACCAAAACTTTTCACCTGCTCCACTGATTCCTATTCCAGTGGCTAGAGAACCATTCAGTTGTGTTTTAATAGATTGTGTGGGCCCCTTACCAAAAACTAAGCGTGGACACCAATATCTGTTAACAGTGATGGATGTTGCTACATGTTATGCACCCCTAACAAATGCATTGTTAGGGAATGCATTTGTTATCAATGCATTCCCTAACAAATGCATCCCTAACATTTGTTTGTTAATGTTGTTGAACAAATGTTGGATTGTTTTTGAGAAGGCAATCCAACAGTTTTGGATTCCTAGAGAAATACAGTCCGATCAGGGCTCTAACTTTATGGCCGGAGTTTTTCAAGTGGTGAGGAAAGAACTAGGGATTAAACACTAAGTCAACTGTGTACCATCCACAGTCACAGGGGGCGCTGGAACGATACCATCAGACTCTTAAGTCCATGATCAGGACCTACTATGTGGATCAGCCTAGGGAGTGGGACAAGAGTGTTCCATTTCTATTGTTTGCTGTCAGTGACTCTGTCTGTGAATTTACAGGCTTTAGTCCATTTGAGTTGGTTTATGGACATGAAGTGAGGGATCCCTTAAAGTCGGTTAAAGAGAAATGTCTGGCTGAAGAACCCCACAGAAACATTTTGAATTACGTTTCTGAGTTTAAGGAGTGCTTGAAAGCAGCTTGCACTCTGGCTAAAGGTCAGTTTCAACAAGCCCAAGGAAAGATGAAGGACCATTTTGATCGGAAAGTCGTTTCTAGAAAATTTTCAGTTGGGGATAAAGTGTTGGTACTTTTGCCCATTCAAGGTGACCCCCTACAAGCAAAATTTTCCTGACCATATATAATTAAGGAAAAAGTGGGTGAAGTCAACTATGTCAACTATGTGGGTGAAGTCAACCAGACAGGACAAAGTCGGCACGTTGTGACTTGAATCTTATCAAGCCATATTATGAACGGAGTGTACTATTATCAGTAGCTGTGTGTGTTATTCATCCTGATCAATAGGAAGAAATGGATTTAGTTGAACTGGATTGTATGGATCCTAAGGATCTTAAGTTGGCAAATAGTGTTGGCTGATCAGGAGAAGTTCCTGAGTCATTTAACTGCTCAGCAAAAAAATTATGTGACAGCTATTCTGAAGAAATGTTCTATGCTATTTGGTGATGTTGGTGTTTCTCCTCCAGTTAAACATCCATATAGAGTAAATCCTGATAAGATGGCTAAAATTTGACAGGAGGTAAAATACATGTTACAACATGATATCATTGAGTATGAGTGAGTGGAACTCTCCTGTTGTTGTAATTCCAATACCTGATGGTTCCATTCGACTTTGTGTTGACTACCAAAAAGTTAACACCTTAACTAAATCTGACTCTTTTCCGATCCCTACAATAGATGATTGTATTGATCAGATTGGTGCAGCTAAGTTCGTTTCAAAGTTTGACCTTCTGAAAGGATACTGGCAAGTTCCTTTGTTGGAACGGGAAAAGGAAATCTCCACCTTTTGTACAACTGATAGCTTTTAAGAGTGCTACCTTTTGGGGTTAAAACTGCTCCTGCTTCTTTCCAGAGGTTAATGACTCGAGTCACAGAAGGTTTGTTGAACTGTACAGTTTACATTGATGATGTCGTATTGTATGCTGATACTTGAGAACAGAACATGGAAGATATGACACGCTCCTTTGAGAGGTTAGAAGAGGCTGGACTTGTAATCAACTTGCGAAAGAGTGAGATAGGCAAGGCTTCCATAATCTAATTTGGGCATGTGGTAGGATGAGGGGAAGTTCGACCTCGTGCTGCTAAAGTGCAAGCTATAGCTCAGATGCCAGCTCAAAAGAATAAGAGGGAACTTGAGATTTTTTGGAATGGCTGGGTTCTACCGAAAGTTTGTCCCAAATTTTGCTACAGTGGCTTCGCCTTTAACCAATCTTTTATGGAGTCTGCAATGTTTGTTTGGACAGATTCTTGTACAGTGGCATTTGAACAACTTAAGGCCATTTTGTCCTGCGAACCTGTCCTAACAGTTTCCAGTTTTTCTCTGCCATTTAAGCTAGCTATTGATGCTTGTGATGTAGGAGTAGGAGCTGTACTCTTACAAGAAGGTAATTTCGGAGTAGACAGACCTGTTGCTTACTTTTCTAAGAAGTTAAATCTGCATCAACGCAGATATTCCACTATAGAAAAGGAAGCACTGGCTCCAATGGTACTTGCCATTCAACATTTTGAGATCTATGTGCCAAGTGGAGGACACTTTGTTAAAGTGTACACTGATCATAAGCCACTTTCCTTTCTGGAAAGGTTTAAAAATTAAAAATCAGCAAATTTTCCGGTGGGGCTTGATATTACAGCCCTATAATCTTGTGATAGAGCACATCGCGGGGAAAGATAATGTAATTGCTGATGTTCTGTCAAGAATATGAGAGATGGATTGAAGATGTAGGAAGCTTATTGAACTATAAAATAAAATAAAATAAATATATATTTTGTTTGTTTGTTTGTTTAGAGGGGAAGTGTTACATGGTCGCATTTGCTTCTGTCTCCTGATTGTTGTTTTTATTTTAGCACCATTGACGGTTCACTGGTGGGGGAACAGCCAGCCTAAGTGTTTTTAGCTGGGCTGGTGACACACCTGAGGGTGATGAGGGATGCGTGGCGTGTATGAAGCTGCAGCAGCAGCGGAATTTTCGTTAAGAAAAAAATAACATAAAAGTACGGTGCGGGAAGACTCTGGAAGGAAAAAGTACCTTCACCTCAGGACAGATTCATCCAGAGGAGCGTTGGATGTTTTGGCCAGGATGAAGTTTGTTTTCTTTTATTTTGATTTGTTGGGAAAACCGGCTGGACGCTAAAGGATTGTTAACACCGGGGAGTTTACACGCCTGATAAGATGTGTAAGCTCGTACATGTCGTAGCAGACCAACCACCAACGAAATCACAAGTGGTGCGTTTTTAGGAAGAGAGAAAAACTATATATATATATACATATTGAACACAGCGGTGTGGTAAAGGGGTGAAAAGTGATGACAATTCTAGGGGCCCTGACCAGCAGGGGGCCCTCCACAATTTAATTATTTATATTTTGTTCATAGAAATAACATTTATACGAACAAAGAATATTGGTCAGAACTATGAGACCAATATAATAAAAAACACAGAAATTATGTGAATATCCTCCTTCTGCCTGTGACCTACACAGGAAAAATAGGAGAGTAATTTTTTCGGAGTTAACATTATTTTCATCTGAAAGAGTCATGTTTATACATTATAGAGTGAAATCATTTCGATTGGTCAATAGAATCGGAACAAAAAAATAGAGTAAATCTTATCGGAGTAAAACAAGAACACGCCCACTGAAGTTCCTTAAGTCTTGTTTCTTCCTCCATCTTGTTATCCCGCATTGGAACGGAGGCAATGGTTAGCTGTGTGCCAGGTAAGTCCCCAAATGGGTTGTAGATATATTTTACGAGGGGTTTTATGATTTATTTTTATTATTAAGACTAATTATCTCTAGTGGAAAGATGACGTGCTGCTGTGTGGTCATGGGGGAAGGAGTGGCGTAGCGAGGAATTAACATGGTTGGCTAACTAGTTAGCGTGTGCTTCAGCTAACTTCAGCCGTTTACAACAATGTAAGCAGAAAAAAACATCAATGTTGTACAATGCTACGTCCATTTTTAAATTTTCACAAGTCAAGGCTGTCGCTATTTTTAAGCGGAGGAACGGAGTTTAAAAGAGGAGCTAGCTGTACAGTCGAAGCTGGCTCTGCTAGCATATGGAGCCAGGGTTCCGCCCAGAAAATGGCGCGGAAGGACTATGCTAGTGACTTTTCTTGAACGTAGAGCAGGATAAAAAAAACAGGATTAAAGTTGTGCTTTGTATGCAAACTATGTAAGTTGTCAGTAAAACATTTGACTGACTATTTTGTCCATAAACCCCATTTACATCAAGTTTTATGGAGCTGAAATGTTTTTTTTTTTTGTTGTTGTTTTAGCTGTGGTGATTGGCTAAATAGCCCATTAAGGATAGTTAGCCATACAGTGCTTTTTCCCCATGATGGTTTCTTTTATCTTAATTTTTTATTCACTTTGATAAGTATGTTTATATGATTATTGAAAAATATATTTTTACATATTGCAGGGTGCAAGCTGTGTGTGTCAAATACAGAGGTCGACAGAAATACATCTGTTTTGAAGGCCAACTGACTTACAGCTTGTTTTTGGAATGTGGTGAGTGCAAACAAAACAAGTTTACAGTATTTTCACATATTGGGTGTATAAAAAACGTTTTGGGAATGGTGCCAAAATAGGTGCTTTACCAACTTTTCAGATTTTTTTTTATTACTTAATTTTACTTTTTGTCTTATTTTAATCGTTATATACATATGTTCAAGTATAGAATAAATAAATAATTTGCTATGTTCACAGCTGCAAAAAAGTTCAGCATCCCAACCTTGAACTTAAAAGTCTTTGATGACTCAAAGATTGAAGTGAATGAGGAGGTTTTTGAGCTCCTTTTGAAAAGTCCAAACCTTGGTGTGCTGGAAATTTATGAAGCACAAGATCTCAATCCAGAAGGTAAGTTGTTTTTGATAGGTATTTTTCTAGAACCTACATAAAGGAACCACAGACAACGTATATAAATTTCATGACCAAGCTTTTGCAAAAGGAGAAGACTCTGTCAACTGCTCCTCCAAGCCGTTCACAGAGCGTTCTGAAGATCTTTGGGTACAGCTTGTCTTTTATTATCAAGCAACAAAGAGGGAGGATAAGCAAGATAGACAGCAGAGGAAAAACAGCAGAGGTCGTAAACATTTTACCCAAACACAGCAAAGGTCGTAAAACAATTAACCTAAACAACTAACAACCCAGTTCCAGATGTGATATCTGATCTACGGTCTGAGCCCGGTTCAAATCTCGGTCAAACTGTTTCACATGAAGATGAACAGGCAGTTGTGACCTGCAGGTCAGTTGATACACACACTAAAGAAGAGAACACTTTAAACTGACTAACATTAGACTGAATATGAACTAAAGTAACAACAAAACGATAATACCAAAAAATCTCTATAAGTTTTGAAGTGTCATTTGTTTATTTTTGTGAACTATTTTTGATCATCTTTATGGGTTTGACCAATAGGGATAGAAATTGCTTTCCAGATCAGTATAGACATGTTGATGTCCATTTGATATCACCAATCTAGGATGACATCATAAAAGCATTCACCTTTGTAGCATTTCAAACATGTGGAAACATTCTACTTCAACAATTTAACCTATTTTTAGTGTTTCAGTGGTTAATTACAGTGTACACAGAAAAATGTGCATAAGTTAGATGTGTTTGTTTCGTGTGAGAAGAGCTCATCAGGTGACTTGATAGTTTAATTTATTTAAAATCTTTTTTGTTATGGTTTTCTCAATTTTAGTGTGTTGGCTACTGTTAACTCTACCAACAAAATGTTTAGATAATCCTATGGATCAGCTAAGTTGTGCAGCAAGCAGCTCCTTTACCAGTTCCAGTGGAGAAACTGAAATGGACTCCGATGACACCATTATATATTATTTATTTTTTGTATGCACCTCTCACAATTACCGTATTTTCTGCACTATAAGGCGCACCGGATTATAAGGTGCACCTTCAATCAATGGCCTATTTCAAAACTTTTTTCATGTATAAGGCACACCACATTATAAGGCGCATAGAATAGACGCTTCAGTTTGGGTTGCCAATTTGTTCCGTACTCTATTATTACACATCCACATTTGTAAAGAAGTGGTCCCCGAGTACATTATATCAGTAGTACCCAACCCCCGGTCCGTACCAATTGGTACGGGCCAATTGGCACCGTACCAATTGGCCCGGTGCCAATTGGTACCGGTCCATGAACCAATTGGCACCGGGCCGCGTAAGAAATAATAAAATATTTCCGTTTTATGTATTATTTGAGTCTGGACGATCTTTTATTTTGAAAATCCTTTAACCGGATTCTCTCGGTTACTTGCACACCAACACTGAGCCCACAAGCAGCAAAATGAGTAAGAAACAGATCAGATGTCTTTGGAAAGTTTCTTTGCAAAGGGGAAAAGACCCAGAGAAGAGACATTAGAATGGATTTATCCTGGACCGGTAGGTGAGTCCCACATTACAAGCCCCTCTGCGTAACATGCAGCGACCGGCTGCTAATGAGGCAATGAAGCTTCAAGCTGCTTCGCCATGTAGAGACCAAGCAGGCTGTGGATATAAGCAACACTTCGGGTGTCATTGTCTCTCATCACTCCCAGATTGGACCGTCTCGTTGCAGAGAAACAAGCTCAGGGCTCCCGTTAGTCAGTATCGTGAGATAAAATTTTCACAAAAGTAAAATGTTCTTTTTTGTGGCGCATCTGTATCTTATTTTGACGGAATATGTAAACGTTACCATAGCGACCAGAGTCAGAGAGCGTTTGGGCAGTGGTCAAGAGGAGATGAGTAGAGCTTGTGAGTCTTAAGTTTGGTTTAGATGGCAAGATTTAAGAATTGTCGGCCGATTCTCCAAACCTCTGTGACCACAGAGCTGATAGAACTACAACAGGTTAGATCGATTCGTGTCTCCACCCACATGGCAGGAGCAACACGAACCGATTCCAGTAACGAACATCACGATTCCAGAAGAAAATCCACAAAACTCACAACATAGCATACGGGAATTTAGAGTAACCAAACACGGATGACAATGTAGAAGCAATAGTGATAGTTTGTGGACTCATTTTAAGAGATAAAAGACGTAACAAAAAGAAAAGGCGGTGGATAAAAGACGGGAGCAGGGCTCCGCTCTATTTGCTGCACTATGATTTGGAGGTGACTATGTTTTTTCATAGTTAACATTTTTAACTGAATAAACATAATAATGACATTTACATATAATAATAAACATTTCCACATATCATCTCCGATATCCACCAGAATCTCAGTTGCGCGATATGTCAGCTGTTTGGGATTCCCCTCATTTCTTACGGCACCGCGCTTTCTGATTGGCTACATGTCACATTCAACTGGTTGTATTCTAGTTCCCAGTCAGGAAAAACCCCACAGGCTGCGATAAAAAGGCCAAGACAACCTAAATTGGGTATATTCAGGATTTAGCGGGAACACCAACATGCAGAGGCCTTATCTGACGGTTCGCCCAAACAGGTATGTGTATTTATACTTGTACAAATCTCATCCTGCAACCAAACTGCACAATAAGTTCCCAAGCCTTATTTATTAAATCCTAAGATGGAGTGTCACATTCATATAATTTTTTTAGGGGGACCAAAGAAATTTGTATTATTTGTATTTCTTGTGAAGTTGGTCTTAAATTTAATTTCAAGTGACATTAAAGAGGTCCTGAAAAGTAATTTGCCTTATCTATAAGAACCCTGTCTTCTTTGAAACCCAAGACTAATCATGTTTTATTCTGTTTTTGCCACAGACAGGAACCACCATCCAGGCACCTTGATGGCATTGCAGAAAGGCTTCAGCCATACCTGCTTGCAGTAGGGACTCAGAGGAGTACTTGTGATTTGTCAATCACAAGTACTTCATTGTGATTGACAAACATGCCATACCTTGTAAATCACCAGGCTTTCTTGCCTGTTTTGATTAGCTTTTTAAAGCTCACTCTAAAAAGCTCATCATATGACCATGATCTGGTCAATGTGTACAATTTTCTGCAGACCGCCATTTATGAGGTAGATGTTGAGACAACCAAAGTGAATCCTAGGGTTGCAGAGTTGAGGGCTATATATTGTTGTGAAAGATGAGAAGTTACATTTGCACTGCAAACAGTGTGTCTGAATGAGCATTTCAGTGTTTTTCAAGTTTTGTGTACAAGAGACGGACCTTATGTTATTTATGTAGAAGAGCTTTTCTGTTCCAGAGCTTTTGACTTACAGGTGTCATACAGTCATGAAGATGCAAATGTTTATATTGTTCCATACTGTTTCTTGTGAACAATAAAAATGGCTGTTCAAATACTGATTTCTGGTCTTTGAATTGATTCTTACAAACTCAGTTGTGTATAATAACTGTAAAACAATTGCTTGATGAGTGAAATAAAGTTGGTTCTATTGTTGAATTTAATTTAATGTTTAACAGCACAATATGGAATAAAATTAAATTAGGAGTAAAATTTTATACTATTAAGAGCACAATTTGACACTATATGGAATAAAATGTATTCTATTTTGTGTAAAATTCTTTTTTAGTCAGACTAAAAGTTATCTCTACTTAGAATAGAATGCAATTCTAAGAGATAAGAGTAGCAGTTCTCAACGTGGGCGGTACCGCCCCCCAGGGGGCGTTCAGAGGACGGCAGGTAGTGCTGGAGGACATTTTTACAAAAGGGGGGCGCTGGGATGCCTTTGGGGGGCGTTTGGTCGAAGGTAAACTTTACACCTTAAATGCACAACAATGCCAGTTTAGACTTTGAGCAACTTGGTAAAACTGTATTGTGTAACATTAAACCATGCTTGGCTGCAACTGTATCGATGGCAGCTCTTCTTCTATTCAGTGTTTGTTAGCTTCTGTTAGCTTCTTGGCGCAGCTCTGTTCTCCTGCTACTGGTAGCTAAAATCACGATATCCTCACTGTGTGTCCCTCTGAAAAATGAACCCATTTAAATAAAGAAATAAAGAAATCTCTCCATGTGTGATATCACGATAGAGAGCGTTCATTTTATAGCATTAACACGGTGCTGTAAGTGGTCCGGTATGAAAAGCGTGTGATAGAACAACGGTACCATAACACTTTTAAATTTCAAAAATCAGAATGCAGAAATTGTTTCCGTTGTTTTAAAAGGTTTATGTCAGTCTGCCTTTTCCCCATCGATACGCTTCCCGACCGCCCTGCACTTTAAAAAAAAAAGACATTGCACAAAACTCTGAAACAACAGAAGCGGGACATAAAACGGAGCGACGAACTAGATGTGAATTATGGCATAAAAACAGAGAATCCGATGCTGAACAGTGAAAAACATCATGACAATTAGGCGGCGCAGCAGGTGATGAGTGAAAATTACTGATGGTCAATAAACAATAAAATAAATCTAGCAACAGGAAAGACACTAAAGTGGACATAGCGATAAACCAAGAGAGGATAATACTAATCAAAGGAAACTAAATGGAAATGAATGAAGAACAAAATGCAAGAATAAACTAAGAAACTAAAGTAAAACCAGAAACTGACAAACACTGAAGAGAAGAAGAGTTATGATTAATGTAGTTACATGTTTTAATGTTGCAGAGCTCAGTCGGTTTGCAAATAGTTCAAAGTTTAAACTGGCATGTTGTACATCTTTTATCTGGTCATTTTGTGGAATATTTAACAACTAGAAAATGGCAGAGAATAAGAATAATTTTTCCACTCTGATGGGCTTCTGTTAGACCTACCAATTTTAAGATGAATGTTCATTGCATTTTTCGTAGACGCCTGTGAAAAGAATTTCTATTCCCATGGCTTTTTTGTTCTCTGGGAAATCATTTTTGATGATAAATACAGAAACAAGCATAAAAATCAAAACATCTACAATAGTGATAGTAATGCTAAAATAATAGTCAGTGCAAAGTAGCCTGCAAATTCTTTGGTGGGGGGCGGTGAGCGACCTGGATAAAGCCTAGGGGGGCGCTGGCCCAAATGCTAGTTAATACACACACACACACACACACACATGGAGGATTACACAAGTTTTTAACACATATTTCCTCCAGATACATTTGGTATTTTCCACGCTTAATGCAACTCGACAGAAGTGCGCTGGTTAATGAATTCAACATAAAGACAGGCGAATATTACACAAGCCTAGTTTATGTACTTTACCTAGTGCAATGGTTCTTAATCTGGGTTCGATCGAACCCCAGGGGTTCGGTGAGTCGGTCTCAGGGGTTTGGCGGAGCCTCTGCCACGGAGGTAAAGCCACACTTGTGTAAAGTCGTGATGACGCGCCCCGCTTTGCCATCACTTGCTGCAGAGGATCACCTTACATTGCTTAGCCAATCAGTGCTGCGGAGGAGCACTGATTGAAGGACCTCCTCTCTCAGCATGGATTTGAACTTGTGTCTTTAATTACTTCAGCAAAACTCACCGTTTTTACCAAATTCTATAGTCTAAATCTGCTCCTTAGTCGCATCTTTTCGGGTTTGCTACTGCCTGTAGTGGCGTGGGGGTGGTAACACAACTAATATTACTAAATCAGCAAAGTATTCTGTGTCTGCGCGGGGTGGGGGGGGGCAGGGGTTGAGAAGGGTTCGGTGAATGCGCATATGCAACTGGGGGGTTCGGTACCTCAAAAAAGGTTAAGAACCACTCATCTAGGAGTTGCAGGACACCGGCCCTCGAGGACCAGGATTGTCCACCCCTGGTCTAGACCATAAAGTCTCTTTATATGCTGATGACCTGTTACTCCTTCTCTCAGACCCAGAGACCTCCATGCCTCCGGTATTAGACCTGCTTAAAAAGGTTGGACAAATATCTGGATATAAACTGAACTTCAATAAAAGTGAATTATTTCCAATTAATGATGCACTAACCACCTAACCACTCACTAGCTTACCATTCAAGATCTCTCTGCAAGCATTTAACACTGGACGAAAAGTGGAATTTTTGACCCTGTATATGAACTTTACCTAGTGCTAACATTAGCTAGCACAATATGCTACCGGGGATCGCGGGAGACAAAATATGTGACTTTCGTCATAAGTTGTGTAAGATTTCTTCTTTGAAACAGGGTGGACACTTTAGTAGCTGCTAAACGGTGTAATTTTGTGAAGATTACTTACCATTCACATTCTGTCTCCCGTCACCTAAGCCCTGCAGTTCGGGACAGAGTTCTGAGATCTCAGGGAGTCATCCGCTTTAGTCAGCACTAACCAATCGAAACACGTCTTACATTGCTCGTCCTTAAGCCCCGCCCAGAATGTTCATGTAAGCTTCGCAAATAGACCCTTTTCACATGACATCAGACAACATCCATTTTGACTCGATCCAGAGTATCTTTAGTTCCCGTGTGTGTAGTTAACGCTGTTTCTGGACTCTAAAGCAGCTGCCACAAATACGATTTGAAGATGTATCACTATTTGCAAACAGTTTTTCTTCATCAACATAATCTAAACTGGACAAATTCCTCGCTGATTGACACCAGTTGGACTACGAAGGTACGTGTTTTGTTTTTTTCTAGCTGTTAGTTGATATGCTAGGATAGCAATAGTAATTTGTTAGCTGGCTAACATTACGTAGCCTTTCTGTTTTGGAAATAGAACGTATTTAGGCTCTAATCTTAATCAGATGTTTATAGTATAGACTGGGGTTGCCACCCGTCATGTAAAATGCATGATCGTATTAAACTCTCCTCATTTACGCTAGTTTCACCACCCGCTAAGTAGCGACGTTACCTGTAGCCACAAGTCCAAAACTTGAGTTATGCCAAACACCCTCTACTCCATCACGTCCTGAGAAGTTAAACTCTTGCTACGATCAAGACATGAGGAGGAAGAAGTCAATGTGATGACCGACCTATCTATCTATCTATCTATCTATCTATCTATCTATCTATCTATCTATCTATCTATCTATCTATCTATCTATCTATCTATCTATCTATCTATCTATCTATCTATCCCCTTCTCACCCTCCTCTGAGCTCGGGTCTAGAACTGCCTAAATATATATATATATATATATATATATATATATATATATATATATATATATATATATTAGCTCATTAACTTCACATTTCTCTAATGAATATTTATCAAATGTCATTAGAAGGTTAAGTTTCTTTTACTTTGTCTTCCTGCAGTTGTAGACTTGGCAGTATAAAATTGATAACATAGGAATAACAACTTTATATCCCTTTTAACAGATTACACTTGATTCTGCTGTGGTGCCTGTGCATGAAGTTTGTGCTCAGGTGGAAAAACCCTGTGGATCACATGGTGGGACTTCTGCTTCAAACTGCTCACTACAGTATACCATTTTCTCTGTCATCCACCAGTTCACTGCAGACTGGCACCTGCCAAGGACAAGTTGTAAACCCTGAGTACATACTGTTGAAATAAAATTGATATGCCTTTTGTAAATACATTTTCTCTATCAATGACTTAAATTGTTAACTGTGGTAATTATGTTTGTGTAATGTAGTAACCATGTACAGTGTTTAATATAATTATTAAATAGATGTTTTAAAGAAACAACCACAAACCTCATGTCTTTGTTCCACAATGGCAGCTTTAATTTTAGCATTTCCTCTCCTCCACATACTTCGTTGCCAGATGTGTAAAATTTACAAAAAGAAGCTATTTAAATGTAAAAGTTGCACATATGTAGATTACTCAAGAGAAGCTATTTACAATAGTTTTTACAGAACTCTACACAACATCAATTCATTTATTAATAGATACATATAGATATTAATTACAGAATAGATACACAAAGATTTCATTTCTAACAGCTGCTAGCAGTAGTGAGAGTTCATCCAAGAAGTATGACTTGCAGGAGCAGAGAGGCTCTGTACTGGTTTGTCTCCTTTTAAATCGAAGCCCATGATAGTTTGACTAGGCAGCAGATGTCCCACAGCTGATTGACAAGACCATCCCAGATATGGTAGGTTGTTAGGTCGGCTACTGTTGAGAAATATGGACAACAAAACAAATGGAGAAATTATGAATCACATCAGAATATGTAAATTATTTGGCAGATAGCGCTTAAATCAATATTTAAAATGCTTTTCTTAACAACAGTGTTGGAAGATGTAAGTGATTTTAGTGAAACTTTTAACGTTACAACACTGACTGACAGCGGTGTATATATTTTCCCAATTGTGGCTAAAGCTGCTGCTAGTTGGTTTACTCTCTGATCGGAGGCTGTTTATTTTATACAGAGTCAGAGAATGATGAATTGACAATGAGTAATAACAGCTATCTAACACTTAAATGCTGTTATTATTAACCTTACCTTTTATTATATCCTTAAGATAATGAGTATCTGTGAATTTTTCAGTCATGTTTCCCTCAAAATCACACGCTTCGAGTTATGGTGGCCATTGTCTGACGTCACTGTGAAAAGGGTCTAAAGTAAATAAAGTTGTATAAGCAAGAAAACGAGTTCAACTCAAAAAACAGGAGCTTCAAAAAAAAAAAATTAGACTCAATTAAAAAAAATAAGTTTCAAACAAAAATTACTGACTTCAATTTAAAAAAAAACTTCAAAAAACATTTTTTCGTAAAAAATGAAATTTATGATTAAAAAGTTCTGTTTTTTTGATTGAATACTACTTTTTTGTTTGACATGATTTTTTTTATTGAATACTACTTTTTTGTTTGACATGATTTTTTTTTATTGAATACTACTTTTTTGTTTGACATGATTTTTTTGATTGAATACTACTTTTTTGTTTGATTTTTTTTTTTGATTGAATAATTGTGAAACAAATCTAACTCCATAGAAAGACAGTAGGTAAGTAATGTCAGTGTATCAACAAGAGGGTTGTAAATAGTCAGGTTAGCTTGAGCTAGCCTAAAATGACAGGTGGTCGTTGTCTACGCACGTATTGAACGCGATTTATTCCGTATTGCTATAAATGTCTGATAGACACACACATCTCAACAATAAGTCTAGTAATAATGGCCGAAACAAAATACGGGAAATATTAAGATCAGCTAAATTGTCGTTGCGGGACCAAAATAGGACCCCCCTCCTCTAACCCCTTGAACTGACGCTGTTGTCACAGTTGCTTAGAGACGGACACTGCGCAGCTGCTATCAAGCCGTGTCTTTTTAAAATGTCCACCTGATACTACGGACGGTTCCTTAGAAGCAAAATCTCTGGCAAAAATACAGACAGTAGTGGGAAGACAAGCTAAACAATCACAGAAGACATTTAATAGGGGCATTAAAAATGTGTCGGCGATATTCAGTGGTACACAGTGGGTTGTTTGATATCAGACAGAATGGACCATACCAAGCTCCACCCAGAATCGCTCCTCGAAAGTCTCACGTGACTTCATGTCTCACATTAACCTCCTCGCAGAGCTTAGCTTCTATGGGATTTTTCGTTTCGACTGACTGCAGAGTATTTCTGAGTCGATTAGGTTAGCGTTTCTGCCGGATTTTCACAAAATATCAGCCACGACAATGGACAAGGGAGCCAACAAGTTCATGTCATCTTTTTTGGACGACATCAAGATGTTTTAGCCATGCGATGCCTCTAACATTGTGCGAGTTGCAGCTAAATGCTACCAGTCGATGAGGAAAACAGCAGATCCTCACACCCTCAGCATAAATATAGCTGTGGACAAGATCACTGATGCCTATTGTTCTTGCAAGGCTGGGTAAGTCGGGCATTCATGGTTTTGAGGGTTCGAATGTGCATAGGAATTATACCCAGTACTTGCGTGGCTAACACAATTACAGTTTAGTAAAAGTTAGCGTGGCTAGCACGATTACAGTTTAGTAAAAAGCCTTTTCAGGTGAAATAAAATCTTTAACGTATGTCAGATACGGTACACATTGCATATTGATCTGTTCAGCTAACGTAATAGACAGGCTTCAGGATGTAGAAGTTGTATCGGTACTGCCTTTATGCTGTACTTAGCTAAAAGGTTTTCATAATGGATGTGTTTATTATTGACTATTTTTTTCATTCACTAAACACAAAGAAAGCAAAGCAATAATACTTACACCAGCAGACACTTTGTTCTTATTGATCCTATTGAGCTGCAAATGTGGTCGTGTACAATCTTTAATCAAAGCAAGGCTTTCCGTTTCAGATTTTGGAAATCTGTGAATTTTAGTTCCACAAACACGATCAGGAAACCTGACATCGCCTGTACAGATATCCCACTGACGGAGAACCATTTTTTTTCGAGTCCTGTCGCAAAACGGTCTGGTAGTCCACAATGTACATTAGCATGAGTTTGTGAGCCGGTAACCCATGTGATAGCTGCGCTGTGACGTAAAATGGGCATTAGCCAAAGAAAGGCGGGCCCTGTGGTAAGGTCCATGGGTCAGGAGAACCGCACAAAACCTAAAGAACCAGACATCAGTCTCTTCATCCCTCAATCATTTTCTGCGACCGAAAAATAATATAAATGGCGATTTAAATAACAAATCATACAAATAGATTAATAGTAAATTAATAAATATTGTGAAGAGAAACCGCTTATGTTTTCAACATTAAAAACGTTTGTTAGGTTTGTGTAGGAAAAATGTTGATATCTTTTATAAATTCAGTGTTATGTGGTCAATATTATTTCACCATTTTATTAATGTGGGTTGCCAGTTTGGATCAGGCTCCTATCAAGCTATAAGAACAGGGTCGTGCAGAGACCACTAAAGGGGAAGGTGCTCAAAAAAAAAGGGCACATCTAACTGCATTCTAGGACAGAATATTAACAAAGCCACACAGCTTTCAGAGTTTAATAAACAATGATAAATTACAATATTGTGAGATATACAATCAAAGATAAGGAAAATCTCTATATAGAGCATACAACTAAGCATATGTAAGATATTTTATTAGTAATTTATTTCTGCAGTTCTATTTTGTGACAGGTGTATTGCAATAATCAAACCAGCAATTTAGCAAGATATGTAAATCAGAGCTAGACCGCCAGACATATTTTGTCTTTACAGAATTACACTATTAAAAATATAAACAAGGGTACAATGCAACCTTTTAGTGACTGTAATCTATAAAAAAGAGCTGCATGTTTCCTACACTTGCAGTGGAGATGAAGATGGTCCATTCGGGAAAGCAGAGCTGCATCAAACTTTAACGTGGAACTGCAGAAAAAAAAAGAAGCAAATATGGAATTGTTAATGCATGTCACCATGAGAAAAGCCTACTGAGTTTTGCTTAAAAAAAAAACTTTAAAAAAAATATAAATCACACTTTTTCGTCTCATGAAGTGAAAAATTATTTGGAAAACAAACTTATTTGTGCATGTCAGAAATATTTTCTTGCTATTCTAAGTTTTTGTTTGTGACTCAAAGTTTTGCTTGTGATTCTCACATGACGTCGTGGGCAGGGCCCAAAATCGCAATAAAAGATTTCTGATGTCTTCAAACAAAAGTTTATGTTTGGCAAATAACTTAAGTTCACGGGACAAAAATGAGTTAATTAATTTTTTAAAAAAGAAGTTTTTTAAAATAAAACTTTTTTAATAAAGAAATCATTACAATTCCAAAAGTTTTGATTATAATTTTATTTTACTTAACTGAGGTTAGTTTTCTTTTTTCATTGAATAATTGGGGAAAAACAATTATAATTTCATACTCTGCGAACCAGACCCTAAATTTACAGTACTTAAAGTCTGGATTGAGTTTTTTTCCCCTTCACGCTTTTATTACGTACATTATATCTATCTTGGTGATTCAGGGTGAGTTATTTTTCATTCTAATTTAATATCCTTGTTGGACTTTTATTTAAGTGCTATTCTCCTTCAAGATACATTTACCTAACACCAGAATAAATGCAATGTATGTTATGCAGCAAAGGAAATTAGGAGACATATATCCATTATGGAGATGATTGGTTTTGGATGGGCGATGTGCCCCTATTGCAAAAGCAATACTGAAGAATGACTCCTATCATTAATGATACAGGGAAGAAGCTTTTTTGTTATTTAGCTTGGCTAGCAAAGTTGTTAGCTAGCAGCTAGCTAATAGCACAACAACAGCCTAATGTCCGTATGATAAAAATACTGAATCGATAGATAACAGTTTTTCCTCACCTGGCTGTCTCCTCCCGCTCAGTAGTTCTTCGGAGACAGGCAGACGCAGAAGCCTGTCAATGTCTGTTGTATTTCATTACCTCTCTGCTGTCGAGAAATCTGGTATGAGCATGTGAGATCTGTCCAGGTATACGCAGAAAAATGGAATAAAGGCCTGAGAAATAACAGTATACCCTAGATAATGATTAACTGATGATTATGAGTGATAGGTGATTATAAAGTGATAATACATGCCAATGATTAACTGATGATTATGAGCGATAGGTGATTATAAAGTGATAATACATGCCAATGAAGTAATGTCTGTAATGAATTATCAAAACATGTATTCTGTACTTTTAATCGAGTGAATGTTATAGTAATGTATAATCTGTACTCTTAATCAGTTGATTTTATTATACTATGGGAAACTGAAGGTTATACTTTTGAGTTAACAACGATTAGCATAATTATGTATGGTTATCATTTATTACTGGAATCACAAAGGCTGAGGAGAGAGGAGAGGAAAAAAGCAAAAAAACTCTTCTCACTGAGCGAGAGGTGGGGGCGGGATTGGAGCCAGATGGCCGGTGAGTAATAGGCCTTGGGAAAGTCAGGCCGCCCGGTCTTGCAGGACATCAGGATGATAAGGCAAATAGGCGGGTTCCAAGTCAGGCAGCCCGGCCTTGCAGGATGTCAGGATGATGTAAGGAAAATAGGCGGGTTCCATAGAAACACAGTGCATAAATACTGATGGTCGAGAGAAAAAGATCGTACTTCGTCTCCGGCGCAGAAGAGGAGCCAGCAAAGGGAAGCAGACTAAAGGCCAGCAGAGGACTACACTCGGGACCGAGGAAAAAGGCTCAAAGACTTCACGCCGATAACAAGGGACAAGTTCCACCGGCCACCAACTCCGGTTCCAGATTCGACCGATTCCTCTGCTTCTACCCAACGCTCTCTAAAATCATCGCAGCCGACTTGGAAAAGGGACGGAGGTCTTTTAAAGATAAAGAGTCTGCACGTTTAATGGAAAGCGTGAGTCTTCTCTCCGCTTCTCTTCATTAAAGAGGACCTTGCTCCGGCTGGACAAGGACTCTGTCCAAGGACGTCTAACAGATTACAGCTGCCAAAACCAAGGACCATCGGGTATGAGTTGACCTGCTTCCCCCAAAAGCCTCGCTCAGTGAATTTAGTGAAATAGGTTAGGGATAAGAACAAGGATAGGATGTGAATGATCCTAGTTGATTTCATCATAACTTTGTTTCTTTTATAACTCTTGGGAATTTAATCTGTTGTCATATGCCCCTGCTAAAGCCTGCTTAATAAAATTATAATCCTAAAAATTCTAATGAGAATTGTGAACAGTGAGTTTAATTGTGTCAGTCTTAATTATTGTTGGTTCTCCTAATTGTGGTAAAGTTAACATACATGATTCTAGAGAATGGATGGCTTTGTGTTTTCCTCTGGTGAGTGTTAAAATAATGACCCTGGGACTTAAATCTAAGTCACTAAATTTAATCTAGCCATTAACAAGTGCCGTTATTTTAGGAGAGGAGCTACCGTTAACAGGAGTGGTTGTAGGGGTTATGTCGCTGTGCGTCGCAGCGGTTGGAAGGATTGATCATCAAAAGCACAATCCCCTGGAGCTCAATCTGCATGGATGTAGCAGGCCCCATGGATAACAGAAAAGCGAGGTGAGGAGTACCTCTTGGTGCTGATGGACATGGTGTAACAGTGACAGCTGAAAAAGAGCAGGTCTTCCCCTGCAGAGGAACTCCGTTCACGTCACAGAAAGCAGGAAGGCGAAGGCACTTCTCCTTTTTGCCCAGAGAGGGAAAGGGGAAGTTGCAGTTTACAGTGTCATTGAAAACAGGACAGAAAGTTTGGATTAAAGATCAAGATCGGCCTGTAGTCACGGTGATCAAGTTGAAATTCAATGGAATGGGTTTTGTGAAGCAAGTACTGCACTGTAAAAAAGTATTACTTATGAAGAAAGGGGTCCACGAGGTCAGTGTTCAAGCCAGTTCTTAGCTAAAGCGAACCAGAACATTGCAAGAATTAAGCATCATGCCATCCTGTGTTAGACTGGCTACTATTACAGGATGATTGCCATTCAAAGAACAACTTCAAGGCTTAGGACTAGGAGGGCCCTGAAGAAATTGGATTATGCTAAAGAAGAACTCCTGTCACAAAAGGATGGATTAAACTGGAAAAGGGACTGAAGTCGTGAGGAAGGAGTGGCGTCATAGACAACCACCAAGATCAATCCTGCAACAAAGTGTTGAAACCACACCCAACACCTGGAAGCAACCTGTGGACTTCACAGAGTCCTGCCTGACAGAGTCCTGTTGCCTCCGACAACGCCAGTAACCCTTTAACGACCCCAGCGATGGAAAAGGATTATGATTATGGATAAAGCGTCGTGCTGCTTAAGCTTTTTGTTTTGCTCTACTGAACACCCAGAGTTTTTTTATTTTTTATTTGAGGCTTTTTGCCCATCAACCTGTCCCTAAGGAATCTTCCACATCCTGAAGAACCAACGCTTCATTCAGCTGAGGATTTTTTGTCACTGTTAAAGGATCAGAGCGACCTGGGTTCTCTTCAACATTCGTCACTTCCTGAGAGACATCAAAACTCCAAGGAGGGGGTGTCAAAGAGCAGTGGAGTTTGAAGACTGCTGAGCCCTTGGTGACAACTGAGGATCTGCATCTTCACATCCCAGACTGCTGAGGCCTTGGTGACGATGGAGGATCTTCACATCCCAGACTGCCATCTTCTCTTTCCAGGGGATGAGGACGCAGACCTGCAAGAGGATGTTGGGTTCCCAGCATGTGAAAGGTCTGACCTCGCGGAGGGGGTGTCGAGAAAAGTCGAGCTCATCCCACTTCCCCATGCTGGAGATTTTAGTTTAATAGTAATAATAAATAAAATTACCTTAGAATTAATTACACAGGTGACATCAAGACCCAACAGTAGAGTCAGACGGTAATAAAATGAATCTGGTTGTGTGTGTTGTTATTGTGTCCTGCAAACTTTGCTTTAATTCTACTTTTTTCTATTTAATCATAAAAAATCAAAGTCAGGCAGAAAGAGAGTCATGAAACAGGAAGCTGGTTTCCTGAAGAAAAGCGGAAGTTTCTTTCTTGCATCAGTCTAAAAATAATTCAGACCATTCCTTATTTTAAAGCATTAAAGGTTTTTAAAGAATAAAATCTAAACATTTTGAGAAATTGGATAAAACCCACAGTAAAATACTTAAAAGAATGACTTATAATTATGGCAATAATTAATATTGGTTTAACCAGTGGTTGATGTTGGTTTGATTATAAGAATATTTACACTTACTCTTACACTTGTGGAAGTACTTAAAGGTGAAACAAGTAACTGTAATTTGGTATCAGATAATTACAATAATGGATTATTATTGGGTTCTTTTCAGAAATGTCTGTAATAACTCACCTTATGATTATAATAAGAGTAACTAATAAGTTATGGTTATTATAACATTATAAATGAATGTTGAATCAGATAAACTAAAAGGTTATAAATGTGATTTTGACATTGAACTTGAAAAGGTGTAAAATGTTGTAACTGTAACTAAAGGTCACTGATGTTGTGTTGAAGGTAGATGGTAGGTGGAAGGTCAGGGGAAAAGGGGAACTGATAGGATAGCGGAGGTGACTAAGGCCTTATTGCTAAACTTCAAGAAAAGGTTGGGCAGGAAACAGAGGTAGGAGGAACTGTTGAGCAACTTGGGGACATTAGAACAGAGATCCGGTCATAAGGTCTCCAGGGTGATGGAGATGAGATCATCTGTCCAAGCAGTCAGCCAATGAGACGGGCACAGCAACAAAGCTAGCCAATGCAAACGCACCAAAAGGTGGATAAACCCTTTATAAGGTGGGTGCAACAGAGGAATCTTTGGTTGGATCCTTCATGCAGCTTCGAGCCAAGACGGAGATGGACAAAGAACTCTGCAGCTGAAGAAGAGCCAGGGCCACAGAACCGAAGACTGTTCTGCACATGGGGACCAACCCGTTAGCCCCGCAACATGTGGCTTCAAATCGCACTTCTCTCAACAGCTGGGTTTAGACCCCCAAAGACAAAGACCAAGGCAAAGATGAAGATAAAGACAAAGAACAAAGGCAAAGAGGAAGAACTGGTGTGTTCCTTCCGTGGGACCAGGAAGATCGTGAGACGAGGAGAAGGGAGCTACAGAGCTGCAAGACAAGAAGCTGAGGACCGCTACGCGCATGAGGAAGTCACCCTGAGGCCCGAGACCTGCTGCTCTAAGTCAGTACTCTTCCTGTACTGGGAACCTCCTGCTGCTGCAACACCTTCTTCATCATCAGGCCAGTTCTGGGGTTCAAAATGCCAAACTCTGTCCGTCTCTCTCAAAGTTTCCCTTTTTTAGTTCTCAGTGTCAGCATTAGGGAAAGATAGGCTAGATTATTGATTTTACTTATTTGATTATTTCTGCTAGTGAATTAAGCTGTACTGACCCTTGCAAAATTGCCTTACTAATAAAATAATTAGCATTTAAGAAAATCTAAAAGATGTTGTGGACATTCAATTAATGAGTCACCTTAAAGTTCTTTGATGGTCATAAAATAGCTATGAAGTTTGATTCTGGGAGGAAAAAGTAGAAATGTTTTATAGGTTGCTTTTAGCCAAAACTAAAATAATGACCTTGGGACTTAAATCTAAGTCACTAAATTTAATCTAGCCGTTAACAAGTGCCGTTATTTTAGGAGAGGAGCTACCGTTAACAGGAGTGGTTGTAGGGGTTATGTCGCTGTGAGGGCTACTCAGCGGATTGCCCCTCAACTGTAAAAGGTCATAACTTCTGGATCGAAGGTAGTCAGAGCTAGACGAGTCCTTTCCGACCCCAGTTTAAACAGATAATTCTCCACAAACTATCGCTAGGGTAAGACCCGAGTTTCTGGGGATTTTCCGGACCTGTTGGACAGAGAACTGGGCCGTAGTGAGTCCAAAGAGTTGTGAGGAGTGGGCGGGACTTACTATTGGGTAGTAACAGACACTGCTTAAACCGCTACTCCGTGCTGAAACAGAAACGATACTTCAACGTTTTCCGTCATCACCAAAAACAGTTCTGTAATCTGGAACGTTCGCTATGTTGAGCTCCAGTTAGCCGCCTTATCTCACTGTGCGAGAGGCAATTGCATCATGCGTCACGGGCAAAAGGTCAAAGGTAACAAGGTGTCCGGAGGGCTTATTATGTTGTACAAAAAAAAAAACCCAACATAAAACAAATAATTTTAGTACGTTATTATGTGTCAGAAGAGGGCTTAGAAAATAATAATTTTTTAAAAATGACCAAAAGGGCACTTGGGAGCAAGTGCCCTTTTCTGCCCGTGCCTGTATAAGAATGAAAGAAAACTTACTAACAAAATGCCTCAGACTTGCAGCCCATAGGCAGTTCTATACACAGGCTAACAGAAGTGGCTCTTTGGCTCACTTACATATTAAATGATAAAATATTGCCCTGTTTTTTGTTTTGTTGTTTTTTAATTGCCCTGTAGGTAGCAACTTATTCCCATATATGTACATTTATTATTTTTGATACTTTAATTAAAGATGAGTTGTACAAGTTTATGTTATTTGGGGCACGGGGGGAGTGAGCGCCGATGACATGTTTGCACACACCTCAGAAAGTATGTAGTTGCCTCCCTGGTGGTGGGAGTGGGGGGCAGGCAAACGGACAAACGTAAGATGGGGGTGGAGGGGAGGAAGTAGACCAGGGAACAGACAAATGTAAGTCCAGGGACCGGTACACCAGGGGACGAAAGTAAGAACGGGGGGTAGCAATACGGGATATTTACGGCACCTTCATTCATCACACTCAGAAACTCATCTATCAGCCATGGACCACAACAATGCGCTTTGCCACACGTTTGTTCAGATTGGGATGATATGAAATTTATTGTGCGGTTCGTCCGTAAAGCTACACTTACACTGTAAGCATCAACTGCTCAGCCGCCCGCCGTGTTCAGTCTATCCGCTCACCTGTATAAATACTCCCGCAGCGCTCTTCCTGCCATTCGCTTTGAACCCGCAGCACCCGAAGGAGAAAGGCTGCCAAACTCCAGGCATCACTCCTATTACTTAAAGGATGATTATTGGTCCCCCAAAAACGATGAAAACCCGGGCATTATCATCAATCAATCAAATCCCCATGGGCCGAACTTCAAGATAGGACGTTATGCCGCTAACACTTAGCTTTTGTCAACAACTGAGAGGCGGAAGTCAGAGCTCTGTGCACCGCAACTAATGTTTCGGCCGGAACATGGTGCGCTAAATAATAAAATATAAATTAACGAAACTTTGAGGTAGGTTAATTTTCCTCGAGGAATTTTTAATAATCGAGGTACTCGAATCACTCGAGGAATCGATTCAGCCATAATTTGAAGCTGCTGGTGCCTCTGGAACCTCAAGGTGGGGGATCCTCCAGCGGCTTGCGGTACATTAACCTACTATTTGGCCACCCCTAACACAAGCTGAAACGGTCGCAGTGGGCCCAGCGGTACATAAAGATTAATTTTCAAACAGACTTGTTCACTGATGACTGCTGTGCAACCCTGGATGATCCAGATGGGCACAGTAGTGGATTGGTGGCCACCATATCCCATCCACCACCATATCCCAGGAGCCATCACCTCCTTGCTGACGGCTGTGAAGTCAGCAAGGAGGTGGTGGAGTCATTTTGTGGGCCGAAATCATGGGGAGAGCGCTGGTCGGCCCCTTCAGAGTCCCCGAAGTTGTGAAAATGATCTCTGCAAAGTATATGGACTTTCTGACTGATCACTTTCTTTCATGGTTCAAAAAGAAGAGCCGTACCTTCAGTAGCAAAATCATATTCATGCATGACAATGCATGCTGCAAGGAATACCACTGTCATTGGCTGCTATGGGCATAAAAGGGGAGAAACTCCGGTCGCCATCCTCCTCTGACCTCAATCCTATTGAGAACCTTTGGAGTATCCTCAAGCAGAAGATCTGAGGGTGAGATGCAGTTCATATCAAAACAACAGTTCTGGAAAGGTATTCTGACGTCCTGCAAAGAAATTCAAGCAGAAACTATCCACAAACTCACAAGTTCAATGGATGCAAGAATTGTGCAGGTGATATCAAAGAAGGGGTCCTATGTTAACATGAAACTCGGTCTGTTTAGATGTTTTATATTGAAATAGCTTTTGATTTTAGTACCTGTGACTAGGCCTGTCACAATAAAGAATAAACCAATTAATCGCACGATAAATGAAAATTATCAACCTCATTTTAATTTATCGGCTTTATTGTTTATTCCTGCCTTTTTCTCATTCCATTGATGACACTGAATGAAAAAAGGCTCAACTCCGGTGCTCTCCACTGACCCTCCCCTCCGTATTTCCGTATCTCATCAGAATTGTCGGCTGATCGTCTGCCCATTTTCAAAACCTGAGATACACTAGCCAACAAAAAATCATAATGGGTTCGATCGGCTTCGATGTGGTGTCCAGCAACACAGCAAGAGCAACACACCCACACACGAACCGATTTCTCTCACCCACATTCAGATTTCAGACAGAAAATCCCGTAAAAACCCACTATATCAGACCTGAACGAACACGGCTGAACGAATAGCCTCATCATCATAACCTATTTATATCATGTTAACGATGAACAGCTGAAAAGTTACCAGGTACAGGGTTTCCCCAGTGTATTGTAGGCCTGGCGGCCTGCCATCCTTTACTAGCATACTAGCATATGTTTTTAGGAAAATAATAATTTTTAAAAATTATTTTTTTTCTTTCTTTTTTAAGCCGGATTGCAAGCATCTCTGTTGCTCTGAGCGCTTCACTGGCGGAGCAGATTTATTCCTAAAAGAAATGTTTATAGAAGATAGGTTTATAGTTTATGCATTTAAAGCCGGACTAATCACACTACTGGCGCCTCTGCTCGTTGCCTCACGCCCTGCAGTAGCTGGATTAAGGTTACCTCAGGGCGGATCCCGCGCGCCTCCTTTCACTCACTCTGGACACAGGCTGACCTCAGTGGCGCAAAAAGTGGGTATGCAGGGTATGCAACGCATAGGGGCGCAGCACCAGAGGGGGCGCCAAAACCTCGTCTGGAGGGGGCGGCGCGCCGATGACGTTTTCCCGTACACTTTTGGCGCGCCTTACCCTCCTTTCACCTCGCGCACGTAGCGAGTTTTACCCTTCACCTATCGTCGCCTCTGGGGGGGGGGGGCAGGGCTGAGTGAGCGTCGCTCCTTCACCCTGACATTCCTTCCCTCGGTCGGGGAGGGGGAGGGAGGGGCGCCGATCTATGTTTTCGCATCCACCTGAATAATGTGTTGCGCCACTGGCTGACCTGTATGGATATTTACATCAACCCCCCTGTAAGGAATTATGATTCCTTTCAGAGTTTTTGATCAAGGTAGGACTTTAAACACCACTCGGGTTAGCTCTGGTTGCGCAGCTGTACGTGAACTGCAGGAATAACTTGTGCTTTCAGAGGTGCGTTGAGTGAGCAGTGAGAATAATTTATATTTGTGAACAAAGAAGTTTGTGCGGCTTTTCCATCTCAACACGGTGCCCAGCACCCGGTGTTACGTCGATCCGCGTTTCCCCATCAGATACGGTTCCCCCTGCGTCGTCTTGGCGCTCCGCATCGCCCAGGCGACAAAATACGTGCATGCTCGTTATGAGCACTGAGAAAGCACGCACTTGTTCAGCGCTCTTATCTGGAGAACTATGGACACCGTGAAAGCTCAAACAACCTGTATCGGCAAAGTTGTCACACTTTCTTCGCGTTTTTTGAGTGAAACTAATAATAATAATTATATATATATATATATATATATATATTGTCGAGAAAAGTCGAGCTCATCCCACTTCCCCATGCTGGAGATTTTAGTTTAATAATAACAATGAATAAAGTTATCTTTAAAAATAATTACACAGGCGACATCAAGACCCAACAGCAGAGTCAGACTGTAATAAAATTAATCTGGTTGTGTGTATTGTTATTGTGTCCTGCAAACTTTGCTTAGATTCTACTTTTTTCTATTTAATCATAAAAAAATAATAGTCAGGCAGAAATAGTCATGAAACAGGAAGAGCAGGTTTCCTGAAGAAAGAGGAAGTTGTCATGGTGGATGTAATATTTCGAACCCACATGCGAGAACACGACCAGAAGAGACGATAATGAATACAATAATGATTTATTGAAGTCAGGGGAAGGATGGTGAATACTGGAATGAAGAACCAGGTCGTCTACTGTCGATGAGAGAACAGAGTTAGAGGCTGCGTAGGAAAGGGATCCGGAGGTAAACAGAGAGGGCTTACTTGAGCTGGGTGGATATGTGGCGTGAACTAGAAAACGTTGGAGAGCGGACAGGGATGGCGGAGTAGGTTCCGGTCTTGTACAATCCTTTCTCCGGTGAAGTTCGGACGCGGGTCTCCTGACCCGGAAGGCTCCGAAGGTGATGTTACTTTCCTTTTCTCCGGTGAGGTTCGGACGTGGGTCTCCTAACCCGGAACACTCCGAAGGGGATTTCGCCGAAGAAGGATCCACGACAGGGAGAAGACGAGCACACGAGGGGTGGCGTCAAAACCGGCAACACCGGTAGCGTCGGGGGAAGACACAGGAGGCAGGTGATCCACAACGGGGAGACAGACTCACACAGACTCGGGGTAACTGGTCTCGGGGAACAACGGGAAGACAGCTGGATTTCTGACGAGGGAAACAACAAAGTTAGCAACAACGAAGATCGCAGAGGGCCTTTCTCTGGAGCATTTAGTACCGAGGTGAGCAAACACTCAGGCGATGAGACGGAGTGGCGCTGCTGCTTATATCCAGGGCAGGAGCCTTCTCAACGAGCTGCAGGTGTGTGCCCGGGTTGAACTCTGCCGCTTCCCAGGGGTGGCACATAGGTGACCTCTGGTGGATGTCCAAGGAATAGCGGCTCGGAGACCAGTAAATAATAACTAAAGGAAATGAACTAAGGCACAAACAAGGGGAACAAACACAGACCCTGACAGAAGTAAGCTTCCAGCCTGCATGTATATAAAAATAGTTCAGACTAATCCTTATTTTAAGCATTAAAGGTTTAAAGAATAAAATCTAAACATTTTGAGTAATTGGATAAAACCCAGAGTAAAATACTTAAATTAATAACTTCTAATTTATAATTTAATTTATAATTATAATTTAACCAATAATTAATATTGGTTTAACCAATGGTTGATATTGGTTTGATTATAAAAATATTTGAACTTACTCTTACACTTGTGGAAGTACTTACAGGTGAAACAAGTAACTGTAACTTGGTATCAAATAATTAGAATAATGGATTATTCTTGAGGTTTTTTCAGAAATGCCTGTAATAACTCACATTATGATTATAATAAGAGTAACTAATAAGTCATGGTTATTATAATATTACAAATGAATGCTACACCAGAGAAACTAAAAGGTTATAAATGTGATTTTGACATTGAACTTGAAATGGTGTAAAATGTGTAACTGTAATTAAAGGTCACTGATGTGTTGGAGGTAGATGGTAGGTGAAACGTCAGGGGGAAAGAGGAACTGATGGGAGAGCGGAGGTAACCAAGGCCTTATTGCTAAAATTTAACTTTCCTAAGAAAATGTTGGGCAGGCAAAAGACGTAAGAGGACTGTTGAGCAACTCGGGGGACATTAGAACAGAGATCAGGTCATAATGTCTCCAAGACGGGGATGGATATGAGATCCTCTGTCCAAGCAGTCAGCCAATGAGACAGGCACAGCAACAAAGCTAGCCAATGCAAGTGCACCAAAAGGGTGGATAAACCCTTTATAAGGTGGGTGCAAAAGAGGAATCTTTGGTTGGATCCTTCATGCAGCTTCGAGCCAAGATGGAGATGGACAAAGAACTCTGCAGCTGAAGAAGAGCCGGGGCCACAGAGCCGAAGGCTGTCCTGCAACATGTGGCTTCAAATCGCACTTCTCTCATCAGCTGAGTTCAGACCCCAAAGACAAACACCAAGGCAAGGATGAAGATAAAGACAAAGGCAAAGAAGAAGAACTGGTGTGTTCCTTCCATGAGACCTGCTCGGTCATCTACATCTCAATGGACCAGAAAGATTGTGAGACGAGGAGAAAGGAGCTACAGAGCTGCAAGACAAGTAGCTGAGGACCGCTACACACATGAGGAAGTTACCCTGAGGCCCGAGACCTGCTGCTCTAAGTCAGTACTCTTCCTGTACTGGGAACCTCCTGCTGCTGCAACACCTTCTTCATCATCAGGCCAGTTCTGGGGTTCAAGATGCCAAACTCAGTCCGTCTCTCTCAAAGTTTCCATTCTTTAGTTCGTAGTGTCAGCATTATGGAAAGATAGACTAGATTATTGATTTTACTTATTTGATTATTTCTGCTACTGAATTAAGCTGTACTGACCCTTGCAAAATTGCCTTACTAATAAAATAATTAGCATTAAGAAAATCTAAAAGAGGTTGTGGACATTCAATTAATGAGTCACCTTAAAGTTCTTTGATGGTTGTAAATTAGCTATGAAGTTTGATTCTGGGAGGAAAAAGTGAAAAATGTTTTATAGGTTTCTTTTAGCCAAAACTAAAACAACACCCTTGGGACTCGCACGAGTCACTAAAACCAACCTGGTTCAGTAACAAGTGCAAGTTGTAATAAAGAGAAAGAGCGACCGTTAACAGGAGTGCTCTGTGAAACTAGTTGGTTGCAGGCTGCTCAATCTGGCTAATTCACAGGGTGAAGAAGGTGGGACATCTGGAGGGGGAGGTCGTCAGAAACCAGGCTAGTCTTTCTCGATGCCAGCTTAAACAGAGTTTACTTCAGTTCTGGACAGGGTAAATCCCAGGAGATTTAGGAAACTCAATTCCCCCGTTAGACGGAGAGCTGGTAGCACATCTCCCTCCTCTGAGAAGGGGAAGTAGAGAGAGAAAGAGAGAGAGAAGGGCTGGGGGGAGGCAACAACAGCATATATGTATAGATATCGTTTCCCCCACTGTAAAACAGGAGGGACGGTATGTGATGGGTGATTTATGTACATCAGATACCATTAAAATAGCATTAAAATACATTGCCCTGTTTGTAATTCATATAGCACTATCTATCTATCTTATAATAATTATTATATATTTGTTATTATTATTAATATTATTATTAGTTTCACGCAAAAACAGAGAAGGACCTCGCTGCAGCAAACAGAAAGGGGCGGGAGGACCACTGTCAGTCTCTTACCTTATTTGAAAATGGGGCCATTGCACTCCGGAAGTGAAGGGGGCACTATTTCCTATATTACCCGCGGTCTCCCGTTTTAATTTTCTTTTGAAATCTGTGATATAGCTTCATCTTTAGGAAGGAGTTTCTCTCTCAGCATATATTTCAACTTCTCTCTTTTATTTACTTCAGCACAGCTTTTAACAATTTCTGTTGCTTTCTGTGTACTTCTAAATCTTCTCCTTTTTCGCATCTTTTCGGGCCTACTACTGCCTCTAGTGGGGTGGGGGTGGTAGCACAGCTAATATAATACATTACTAAATCAGAATACCAAAGCCTTATTTATTTATTATTAATTCTGGCATTACTGGAACCAGAAAAGATAAAGTCCCTCACAAAACACCATACCTTTTAATTTTCTTAAGGAAGTAGAGCTAATTAAATGACATAAACAAGACCTGAAAGTGGTTCCAGTTTCATTTGTTGGCCAACCTGTTGAAACTATGGCAATTTTAAATACCTTGGATCATTCCTGGACAGTCAGCTCAATTTTGCTGAAAACACTGGCTACACTTTTAAGAAACGTCACTCTATCTTTTAAGAAGACCCAGTGATCTTGGGGTGACCTAACAAGTGCAACTCGTGCAAAACCTCTAGTTAGTGGTAACATTGGCTAACATTACCTCTAGTTAAGTAATGTTAACATTTTAACAATGAATTAAAATGTTAAAACTTAAAAATTTAACTTAAGTTTTAAGTCATCTCAAGTTTTAACTGTTGAGGACTTTAAATTTTCATCTCCTCAGCTGGGGCTGCACAATGGCGCAGTTGGTAGAGCTGTTGCCTTGCAGCAAGAAGGTTCTGGGTTCGATTCCCGGCCTGGGGTCTTTCTGCATGGAGTTTGCATGTTCTCCCTGTGCATGCGTGGGTTTTCTCCGGGTACTCCGGTTTCCTCCCACAGTCCAAAAACATGACTGTCAGGTTAATTGGCCTCTCCAAATTGCCCCTAGGTGTGAGTGTGTGTGTGCATGGTTGTGTGTCCTGTGTGTCTCTGTGTTGCCCTGCGACAGACTGGCGATCTGTCCAGGGTGTACCCCGCCTCTCGCCCGAAACGTTGGCTGGAGATGGGCACCAGCACCCCTCCTGACCCCACTGAGGGAAAAAGGGTGCAAGAAAATGGATGGATGGATCTCCTCAGCTGGTTTGGTCACATGAGCTGCTGACTAAGACAATCTTTTAAGAATACTTGGAATAGCAGGAAAAAGTAGGTAAATAGTAGTGAAACCAAAAACAACTCTGTCTAAACTGTTTAGAGCATCCATCCTCTTTATTTTGTCAGTTTGAGCTCATGAAGACGTTACTGTGTTCCTCTGGTAAATATAGAACATCTATTAGAAGTCATTCTTTGACAGTGCAATAATTATTCTTAGCCAAAATAAATGATAACATTTACCTGTAGCATGCTAAGTGTTTTACTTGATGCACAAATTGTTGATATTGTGATTCTAGTAATGACTTATTTTATTGTTTTAGAGTCAAAGAAAAGTTTCCACCTTGGAAGATTAAATAATTTAATCATATTTTTTCCTATATATAGGACTTTACCAACAAAACAAAAATGTGGACTATTGCTTGTTTAACAACCCTGGTTATTCGTCTGTGAACCTAATTAATTTGTTGGTTATTGACTTTTACTCAATGAAATTTCTTATGTATACATTGCTGTTGATAATGTTGTTTTTCATGTCTTATTTCTTTTCTTCCTCCTATAGGTGATGGAGATATATAGATATTATTTATAATGTATAAAGGTGTTGTTTATGTCACCTAATTAGCTCTACAGAAAATGGAGAAATGAAGAAAAATGTGGTATTTTAGAAGATAATTTATCTTTCACGTTGCCAGTAATGGCGAAATTAATAGTAAAAAATAAAGATTTTGTGGTATTCTCGTTTAGTGACATAATTATATTAGTTGTGCTACCACCCCCACGCCACTAGAATCAGTAGCAGGCCCGAAAAGATGCAACTAAGAAGCAGATTTAGAAGTACATAGAAAGCTACAGAATTTGTTAAAAGCTGTGAGCTGCGCTGAAGTAAATAAAAAATAGAAGTTGAAATACATGCTGAGAGTGAAACTCCTTCCTACAGATGAAGCTATATTACAGATTTCAAAAGAAAATTTAAACGGGAGAACGCGGATAATATAGAAAATAGCGCCCCCTTCACTTCCGGAGTGCAATGGTCCCATTTCCAAATGAGGTAAGACTGACAGTGGTCCGTCCCCGCCCCTTTCTGTTTGCTGCAGCGAGGTGTACTTGGATAAGCGCACTGAACAAGCGCGTGCTTGCTACGCGTATTTTGCCGCCTGGGCGTTGCGGAGCAGCAAGAAGACGCAGGGGGAACAATATCTGATGGGGAAACGCGGATCGACTTAACACCGGCTCTGCCTCCGCTGATAAAGTTTATCTATGTGTTCCCGGTTGGCCGGTGTATTAGTTAACGAACTAGCTCTAACCTGATCATGCAGGTTCAGCCTAGTGAGGAGCTTTTGCGCTCTCCTGTCTGTAACGCATCATGCTGATTTTATATTATTGTACTATTAATTTTAGTATTATTTTTCCGGTTACACAACTGTATCACTTAGTCAGACAGAGTTAATGTGCGTGGCCGTGCGGAGATCTGAGAAACTTGTCCCATAAACTCGACCAACCAGAATAGTTTCTGTGACACTTATTAAAAACTCAACAGAAACAAAATGAAAGAGCTACATTAGCAGCATTGGATTAAATCTCCCGTTTGTTGCGCATCTCTGCATAGTGCAGCAGATTACCTCATCATGCAGGGCCGGTCCAAGGCTGTATGGGGCCTGGAGCAGATTTTGATTTAGGGGCCACTTTTGTTACTAAAAACATCAGCACCTCTAACAGATGTGTGGAATTTAATCTGCGAGAGGGGGAGTAGTTTAATTAGCCAACCTAAAAAGCAATCAATTATAATTGCAGATTATAATTATAATAACAAATTGTATTTGTGAACAAACAGAGCTCAAACTAAAAGAGTAAACTTATAGCATCAGATTGTAGCTATGATAACAAAACAATCTAACTATGAATATTGTTCTTTGAACTTTTACAAAGTAAACTTGCCAGCTCCTTAAAATCTTATATTTAAATGTTAAACTATTTAAAATCTTTTAATTTATGTATGCTAAAATTGAATCAAATTTAGCAGCATTGATCATCTAATAAACTGAAAAGGAACAACAACAAAAAACATCAGCAGCATCAACTCTTACATCCTCCAATAAAACATTCCATGCGTTCTAGAATATCAGTTTTCAGGTTTTCCTCTTTAATTAGGCCAGTCCAGCCGCACTGACAAAATACTTTGATCAGATTTAATAGGCAATCCCATTAAACACTGCTGCTCACCGCTCCAGTACAACTGGAACCAGACTGGGACCTTGTGTGTGAAATGCTCTGCTTTTCCTCAGGGAATTTGCCATAAAATTATGACAGGCCGCAGTGAATGAAGTATGACACCGACTCCATTTCCATATTAAAACAATCTCCCTTTAAAGAATGTGGGCTGCTAAGGATGAAAGTGATGTTTTACTATGTTTTACAGCAAGGAGCGATGTTGCAAAATAGGATTTTGTCTCGAAACTTATTAAAAATGTGCCCTCTTTTAGACCATGAGCTGTTAATTATTCATTTCAGTAAACTTAGTATGGCATTACTCCTCATTATGACACAGCTACGGAGCGGAGCCCCGCTGCGTCAGCCCGGCCCGGACATCATGGCATTGATTCTAAACTGGTTTCTAATCAGGCTCCAATCACAACTGCCACACAATATGAGGCATATAGTGATTCTCTTCACTGCATCTCCGCTGAAAAAAAGAGTGCCGCCAATGAAGCAACGCTTTAGATAGCATGACAATCACATTACCATGCACAGCATCAGATATGAGCTCAGCAAATATTTTATGCACTCTTTAAAGCACGGAGGGAAGCATTTTAAATGTTCACGGTGCAGGTAATCAGTCTAAATTAATCTGTGATTATCAAATGGTAAAACGTGATCGGGGGGGGCAGTGGTGTTAAATACTGCCCTCCATTTCACACTTTTGCAAACTCTGATGTTGCAACGAATGAATATTATAATCATGGAGTAATTGAGTAATTTTTTATTTATTTTTTTAGCTGGATTGCTTTTATGTGGAATTGTTAACAAAAACCAGCAAGGTAATTATTTAACCATGATAAATGGTTATAAAAGTTTTTTTAATCTGATAAATTGATTAATCATCCAAATATGATAAATTACTAAAATAATTGTTAGTTGCAGCCCTAATGTTTAATTCATACACTAGAATGAGTTATAGTCTTTGATGTCTTTACATGGTTCCACCTTTCAAATATTATATTTCTCACAAAATAAATAATTATTAAAATAAATATTGTTTATCAGTTAGGAAACACAGTTTATCCCATAAATCACAACTGGCGTCAACAGATGGACAACATTCAGCAGTCTCAGTGCTGTTGCTGCGACCTATTCAAATCATGAAGCACTTTGTCTTCATGGCTACAGCAGAAAATTAACAGCACTTCTCTCAGTTGCTTTCAGACATGAAGCTTCAATTAAAGTGAAAGCAGCAGCTTCTCCTCTCTGGCAGTAGAAATGACAGTGATGCCTCCAGGTGATGTCAGGAAAAAAAGTTGTTTGCAGCTGATAAAAACTCTGCTCATTACCTGAACAGCATTTGGGACATGCTGCTAAAAAAAAGTTTTGTCTTATTTCAAGTGAACGGAGAATACTTGCACTAGAAACCAGATCTAAAAAATACTTGATAAGATTTTGTTTTTGCAGTGAAACATTCTCTATCAGACCTGATAAAGGAAAACAAATTGGAAGTCCCTGTTTACATCTAATCAAATTAACTTTTTCTTTTAAGTGATGAACGGACAATGTTCAGCTGATGGTCTGAAATCTGTAGATCTTCAGCTGAATAGAGAATACACATATTTCCTCATAGATTCAAGGAAATTTAATTTTAAGAGACTTTTTATTCCAGTAACACCAGGACATGGCAGTAAAATTCTTTGCTTGTTTAAATATTTTATTTGATCATTTCTTATGCAACTGAATCTTAAGACATTGAGATGCTGATCCAAGTGTTGGGTATATTCTAATATTTATACCATTTTTTCAGCCTTGGAGTACTGTACTGTAAAGTACCGCTTTACACTTCATATTAAAGACAGTGAAAAGAAACCAGTTCTATGAATGTAAATCCATTTAGTTCATACAGACTAAACTCCTACTGCTGCTTTAGTTCTAACTTCAGCATTAAAGACTTAACTTTTCCTTTTTTATATGCTCTAATCTCACAGCTCTGCCTGTTATTAGCGACACAGGATGACAGGGAACAGGAACCTCACCCACTCAACATATGCTTGTCAAGCAGCTGCAGCCAAACGTATCACATTACCGTAGTACCACTTGACGTGTGCGGCACAGCAGGTATGGTGTAACAGGACGCCAGGTGAGCCTGACAGATGTTTGACTGACCCGGTGCTACATGCTTCCTGACGTCCACCGTGATCCTAATGCAGCTCTGAAAATCCAGCAGGAGAGGAGAAAACAGCTTAATGTTGTGAGCTCGGCTTTTTTTTAAAGGAATCCTTTTTTAAAGGGGCAGTGTTATGTATTTTATGTTACCTTCAGTTGTTATAAAACTTCTCTATGAATCAAATATTTATTTGATATTATATTTATAATTGAGAATATGCAAATCTCCAGGGTTTGTTGGATGGCAAACAACCAGGGACGGACGGACCGTTTTTTATACCATACCATTTTATTTATACCATACGCTACAAAATGACAATAAAAGAGTTAACCAAGGTAAAAAAAATTATAAAAACTCTTAAAATATCAGTAATATCTTAATATCAATGCTTTCAGCTCATTTTAATAATCTGCTCAACCATCTCCATAAATCCTCTAATGTACTCTAGCAGTAATGCAAAAACACTAAATTAAGTATTTTTGTCTAGTTTAGTGTCAGTATCTTAGAACATTTGCAAAAAGACTAACGGACGAATGGACGGGCAGGCGGGGGGATGGATGGATGGATGGATACTGTCTACCAAACAGGTCACCATCTGCATGTTTGACTTCGTTTGACCTTTGTTTGGCCTTGCAGCTGCTCCGTCCCACCTCCAGCTGGAGCAGCCAGAGCAGGCTCCTGGATGGAACAGAGGACTTCCATACAGGAGTGGTAAGTTATACATAATCTTCTCGTTTTTATGCATGTTTGCATCCAGTCAGGTAGCATCATCCTCCGCCTTAAAAAGCTCTGCATATTCCATTCAGCTCTGCGTTCAGCTTTGATGATCCCTGAAGCTGCTTCAAGCACCATCATTACACATCACAAGCATCCAGTGGGGCTGCAGAGAAAGAGGAGCAAGCAACACAACACTGCTGATAACGGAGATGTGCTCTGGTTGCCCCAAATGTTGGTTCTCCAGCTAGCTGCAACACTGGGAACAACAGAGGGATACTTGGACTGCTTCCTTTCTGTGTGGCAAAAACCCAGCGTGATGAATAGTTTAACTTTTCAGGACTTCTAGGTCCTTCTGGTTTAGTTATGCTTGTGAAGTTTATAGGCAACACTTATGTGACATTGCCAAGGGCATCTTTTAAATAGAAAACATCCCCAGGGAACTTCCGGGTGGAATGCGTGAGGACTACTGCTGCATTTGTGCTTTTTATACCTTCTTGGAACCCCATCTCCTTTGTAAAGATTAAAGTATTTTGTTTTCTTGTTGTTCATATTTCTTGCAAACTTACTTCGTCATGTCCAATTCAAAGGAAAATCCTCTGAAAGAGAAAAAGATGCACCGCCAGCTACTGCTAGCACAACAATCGCGGACATTAGCTCGCTCCTTAGTAGTCATAAAGTCTGCGGAGTTCAAGTTGTCTTTTGAGTCTCTGAACTCCACACCGGACAGTATCAACGCTGCTATGACAGATCACGGTCAGCGTATTTGCTCTTTGGAAGATAATGCTGCTTCTGATGCGTGTTTGCTGGAGGTGGAGAAGGTGTGTGCTAATCTTCAAAAAGAAAATGAGATGCTGAGAGCTAAAGTGGTGGATCTGGAGGGGCGCAGCAGGCGCCAAAACATTCGCATTGTCAGCTTATGTTAAGAAAATATATTTAAAATAAGCTAATTTTAAAATTTAACATGACTTGATTGAAATAGCCTAATTATAGTTTTAAAATTCTAACTTATTTTAGCCTATTGATCTTTATTTTACTTGTAGTTAAAGCAGATTGTTCGCCAAGATCTCTGTTCTGTCCTTTGTCTGTCTGGAAACAATCAGTAGGAAGTTCTAGCTTTTCACACTGATCTGTGAAAGCCATAATTCAGAGAGTCTGCTTCCACTTTATTTAACAAAAGGTGTTTGATCTTGTGAACAAATTGCAGGGACTTTTCTAAAGAGCCAGAGATGCCTTCCAGTTGGTCAACTAGAAATACGCCTTATTTGAATACATTAAAGAGGTAAACACACCTACAGGTATAAAAGTTTGTGCACAAGGGAAACAATTCAGAAAAAAGCTGATTTATTTTACTTCTGCACCAGCTCTTTCTCCAAGGACGTCCTTGATATTTCTTTGTCTTCTTGTCTCAGGTAACAATGTTTGTATCTGTGTTTTCTCCAGTTTCCTGTTCTATCTTATACGTTCTTCTGATTGTATTAAATTCTGTAATTCTGTGACGTCAACACGCATTGTTGTGTTTTTGTCCCCACACGTGGCCACGCGAGAGAACCTGGGATCAACAGGAAGAATCAGAGCCAGATTTTTTGCTAAATTTAATTGTTTAAAAAATTCTTCCTTAACACTTACAGATCGAGCGCACCGCACCCTCGCCCCCAAACCCGCCCCGCGATCCCGTCCTCACCCTGTCATCCTGCGCTTCCATAGATTCCAAGAGAAAGACTTGATTATCAGTGAAGCCTGCAAGAGGGGTGCACTGTCTTATCAGGGGCATAGGATCCACTTCTATGATGACTACAGCCAAGAGGTTGTGAAACAGCGCGGCGAATACAGTGGTGTCATGACTGAACTGTACAAGCGGGGATACAAGCGGATACAAGCGTTGTTATTTCCTGCGAAGTTGCGCATCTCACTCCCGAACGGAGAAAAGAAGTGGTTCCTGTCGGCCACAGTTGCGGCTACATTCGTCCAGGATTTGGGTCAGGATTAAAAAATAAAAATAAAAATCTGCGTAACATTCTTTGTTGCCTTGGAAATCTAACATTGGTTTCTTTTCTTTTTTCAATTGCGTTTAATTATTTCCCTAATTCAGTGTGGCTTGTTAGGCCCATTTGTTAGTGAATAATATTGTATTTACGTTACATATACACAGCTTGATCACCATAGCTATAAGGAGTGGGGGGTATCTGTTTTTCCATATTGCGGTTTCAAGGAGTTGGTATTTAAGTAAAAGGAAGTATTAAAATATGCTGATAGGTTTATTAGAGTTCTGGTGCCTGCCTTTTGCGGCACCATTTTTTCCCCATTTTTATTTTTATTGTTTTTCCTTTCCTCTTTTTATATGTGTGTTTTGCGGGTCTTCCTTATCTGCATGTATTGGTGCTACTCATTACATATGTGATACAGTTAATAGCTCACTGTCATTTTCATATCTATCACACCTATGGTATTATGCCAAGTAATGACGCCTCATTGGCACCAGGGGATTCTTTAAGATTTGTCAGTTGGAATGTAAAAGGGCTGAACTCTCCTATAAAGCGTAAAAAAGTATTTCATCATCTAAAACACTTAAACACAAGAATTTCTTTCTTACAGGAAACACATTTAAAGCTGTCAGACCAGTTCAAGCTTCGTTGTGGGTGGGTTGGCCAGGTGCATCATTCATCATTTAATAGCAAGGCACGTGGGGTTGCTATTTTAATACATAAATCTGTTCCCCTCTCTGTGACCAAAGTCATATCCGACCCTAACGGCCGTTATATTATTGTCCTGGGAAGAATTAGTAGTAGCAATTTGGCATTAGTAAACATATATGGTCCAAACTGGGATGATGAGGACTTTTTCAAAAACATTTTCTTCTCACTTCCTGATCTAAATAATAGCCAGCTCATTCTTGGGGGTGACTTTAACTGCTGCCTTGACCCTTTGCTTGACCGTTCCTCAAGCAAGTCATATTCAGTCTCTAAGTCTTCCAAAGTTTTACATACATTTATGCAGCAATATGCAGTTTACTTCAACCCTAACACCAGAAAATTTTCCTTTTTCTCCCCAGTGCATTCTACTTTCTCTAGAATTGACCTCTTTCTCCTGGATAACAAACTGCTCTCCTCAGTTAGGTCATGTTGCTATAATCCCATCGTAATCTCAGACCATTCTCCTGTCATCTTGGATCTCTCTCTCCCGGGCAGAACTGCTTCTCGGCTTCCGTGGCGTTTTAATTCAGTTTTACTCAATGATTTTGTTTTAGTCAAAACTATGAATGACCATTTGGACTTGTTTGTCTCCTCTAATGTTACTCCAGATGTATCTTCAGCGACAGTTTGGGAGACATGTAAAGCATATTTACAGGGGGAGATAATAGCTTACTCAGCATATCTTAGAAAAACAACCACACAAAAAAGTCTTATCCTATCTAGTGCTATATCTGACCTGCAAACAAAATGTGCAGAGTCCCCTGCTCCTGACCTTATAAAAAGTTTGTTGATAAAAAAAGGCTGAATTTGACACTCTAGCCTCTGATGCACTATTATTAAAAACCTGTTATAGTTATTATGAGTTTGGTGACAAGCCCAGCAAAATTCTTGCTCATCAGATTCAGCAGAGAGCTTCAAACCAGCACATTGTTGAAATTAACATATCCAATGGGATTTCTATTAATCCACAAACTATCAACAATCAGTTTAGAGACTTCTATTCCACTTTATACACTTCAGAGTGTTCACCCGATCAAGCTCATTATGAACGTTTCTTTGATAGTTTTACTATCCCTACAATTGATCCAGAAACAGCCTCTGATTTAGACAAGCCCTTTATGCTCGCTGAGGTCAAGAGTGCTATATTATCAATGCAGAGTGGAAAATGCCCTGGACCTGATGGCTTTCCATCAGAATTCTATAAGGTCTTTTCAGACAAACTATCTCCCTTTCTGCTTAATGTGCTTAAAGAAGCATATGAATTTGGTGTTCTCCCTCTCACAATGTGACAAGCTACTATCTCCCTTATCCTAAAGAAAGATAAAATCCACAAGTCTGCAACAACTACCGGCCAATTTTATTGCTCTGTACAGATGTCAAGATTTTGGCAAAGATGTTGGCAAAACGTCTGGAGGTATTCATGACCAAGATCATCAACCCTGACCAGACAGGCTTTATTAAAAACAGACACTCCTTTCATAATATTAGGCGGTTGCTAAATATAATATATTCACCTACATCAGCTGATACCCCAGAAGTGATTATCAATGGATGCCGAAAAAGCTTTTGATCGAGTAGAGTGGTCCTATTTGTTTTACACCTTACGACGTTTTGGTTTTGGCTGTTCCTTTATTTCCTGGATCAAACTGTTATATATATATATATAACTGTTAGCCAGTGTTCGCACAAATAATGACCATTCAGAATATATTCACCTAGTCTGTGGAAGGGGTGGGGTATATTCACCTACCCTAACCCTAACTGTGAGGGCTGTCCACTCTCCCCTCTGGTTTGCAATTGCTATAGAGTCTTTAGCTGCAGCCCTTAGATCCAGTCCCATGCACGGCATCACAAAAGGTGGTCTAGACCAGGGGTGGGCAACTCCAGGCCTCGAGGGCCGGTCTCCTGCAAATTTTAGACGTGTCTCAACTTCAACACACCTGAGTCAAATAATGAGGTCGTTAGCAGAACTCTGGAGAACTTGACTGCACTTAGGAGGTGATTCAGCTATTGGATTCAAGTAGGTAGGACCAGGGAAACATCTAAGACAGTGGTTCTTAACCTGGGTTCGATCGAACCCCGGGGGTTGATGAGTCAGTCTCAGGGGTTCGGCGGAGCCTCTGCCGCTGAGTTAAAGACACACTTGTGTAAAGTCGTGATGACACACTAGACCTTTATAATTACAGGCCTGGTTAAGTCCCTCCCCTAATAAATTATAAAAAATAACCCAGAAATAAAAATACACCAAGCACAAGGCATAAGTTTATATTTTTAATTTATGTTGAAAAATATGTACATACATGCATATAACACACATCTACAAATAAAGAAACCACACATATTTATAAAAAACACATCTATAAATAAAGAAACCACACATAAAATAACATCTATAAATAAATAAAACTTCAGTTAAAAAAAAAAAAAAAAGATTACAGCACAAAATGCATGTCTACTTCTGGGCCGTGTGGCGGCGGCTTTCTTTCTGAGCATGATCCAACATACAAACGCTTATGACGCAACATGCTGTATTTAGGGTTAGCTTCAAGTCTCTCTTGTAGTTTGGAGCAGAGGTTGCCGAGCTCCTGGCTGCGGAAACTTGGTGGTCTCACAATCCAGCCCGATACACCCTCGAAGACGCCATCCTCTTCATCAGACATGAGGTCAATGGTGACACCTTCCCAAAAGGAAATCTCCTCTGCTGCCAGGACGCTCTCCCTCGCCTCCAGCAGCTGTTGACACAGAACAGACATTAAGTCATAAAGAATCTTTATGAAAACATATTGTTGAAACTATACTGACATTTTAAGTGTCTTGGTTTAGAAACAGGTGTAATCCATTTGTCATTAAAAACTATGGCTATGTGGTAAAGTATCAACTCCTGAATATCATGTAAATAAACATATTTAACAAAACATTGATAAAAGTACTTAAGTGATTTGTCATTAACCATTGAGGCTACATTAAAATTATTGCACACCATCTTGTCCCAAAATGTTACAGCTTCTTAAGAAAATTTAATGTTATTTTTCTTTTCATTGCTGATTGCATTCATACACACATATATACAAACATGCATGCAAAACTGATGCATTTGATGCAATTGTGACATCTCTAGATTAGTAATAAATCTCACCTGCTTCTTTCTTTAGCTACATCTGGATGACTGACAGTAGGTCCTGGATGCAGCTGGAAAACATTTTTGTGCATCGTCAATACATAGCATAATTACATTATGTACATAAACAATGTTGAAGCATGAAATAACATTCTAAAATGGTAGATACTCACACACAGTTGCATCTCTGTCCTCATCACGGACATCAGAACGTTCCAGAAGAGTCTGATTGACATAAATGTGACTCTCATTCTGTGGAGTCTGTGGAAATAAATGTAAAATTAAAAAAATATTGTAGCAAATATATCGCTTTCTCAAAAATACGTAAGTAAATAAGTTTAAATTATTCTCAACCAATCATTATACATTATACAGTCATAACTTACTGAATTTCTCTTCTTCCTGGTGGACTCCGTAAGAGCTCCTCAGCACCGTGGTCTGAGGTCTGGCTGGTACGGCTTGGCCATTTTTCAGGTCTGTAAAAATCAAAGAAGATGCGAGTATTTTTAAGAGTTCAGAACATCACATGTAATAGAGATTACAATACAAAATCTCACCCTACACTTGTTTCGGCATTAAGAAAACGACAGACCGCTTTCTGTAAGAAACAAACAAAGCAACTGGTCTCGCTCCACGTGTTATTTATAAAAGCTTTCTTACCGTGAGTTCGGTCTTGTTGGACCGCCGCGGTGTCATTTGTTGTTTTCCGCCGGATCATTGCTTAATATCAAAACGATACTGAAAAGGTAACTCCGTGAAATAGGACTTTTTCCACCATTTCACACAACGCACGGGTATTTTCGTTCATGTTGGGTGTAGCAGTTAGCACTCGTTACCACCAGTGCAAATCTTCCTCTGGAGTTTAATGGCGGTTGCTTGACCGACTATGAAAGCGCATTACTGCCACCAACTGGACTGGAGTGTTAAATGAAAGTTGACAGAAAAAAATACATTTTAAAAGTTATTTTTTCAAAAGTTACGTGACAGTATATTTTATTTTTATTATAATTAATTGCTAAAATGTTTTTAAATGTATAGATGTTTATTTACTCAATTCTACTTTGAGCTGTCTCCTTTTCAGTTTATACAGAACATGATTCATAATCCGTGAGTTATATTTAATGCTTAACTAACAAAACTTAAAAAAAAAAAAAAAAAAGAATACAAATGTTTATACTCTATCAGAAGGTATCACAAACTTTCAACCATTTTGTTCTTCAATTTAAACTTGAGAGTTAAGCAACTGAATACTGAAAAATCTGTAGTTTTCTCAAGTCCTGTATTGTGATGTGGAATAACCACTACCACTCCAATATAGCATGACTCTGGGTCTTTAAAGCAATCAGTGAACATTAACTTTAGTTTGAATATTATTCACAAAAATACTTTATGTACAATCTACCACTCTGGAACATGGTTTTTATTATTATTTTTGATTAAGTTGTGCAATTCATCCTGCTCCTATCTGAAGATTTATCACAAGATAAATCTTCAGATAGGAGGAATGTCAAAGTAAGATCACGTTTCACAAAAGTCTATTGTATGTAATCATGCATATTCTTCTTTTATATCATCAATTCAACCAAAACTAAGTTTTTCAGTGCTCCAAACACACATCTAATATATATTTTAATGGATAAGATAGATTGTTTTCTCCAAACATGCTTCTTTCTGGTGAACAGAAATTAAAAAGCATTAGCTACAAAATGAATAAGACTCAAAAGGCGGTGCTCAACAGTTGATTTGCATTTGCATGGCACTCAGCAACGTCATTTAAATACGAAAACCTCTGCTAGGCACAAGGGGAGGGGGGTGATAGGGAAACACAGACACACAGCGTTTTTGACCATTTTTGGCTGTGCTCGACTCTGACTAAAGGCTCTTGTCGAAAGCCCTCAATCTCCATGCGCACGGCAGAACAAGGTGTCAATTGCTGACGAAAATCCCATTTTTCGTCCTGTGTAAGTACCTGGGAATCCATGTAACTAAGAATTAATCACAACTTTTTAAAGTTAATTCTACTCCCTTACTTGACCAGCTGACTCAGTCCATGCTGCCACTTTCTTTAGCAGGCAGGATCAGCTGTATCAAGATGAATGTTTTGCCGAAATTCTTGTACCTCTTCCAGTGTTTACCAGTATTTATCCCCCAAAAAATTTTTAGGACACTGGATGCTTCAGTTTTTCAGTTCATATAGAACAGAAAACCTCCTAGAATACGAAAGAGTATCCTACAGAAACGTAAGGAAATGGGAGGGCTTGCCACACCAAATTTCTTATGCTATTATTTGTCTGTTAATATTCGTACAATGTTATGTTGGTGCAATGCAAACTGCGAGACTCCCAAATGGTTACCAATAGAAGAGGCCTCATGTAGTTCTGCTTCCTTGTACTCTCTTTTCTGCCTTCCCCCTGCAACATCTCCTATAACTTACACTAACAATATAATTGTTAAGAACTGCCCTAGAATATGGGCTCAGATTATGCAACATTTTGGGATCCAGAGAATACCTCTTTTATCACCACTAAACTCTAATCCTCTATTTCCACCTTCACTCATTGATAAAACTTTTTCAGTGTGGAAAAGCCATGGGCTTTTTTCTGTGAAATATTTATACTTAGATGGTACTTGTGCCTCATTTGCTCAATCATCTTCACATTTTAACTTACCAGCTGTCCACTTTTTTAGATTTCTACAAGTTAGAGACTTTATTTGTCATAATTTCCCAGGTTTTCCAATAATTCCTGCCCCCAATATGGTTGATCAACTCCTAGAAATTAGTCCCACTCCAAAGGGTACAATATCAAAAATATTGTATCCTTAATGTCCAATGTGACTCCTGGACTTGGCCATCTTCAAGCTACTTGGTCTGATGATCTTAACACAGAGATTGATAATTTCAATTTTGAAAATCTGTTTTTGACTCACTTTCTGTAATTACCTCGACCAGAGTACAGCCCTCTCCACTCACTGCTTTATTTGGGGTCCTCCCCAAAAACCAGTTACTGCCACCCCATCATGCTGACCTTGTGGCCTTCCTCACGTTACTGGCTAGACGTATTATACTGATGCATTGGAAGAATCCTCTCCCACCCTCACATTCTCATTGGATATAAGAAGTTCATAAAACTGGAAAAAATTAGGCATACTCTCAAAGGCTCTGAAATCACATTTTCAAGAATCTGGTCACCGTTTCTGGAGCATGTTAGGTCTTTAACACTCGATGTGACCCCATGAGTGGTGCACACCTTACAACCCAGTTGTAAAGGCATACACCCTTTATTTAAGTCGTATAACAATTTTAGTAGCACAGAATGCATTAAGCCCTTTAAGTGCTCCGTTTTAGTTGTTTTCTGTTTAATTTATATTTTAATTTCTTTCTGTTACCTCTGTTTGTTTGTTTGTTTTTTAGTTATCTACTTTTTATCCATGTACTTATGAAAATAATTGGTGGATTTTTGTTTGTATGTGTCTTGTTTTATTTTTGGTTCTCGTTTTGTCATTTATTAGTTTATGTTTATTCTCCAAAGTACTGTCTCAAGTATGACTTGAATGTGTATTTATGGTGCTCATTGTTTAGTTAAAAATCAGAAATAAATTAGAAAAAAGAAAAAAAAGAAAACATCCCCAGTACATGCATGCACTGCTAACAGTGTAATTCAGGTCTGTTCTTTCATCCAGAACATATGAAGGAGGTTGCTTTATATAGATATGTTGCCAAACTGCAAAGGTAAATGATAAAAGGCTCTGCAGAGGGAAGCTGCTAAAAATAGACTTGAGGCACTTAAAAGTGAAGGATATTTGTTCAAATTATCATCATGTCCAGACAGACAATCTGTGAAAAAGATGGAGCTTTGTCTTCTTCTAGGAATAACTGCAGAAACAACCAATCAGAGCCTGGAGACGGGTCTTAGCGCTGTCAATCTCGTGTAAGCACTGTTCACTCCTTGCTCTCTGCTACGCTATAGCTAGTTCATCAAAACATAGCCTGCCATGAATGCTAACGCTAGTTAGCATGACCACTGATGATGGCGGATACAGTTTCCTGAGCCAGTAAGTTGTTTCTCCGGCACTTGGCCCATCGAGCATGATTAACAGCGCTAAGCCTCTCTTCCTTGCTCTGGTTGAAGGAGATAGATTTTTTCACAGATCTCATACCATACTGTCACACATACTGACAGTTTTAACAAATATGGAAAAAACATATTTTTGTAAAAGTTACAGTGCAGCTTTAAGTAGTAAATGCGAAAGGCAAACAGAAACTTTGAGATGCAGAGAGAAATGTAAATTTCAATCTCTTTAATGCAAACGCAGTATGCAAAGCATAGGACCGCTGCACTAGATGAGGCGCCAAAATGATGTGGGAAAATTTTGGGCATTTTCTGTATTTAACAGCTGTTTGAGCATGCATGAAATGATCAGTAGGCCTCGCTCCCCCCCTCCGGCACCCGTTCCTTCACCACCCCAACATTAAAATATGTTGTTAAAAGAAAAATTAGAAAATTTTGAAGCTTCAGTAAATTTGGTAATTACAATTTAAGAAAATAAACACAGAGGACTGACTGCACATTTTTGACTGCGATGAAATTTTGACTGACTCCAAATTTTGATTGTGCCAACGTTTGTTTGTGTCCGTTTCATGTTGGAGTGAATGTTGGTTTGTCTGCCATGTTATGTGTTCAAAGTTGTTTACTAGACTGAAAATGAGTAAAAGATTTGTTCAGAGTCTTAAGTTCATAAAGGAATATTGCATAAAATGATTTGAGAACTTACTTTGTCTTCAAGATGGTACTTTTTGTTTTTGATACACGCATAACCAAAATTATAGTTGCTCTGTGTTAATTCTAACAGTGTAAGGAGAAAGTAGGACTGCCTACACAGTCTACCTATCAACTGTCTCAGACTGACACCTCCTAGTTCCTCCAGCCTACTGGATTTGTTCACGCCTTTAGTTTCCACTCCTCCCTTTGAGTTTCACAGAGTTTAGGTAGTAAGAAAAAACCTCACCGATGTATAACACTGTTAAGGAAACCAATGGAAAATCTTAACTATATTGTAGATTCCAATCTATATCTTTACTTAAAAAACGAGACAAGCAACCTGAAAGCTTCCTAAGCACTTCAACTTTTCCTTTGGAAATTAACTAATGTAAACCCCTGATGACTTCTGTTATGACATAATGCACAATATAATGTACCATCGGAACAAAAGTTGGTTTGGAAGTGTAACAGTCCTTTTGATTAAAGGCATCATGGGATGCTTTGCTGGCCGATCCCCAATATCACATAATGTGTTAATATTTTAAATTGATTGAGAACAGGCTTACCTAAAAGACTAAGCTTATCTGCCTTAAGCACTAACTATAACTACTGGTCTGGAAAAGATGTGAAATCCACTTATTTTTTTTAAGCTAAACTTGAAATTGGACTTTAAAATACACTTAAACCTTAACTAGACTTCCTTTACTTGGAGAGCTATAAAAAATAAGAAATTTAGAGTCACCAATCTTTCTCAAATAAATATGTTGTTATAATTTACAGCGTAGATTGGTAAAATAATGAATAATAAACTTTAAATGTTCTGTTTGCTGAAACATTTCTAACCATGATTGGATGCAAATCTTTAAAAGTATGAATCTAACATTTTAGCCTAATGAAACTACTTTTCATTATTTTTAGACAGGGTTAAAAATACTTAAATTATCCCAAATTCAAACTTCAAACTTGATTTAAATTGATTTTGACCTTTATACATGGTTCCATACTCTGACATTCACTAACTGAAATCCTCTAACTCAGTGGTCCCCAACCTTTTTATTACCGCGGACCGGTCAAGACTTGGAAAATTTTGCTGCGGCCCGGGGATGGGGGGTGGTGAATCGTCAGATAAGGCTTCTGCATGGTGGTGTTCCCTCCAAATCCTGAATATACCCAATTTACATTGTCTTGGCCCTTTAATCACAGCCTGTGGGGTTTTCCCTGATTGGGAACAATACAACCTGTTGAATGTGACAGGGAGCCAATCAGAAAGTGCGGTGACGTAGGAACAGAGGGGAATCCCAAACAGCTGACATATTGCGCAAATGTGAGTCCGGTGGATATCGAAGATGATATGTGGAAATGTTTATTATTATATGTAAAGGTCATTATTACATATGTTTATTCAGTAAAAAATGTTAACTATGAAAAAACACAGTCACCTCCAAATCATAGTGCAGCAAATAGAGCGGCTGCTCCCGTCGTCTTTTATCCACCGCTTTTTCTTTTTGTTACGTCTTTTATCTCTTAAAATGACTCCGCATCCTGATATTGCTTCTACATAGTCATCCATGTTTGGTTATTCTAAATTCCCATATGCTATGTTGGGAGTCTTGTGGATTTTCTTCTGGAATCGCGACGTGACTGGAATCGGTTCGTGTTGCTCCTGCCTTGGAGTCACAAACCGATTGAACCTGTTGTACTTTTATCAGCTCTGTGGAAACAGAGGTTTGGAGAATTGGCCGACAATTTTTAAATCTTGCCGTCTAAACCAGACTTAAGACTCACAAGTTCTACTCATCTCCTCTCGACCACTGCCCAAACGCTCTCCGACTCTGGTTGCTATGGTAACGTTTACATATCCCTTCAAAATAAGATACAGATACACCACAAAAACTAACATTTTACTTTCGTGAAAATTTTAACTCACGATAATGACTAACGGGAGCCCTGAGCTTGTTTCTCTGCAACGAGGCGGTCCCATCTGGGAGTGATGAGAGACAATGACACCCAGTGGCGCAACTACACATTATTCAGGTGGATGCGAAAACATAGATCGGCGCCCCCCCCTCCCCCCGACCGAGGGAAGGAACGTCAGGGTGAAGGAGCGAACGCTCACTCAGCCCCCCCCCCCCCCCCCCCCCCCCCCCCCCCCCCCAGGCGAAGATACGTGAAGGGTAAAACTCGCTAGGGTAAAACTGTGCGCGAGGTGAAGGAGCGTAAGGCGCGCAACAGTGTACGGGAAGACATCATCGGCGCGCCGCCCCCTTCAGACGGGGTTTTGGCGCCCCCTCTGGTGCTGCGCCCCTATGCGTTGCATACCCTGCATACCCACTTTTTGCGCCTCTGATGACACCCGAAGTGTTGCTTATATCCACAGCCTGCTTGGTCTCTACGTTGTGAAGCAGTTTGAAGCTTCATTGCCTCATTAGCAGCCGGTCGCCGCATGTTACGCAGAGCGGGGTTGTAATGTGGGACTCACCTACCGGTCCGGGATAAATCAATTCTCCTGTCTCTTCTCTGGGCCTTTTCCCCTTTGCAAAGAAACTTTCCAAAGACATTTGATCTGTTTCTTACTCATTTTGCTGCTTCTGGGCTCAGTGTTGGCGCACAAGTAACCGAGAGAATCCGGTTAAAGGTTTTTCAAAATAAAAGATCCTCCAGACTCAATACATAAAACGGAAATATTTTATTATTTCTTGCGCGGCCCGCTACCAATTGGTCCACGGACCGGGGGTTGGGGACCAATGCTCTAACTGACTAACTGAACTTGTTGCAATTTGTTGATGGCTCTGCATCATGTGACCATGCTATTGGATCTAGCCTTGTTTGCTTTTGCATAAAACACCTATCTTTGGCTCTATGCTAAAACATTTTTCTGCTAAACATCTGCACTAGTAGCACTAACTGAAGCATGAAAACTAGTTACTTGTGTGCGCTTTATATTTTCGCAGATTCCAGGTTATTTGTGATTTTGAATTTCTGTGAAAGCACAGAAATTTTCCTCAGGTTTGGTGGTGAGACCATTCCTTAGTCCTATCCTTTAAAACATTATTCACCTAAAACACCTTTTAACCATTAAATATTGGATTTTGCCCAATTCTCACCAACTAAAGTTAAAAAATGAAAAAAAAAAATGAAAAATTGAAAATGGAAAAAAAGTGATAAGTTTCTTCTTATGTTGTCTTATTGCTAAAACCTGTCCACTATGCTTTGTCGAGCCTCACAGACAGTGAGAACCTTCCTGCCATGTCCTGCCAGAGTGCTGCCGCCATCAGACCAGGTGACTGGGTTGTGATGAAGGAAACACTGGAAATCCAAACACTGGCAGAGACTGTGCCAGAGGCTAATCCAGGTGCAACTTGAACTAACAACCTGAATCCACATCAACCACTGTGAAGGACTACCTGTCTGTAAAACTCCAACATATGTGGAAAATGTCTTTACTGACTTGAATGAGTTTCTATCTCTATGCATTGATTATGACTGTTTAATAATTGTTGGTGATTTCAACATTCATGTTGACAACCCCCAAGACCAAGGGGCAAAAAAGCTCCTTAATATATTAGAGAGTTTTGGTCTAGCACAACATGCAACCAAGCAACACACACTCATGGACACACACTGGACCTGGTTATCAGTAAAGGTGTGAATATTTCCAATGTCTCTGTAACTGATTTCGCCCTGTCAGATCACTTTGCTGTTATCTTTGAAAGTTCTTTATCCATTGACCCACTTGGACAAACAGCTACTATCACAAAACGTTCTCTCACAGAAAACACGACAGAAACATTTAATCAAATTCTTCTTCCTCACCCTTAAGCTGTAGTGACGTAGATAAGTTGGTAGATGATTTTCAGTCTAAACTTTCAGATATCATTGATTATCTTGCCCCCATGAAAGTTGTGTCTGTTAGGAAGAAATCTCCATGGAGAAATGCACAAACAGTTCAATCTGCAAGACAACTCTGCCGTAGGGCCGAACGGAAATGGCGTAAAACTCAACTTCACGTTTATTATGAAATCTATAAAGAAAGACTACGTAATTATCACTAACACTAAAACACGCAAGAGAGGCTTTCTTTGCAGATGTCATAAACAAAAACATTAACAATGCACAAGCTTTATTTGCAATTGTTGTCAATAGTTGATAGGCTCATAGAGAGACATATGGACACCCTTCTGTCAAATTTTAATCAGATGATTGATTGATGGCCGTGACTAATTGATATTAATTGATAACAACCCCCCCCCCCGGCCCCCATGAGAACTTTGTGACCTCCTGACCTCCCTGACACCCTTCTGTCAAATTTTAATCGGAGTTTGATGTGAATAAATAAATATAAGTGAATAAATAAATATACTATATTCTAAACCATGTTGAATTAGATTAGGAATATTGTAACTACCTCTGGTTTTAAACAGATTGTCTTCATGATACACAGTGTTGGAATTAAATGCCTCTAACTCTTGTTCCATAAGAGGCAGGGAAACCAGAGTCTTTCTGCATGTGTGTCTGTCTCCAAGGAGGAGGGGGCCGGGGAGAGTCTTGCTCCGTGTGTGTGTGCGTGTGCGTGTGTGTGTGTGTGTGTGTGTGTGTGTGTGTGTGTGTGTGTGTGTGTGTGTGTGTGTGTGTGTGTGTGTGTGTGTGTGTGTGTGTGTCCCTGCATAAGAGCAGGTAGAAACGTCTGAAGGAAAACAACAGTTTAACTGTTTTACTTTTAAGTACATGTGAAACTTATAGATTTTTTTCTTCAACACCTGCTAGTGTGATACATTTCAGTAAATGTTCTTCGTCTGTAAATGTATTTCTTAAGAATATGTGACAGGTAGTAAACAGATGTCGGTGAGGCTACTCAAATGTAACTTTTAGCTTTCTGCAGTTAAAGTGAAAGACGAACTCTAACATCACTGCCTTTCCAGAATTTTTCCTCACATCAATGTGAATGCTACTTTGGTTTAGTCTTTTTCCTGTTACTGAATCAGCACTGATCTTCTCCATTTCAGTAAAAGTTCCTCGTCTGTAAATGTATTTCTTAAGAATATGTGACAGGGACTAAATAGGCCCAGGTGAGGCTACTGCTCATATTTATCTTTCAGTTTTCCCCAAAGTTTAAAGTTTTTTACAGTGTACAACCACACTCCCAAGAGTTATCTTTAAAATTATCTACAGCTTTTGTCTCTGACTTATACGCTATATGTTTTCTTGGCCCTAATGATTCTTTCCCTCCATCCGTTATCTTACATGCTTAAGTGTGTTCACTAACAAAATACAGTACACCTGTAGTTGTTAAGGTTCCATTACTAAAAACTTATAAATGATCAGTGTCAACCATCAGTCTGTATTAAAATATTTAGTACAATTTGTATTCTTTATTTAGATTTGATGTTTTCATGTGAGCAGTTGGATTTCTATCGATTTATTGAATTGATGCTCTATGTAAATATTTACCAAACTGAATGATCATTCAGGTTTTATATAGTTTTTCCTTCAATGTTTGTTTCAGAAATTCAAATAATGTTGGCTATCGACCAACAATTCAATCAGTGAATCTTTGCTTTTTTCTCAAGTAGCCCCTCTCACAAAGGTTTACATCTTCTGACACCTGGCCCAACTTATAACATTACCAAGTTTGCTGTTGGTACACTTAACTAAAGAATAAAACATGCTCGCTACACTATCATTATATAATATCAATAATAATCAATAATAGGGTCATTATTAACATCACTAATTAGTTATATTTTTAGTCATTTTACAGACAAATCCTTATCAAGAAAGAAAAATACATATTTAAAACAAAAAACAACAAAAAGTCCATCTGACTTACATCATTTCTGTTCAGCCAAAAGTCATCTTAAAGATGAGTCAATTTTATGTTTCTGTAATAAAAAATGTCATCGGCTCTTCTGAAATCAAACTGACCAAAAGCAACGGTTTGGAAAGCATAAAGCTTGGTGACTCAAAGTGTTGCAGAGAAGTGAATCATTACACTGTGTTACATGAGTTTGATTCATTTTCAACAATGGATGCATTTGCAGCCATTTAGGTTAGCATGTCTTTAATATCTTCTCTTTTTCACACTATCTACCCAATGATTTATTGTTTAGTGTTACCTCAGTTTAAATTCTACAACCATAACCAAAATCACAAAACAATTTTATAAGTCTTAAGTGAAAATACGATGCGACTTCTATTTTTGCAAACGTGCTTGTTGATTTTTTTTTCAGCTCATGACATGACAGCAGATTTTCGCTCTGCACCTTAGGGCTTGAAAAAACAAAGACGCGCACATTGCACAAAACTCTGAAACAGGAGAAGCGGGACATAAAACGAAGCGACAAACTAAATGTGAATTATGGCATAAAACAGAGAATCCGACGCTGAACAGTGAAAAAATCAACACATGATGTGAAAAACATGACGATTAGGCGGAGTAGCAGGTGATGAGATTACTGATGATGAGCGTCAATAAACTTAAAATAAATGTAGCAACAGGAAAGACACTAAAGTGGACATAGCAATAAACCAAGAGGATAAAACTAATCAAATAAAACTAAATGGAAATGAATGAAGAACAAAATGCAAGAATAAACTAAGAAACTAAAGTAAATACAGAGGAATAAACTAGTATGGTAAGACCTTTCGAGCAATAATTAAGACTGTATGACAAGAATAAAGAGACACTATTTCCAGATAAAAGGCAAAATAATATTGTTGAAATGTCATGGGTTTGTTGAGACCATCTCTAATACTGAGAATAAATATATCTTACAGACCATAACAGTAAAGAACTGATCACTTATTTATGTTTTTAATTAGATTTTATATATTTATTTCTTCAATATTATTTTTCAAGTCAGTGTTAATGTCATGAGGCTGATGACTCCATGACACTTTCAATTTGACTCATTTGATTAAGAACCAGATTTGTTCTTTGTAATTTCTGTCCAGTAAAACTAATCAATCTATAAATTAATAGACAGGTCTATCTAAAGATATAATCCATGTTTCTGTCTCATATTTGTATGGCATTAAAAGGACCTGGAACTTTTGTTTTTCCACTGAAAGCTCTAGTTTGCACAGTAAATGACATCTGGGTGAAGTTGTATGGATGATGCTCTGATGTCCCATTCTCCTGAAGGCAGCACAGAGCTGAACCACCAAAAACCGACAGAAACACTGAAGAGAAGAAGAGTTATAATTAATGTAGTTACAGTTCTATCCATGTTTTAATGTTGCAGAGCTCAGTCGTTTTGCAAATAGTTCAAAGTTTAAACTGGCATATTGTACATCTTTTATCTGGTCATTTTGTGCAAGATTTAACTAGAAAATGGCACAAAATAAGAATATTTTTTCCACTCTGATTGGCTGCTGTTAGGCCTACCAATTTTAACTTGAATGTTTATTGCATTTTTCGTAGACACTTGTGAAAATAATTTCTATTCCCATGACTTTTTTGTTCTCTGGGAAATTATTTTTGATGATAAATACAGAAACAAGCATAAAAATCAAAACATCTACAATAGTGATAGTAATAATAATGATAAAATAATGGTCAGTGCAAAGTAGCCTGCAAATTCTTTGATGGGGGGCGCTGGGCCAAAACAGATTGAGAAACACTGATCTAAACAGTATGAGATTTTTTTATTTTTATTATTATTACAGATTTGGTATTTTTTATGCAGTTTCAATAAATAATAATCACTCCCATGGCGTCCGTCCATATACCTCAGGACTTTGCAAAATAACTAGTCATGTTGTTTTTAACTGTACAAGCTACTGATCCACAGGCTTCATTGCAATATAGTTTTTTGCAATACTGCAGTTTCTAAGGATTGCATGCAATATTTGCTAGACTATCTTGAATCCTGTCTATTTAAACTCTGCTTACCCATAATATGTTTGCTGAATTTGCAGTTAATTTATGTCCACAATTGATCTTTATTTTGGTGACAGATGCAAAAGTTCAGAGCTAGCGGTGACATTATGGTGTTGGAAAAGAAACATTATTAAAGAAAATGACCTCATTTCTTAGCTCAACTGCAATCGGCATCACAAAATGAAATAACAGAAATAGCTCTATTTTCATCCAGCAGTGTTAAGAACCTTTATCTAATTTTCATGAAACTCGGAAAGTGCAACAGAATTAATGTTGTTTATGTGCTATATATCAATGGTAGGTGTTTTTAGTTCTGATGCATTTAAAGAACAGGGAAAAAATCAGACGTTTTAGAGATTATCAGAGCCGATCAACTGAAAATAGACTGTTTAGTTTATCTCTATTATCTTATAATTTCCAAACTAAAATTTACAACTTTCACTGTCAGGCATTTCATCCTAAAACTGCGGAGACGTTGCAATAGATAGATAACTATATTTAAAAGATGTCATACGGTTCAACAAGGAGAGCATAAATAAAGTGATGTGGTCGCTGCAGGTTTTTTATTTGGACTGGAAGGTTTTTTCTCTCAGATGAAAGGATCTGACCGTGCAGCTGAAATCCGGTCAGTCCGTACAGACATTGTTGCTGCTGCTGGCAAAGTAGTGAAGAGGCTGACTGGAAGCGCCCTTACCTTCTCTGAGCAAGTGCGAGTAGATGATCCAGAGGAGAAGTAGGCAGCAGAGGGACGCCCCTCCACCTGCGGACAGCGTCTTGGCCCCAGACTGCATCCTACCCTGTCAGCTGCTTCGGATTTATCCAAACTTTAAACGCCTGTAAGCGCGTCTCAGATGCCTATTTTCCAGTGGCGTCCCCAAAGCCTGACGTAGGCATCCATTTTGAGGGTATAATGGACGAGGGACTGAAAATAATCCCCCTTGCTTTTTTCTTTTTTTTTTTTTAATAATAATAATATTAAATTCCCCCCGTCAGCCGCATATCCAGCAGGTTGCGCAAACAGGCGACAATGTTCCCAGATCTGGCCAAGTTTTGCTCCGCTGCGGCTCCAGAAGCCTGGATTCACTGCAGAAAATGTTTAAAAAATTAAAACGTGTGTAGATGAAGAGGGAGTGGGCAGCAGCAGAACCCCCCTCGCAGTTTTTATTCCTCGCACAGAGATGCTGATGCTGGTAGTAAATTCAGCCGCTCAGCACCCCTGAATGCCGCTGTCCCTTCTGCTCTTCTTCCTCCGAGCTGCGCACTCCTCTTATTGTTATTCCCGACCAACTTCTGAATCCGCGCCTGGTTCTACACGGAGAGGAGCGCGTGAAGCCGGGGGGACATGACGAACATACCAAACAGCAGCGGAAACTTGTCAGAAAACGGGACACTCCGGTGCGCCATCTCTAAACTCCCCCGTTAAAATGAGAACAATCCGAAATGAGATCACTGAAACGCGGCCAAAAGCCGCAGGTGCGTCATTGCATGGCCGCGTGCACATCGGCGCAGTGAAATGTCACGACAAAATAAAAATAAAAAACCAATAAAATATACATTAAAGAAGAAGAGGGGCAGCGAGGGTCTCACGCAGCTCACCCCCTGTGGATAAAACGCGCTGGGTCCAGGCGGTGCGGGGAAGTTGGGAGCTCTTGTCACCTGTATGAGCCTTTCTGTAGAAATCTGGAAATTTCCCAGTGATGAAGACTCGTTGCTTTGATTTGGAGGATAACGAAGTCAAGCTGGCTGTCTCATTCTATTCGTAGCTGCTGCATTAGCATGCAGGCAGCGTTGAGGAAGAGGACGAAGCGTTGGGTCTTTGCTGCTGTTCCAGTGCGTCCAATGATAAGGTGACCAAATTTCCAAGACTAAATCTGGGGACATTTTTCGCTCGGCGATAAAGAACAAGCAAATTTATCAAAATAAAATGAAGAAACCGGGACAGTTACAGTTTACATATGTATTAGTATTTAAACATTAAAAATCAAATATAAAAGCAGGAATATGTCTTTCCACACTGTAGTAATATTACTATTAATAATAATAAAAGTAATATCAGTGATAGAAAACTAAAACTGAAAATATGTGGGGAAATTGTGTACATACTATGTGAGCAGGGTCGTGCAGAGACCACTAAAGGGGCAGGTGCTCAACAACAATAAAAGAGCACATCTAACTGCATTCTATGACAGAATATTAACAAAGCCACACAGCTTTCAGAGTTTAATAAACAATGACAAATTACAAAATTGTGAGATATACAATCAAAGCTAAGGAAAATCTCTATATAGAACATGTAAGATATTTTATTAGTAATTTCTTTCTGCAGGTCTATTTTGTTATATTAAAGTATTGCAATATTCAAACCCGCAATTTAGCAAGATATGCAAATCAGAGCACCAGACATATTTTGTCTTTACAGAATTACACTATTAAAAATATAAAAAGGGCACAAAGCAACCTTTTAGTGACTGTAATCTATAAAAAAAGAGCTGCATGTTTGCTGCACTTGCAGTGGAGATGAAGATGGTCCATTCAGGAAAGCAGAGCTGCATCAAACTTTAACGTGGAACTGAGAAAAAAAAAGCAAAAATGTAATTGTTAATGCATGTCACCATGAGAAAAACCTACTGAGTTTTGCTTAAAAAAAACTTTTTTAAAAATTAAAATCACACATTTTTGTCTCATGAAGGGAATTTTTTTTCTGCAAAACAAACTTATTTGCGTGTGTCAGAAATCTTTTCTTGCTATTCTAAGTTTTTGTTTGTGACTCAAAGTTTTGCTTGTGATTCTCACATGACGTCGTGGGCAGTGTTGGGGTTCTGGGGTTGTTCTCCCATTCTTTGTCCACCAGAGGGGGCTGAGAGGCGTTTCTCCTGGAGGGTGTGTCCATGATGATGCTGCACGCACCTGCAGCATATTCCTCATCAGTGGACGGGTATATCAACAGGGAGCTGTTGGTACTTCGATGCCTGATTGTTGATCAGTAATGATTTATCCTTGTGCAGAACGAGACGATTTGCCTACCTACCTGTCCGCTCCTCCTCCTCCATCGCCAACTCAACCCGCCGACCCCGGAGCCTCATATTTCCCCCCTATACACCTGGACCTCCTCTTACAAGTAAGATCGAACCTCTCCGTTTATACACTTCAAATTCCCGCTGAACGTGAACTCACCATTTCTGTTTGTCCGCGCGCCAGGATCCCCAGAGACCCAGCCAGGCAGTTCTCTGCTTCAGAACCCCCTTTCCATTACCTGTTTGTTTTCAATAAATATACACCTTTTCTACACCTCAGTGTGGTTTTCTGCATGTGGGTTCGCAAATTGCCAGACACCATGACAGGCAGGGCCCAAAATCACAACAAAAGATTTCTGATGTGTGCAAATAAAAGTTTGTTTGGCAAATAACTTTTAAAGTTCACAAGACAAAAACGAGTTATTTAATTAAAAAAAAAAAAAAAGTTTTTGTTTAAGAAAAGAAATTATTACAATTTGAAAAGTTTTTATTACAATTTTGTTTTACTTAACTGAGGTCAGTTTTTTTTTTAATTGAATAGTTGTGAAAAAATTTAACTTCATACTCTGTGAACCAGACCCTAAACTTAAAGTCTAGATTGAGTTTTTTCCCTTCATTAATGACACTTTTATACATTGTATTTATCATGTAGTTCAGGGTGAGTAATTTTTAATTCTAAATTAATATCCTTGTTGGTCTTTTATTTAAGTGCTATTCTCCTTCAAGATACATTTACCTGCCACTAGAATAAATGCAATGTACATTATGCAGCAAAGGAAATTAGAAGACATATATCCATTATGGAGATGACCGGTTTTGGACAGGCGTTGTGGCCCTATTGCATAACCAATACTGAAGAATGACTGATATCATTAACGATACAGGGAAGAAGCTTTTTAGTTATCTTGCTTTGCTAGCAAAGTAGTTAGCTAGCAACTAGCTAATATCACAACAACAACAGCCTAATGTCCGTATGATAAAAATTCTGAATCGATAGATAAAAACAGTTTTTCCTCACCTGGCTGTCTCCTCCCGCTCAGTAGTTCTTCAGAGAAAGGCAGACGCAGAGGCCTGTCAGTGTCTGTTGTATTTCATTACCTCTCTGCTTAAACCACTATAGTGTAGAGTATACTCTGCTGAAGCAGAAACGATACTTCAACGATGTCTGGCATCTGACAAGTAACAAGTCTACCCCACTTTATTCACCAAAAAAGTTTTTTTTTAATTCACCAAAAACTGTTCTGTAATCTGGAACGTTCGCTACGTTGAGCTTGTTAGCTGCCTTATCTCACTGTGCAAGAGGCAATTTTGCGTCATGCGTCACGGGCAAAAGGTCAAAGGCAACAAGGTGACCGGCTTATTATGTTGTACAAAAAACCCCAACAAAAAACAAAATAATTTTAGTACATGTTATTATATGCCAGAAGACGGCTTAGGAAATAAAAATATTTAAAAAAAAATTTGACCAAAAGGGCACTTGGGGGCAAGGAGCAAAAGGGGCAGGTCGTCAAGCACCCCTAGCTCCCCCCTATGCACGTGCCTGTAAGTGAGCATGCATACACATAAATAACATAATTAGTATCCCTCTGTTAATGAACGAAAAGCCCACAATGGTAACTGAAGTAAATCGAAACTGACAAAAGTAGTAAAAAATTGTTTACTGATGAAAGTCAGACACTGATTTTAAATTGTGGCTCAATTAAAATAATGGTAGCTAAAACCTATTAGCATTTTTGTGTCTGTGACCATAGAGCTGATGCACCTTTTGTCTCATCTCTCCCAGAGTCTTTGTGGTAAATTCCAGCTTCACTTTTTAATGATTTTCTTTCCTCCTTGGTCTCACATAAAGTCCTCCTTGACCTTGGAGTTCACCTTTACTTTCTGGACTTGGTTGTACTGGACTTTTAGTAACCATCTCTAATTTGTACATTTTCTCCCTGCGGCCACAGCCTGGGAGATTGGCTCCAGTCCTGTGGACCTTAAATTTCAGAATAATCTGTGCAACTGTAGTTATCTTGGCCTGTCATTTTCTTCTTCTGTTGAACATCAATTATAAACAATGTCTGATTTTTATTGGTTAATTTTCAGTAAATTTTCATTTATTACTTTTGGTAGTTTCAAGTTATTTCAGTGACAACTGGGTTTTTCAATCATTAACAGAAGGTACCAACAACTTTGTCCACATGTTAATGTTGAGCATGAATGGACACATAAGTGTCCATAAATACATGAGGTGTGTGTAAAGTTATGTCAATGATATGTAAGCTGATATGTGTGTTTGAGGTGAGTGAACTCTGGTCAGGAAGTCGGGAAACATGAGCTCAACTCTGGATCTGCAAATCCTCCTCTATCTGAAGAGCCATTAGCCACATGGCAGATCTGGATAGAATAAGAGCAGCATAGATTAAGTGAAAAACTGAGAAACACCACAGGTGATAGTAAAGAGAAACACTTAAAATACAACATAAGAGACACAATTAAATAATAATATGTTTATATTTCAAGCTTTGTCAGTTTTCCCATATTCCTCATTCATTCAGTTTATCAGACTATTTTCCTCCTGTCTCATCTTTTATCAGTCTGCCACTATTCTCAAACAGAGACATATCACAATCTCCTCCAAAGAACATTATAATGTACATACGACATACTGAAAATGTAGAATGTAATAAATAAAATTAGATTAGTTTTCTTTATAACTTTTGAGATGAGGAGCTGAATTTTCCCTAGTAAACTCTTAGGGAAGTGTAAATTTCCCTAAGAGTTTACACTTCCCTAAAGAACTTTCATCAGCTGATGAAATGTTAAAATGCCATATTTAGCATAAAAAAAATTGTTTGGAGCTAAACGAACAGAAGAAATTATCTCTCCATCCTCATCAGTTTCAGTCTATGCTCTTCTTCATTCAGTTTCCTTGTCCCTGAGTGATTCCAGTTTTTGTGAGAAACTTTTAAATGTATAAAGTCATATGTAGCTTTGAAAGTACAACCCCATCATGACCAGTTAATTACAAAACATCTTTCTTTACACTAAGTTTATTTTAATGATCCTGTTGCTTTTTCTCTCACTCTGGCTAATTCTGTACCTGCTCAATGTGCTCTCGGCTTGTTGTGTTTGTTAACAAGAGCTTTGTTTTATTTTACCGTGAACCAAGCTTTATGGCGACAAAGATTAGCCCAATTCAAACAAAATTTGTTGATTCACACATACCGTATCACAGGTCAGCTCCCCTTCGAAGCTGGTCAAAACTCAAGCTCTCCTCTTCCAGCTTGTCTTTTCTGGCAGTGCGCTCTGCTCTTCTTGATTTTTATTGGCGGTTGGCTCTGCTGCTCTTCTTCAGTTAACAGTAGCGCGAGCAGCTACCGTAACTGCTGTCGTAACTGCTGTTGTTGTGCGCAATACGCTCACTCACACTTTCTACTCCGTGTCATAAGGAATCTCCAGCTACTGTAATAACGATCTATAGCAGTGTTTCTCAACCTTTTTTGGGCCAGCGCCCCCTTAACCTTTATCCAGGACCCTCACCACCCCCCACCAAAGAATTTGCAGGCTACTTTGCACTGACTATTATTTTATTATTAATATTACTATCACTATTGTAAATGTTTTGATTTTTATGCTTGTTTCTGTATTTATCATCAAAAATAATTTCCCAGAGAACAAAAAAGCCATGGGAATAGAAATTATTTTCACAGGCGTCTGAAAAATGCAATAAACATTCAAGTTAAAATTGGTATGTCTAACAGCAGCCAATCAGAGTGGATAAAATATTCTTATTTTGTGCCATTTTCTAGTTGTTAAATCTTGCACAAAATGACCAGATAAAAGATGTACAGCTCTGCAAAATTAAAACATAGATAGAACATTAATCATAGCTCTTCTTCTCTTCAGTGTTTGTCAGTTTCTGGTGGTGCTGCTCTGTGCTGCCTTCAGGAGAATGGGACATCAGAGTATCATCCATAAAACTTCACCCACATGGCATTTATTGTGCAAACCAGATCTTTCAGTGGAAAAACAAAAGTTCCAGATCCTTTTAATGCCATACAAATATGAGACAGAAACATGGATTATATCTTTAGATAGACCTGTCTATTAATTTATAGATTGATTAGTTTTACTGGACAGAAATTACAAAGAGCAAATCTGGTTCTTAATCAAATCCTAATGAGTCAAATTGAAAGTGTCATGGAGTCATCAGCCTCATGACATTAACACTGACATGAAAAATAATATTGAAGAAAGAAATATATCAAATCTAATTAAAAACATAAATAAGTTATCAATTCTTTACTGTTATGGTCTGTAAGATATATTTATTCTCAGTATTAGATATGGTCTCAACAAACCCATGGCATTTCAACATTATTATTTTGCCTTTTATCTAGAAATAGTGTCTGTTTATTCTTGTCATACAGTCTCTGTATTGATTATTGCTCGAAAGGTCTTGCCATACCAGTTTTCTATTCTGTATTTACTTTAGTTTCTTAGTTTATTCTTGCATTTTGTTCTTCATTCATTTCCATTTAGTTTCATTTGATTAGTATTATCCTCTCTTGGTTTATTGCTATGTCCACTTTAGTTTTTTTCCTGTTGCTAGATTTATTTTATCGTTTATTGACCATCAGTACTCTTCACTCATCACCTGCTGTGCCACCTAATCGTCATGTGTTTCACATCATGTGTTGATTTTTTTACTGTTCAGCGGCGTCGGATTCTGTTTTTATGCCATAATTCACATCTAGTTTATCGCTCCGTTATATGTCCCGCTTCCCCTGTTTCAGAGTTTTGCTCGATGTGCGCCTCTTTTTTTTTAAGCCCCTAAAGTGCAGGGCGGTCGGGAAACGTATCGATGGGGACAAGTCAGACTGACATAAACCTTTTAAAACAACGGAAACAATTTCTGCATTCTGATTATTGAAATTTAAAAGTGCTGTGTTGTTCTATCACCCCCGTTTCATACCGGACCATTTACAGCACCGGTGTTAACGCTATAAAATGAACGCCCTCTATCGTAGAATCACCCATGGAGGGATTTCTTTATTTCTTTATTTAAATGGGTTCATTTTTCAGAGGGATACACAGTGAGGGTATCGTGATTTTAGCTACCAGTAGCTGGAGAACGGAGATGCGCCAAGAAGCTAACAGAAGCTAAAAACACTGAATAGAAGAAGAACTGTCAAGTTTACCAAGTTGTTTACCAAGTTGCTTAAAGTCTAAACTGGCATTGTTGTGCATTTACAAGGTGTAAAGTTTACCTTTGACTAAACGACCCCCAAAGGCATCCCAGCGCCCCCCTTTTGTAAAAATGTCCGCCAGCGCCCCCTGCCATCCTCTGAACGCCCCCTGGTGGGCGGTACCACCCACGTTGAGAACCGCTAATCTATAGGAAACTTTTTTTCTCATTCATAAAACGCTAAAATCGGGAACGTCTGGTCACCCAACCAAATGATCCATCTCCCATCCTGTCAGACCGTGCCCTCCCTTCTTGCTCTAAGATAAACCACAGATCTACCAGGCAGTAAATTCAAAACTTGACAAGTGTCTTTGCTTATTTAGAATCCTGAAGATCCCAGGAGGAGCACCGCTGGGGAAGTAAAAGGTGGCAGGGAAGCATTGGCACCCTTTTCCCCTATTTTACAACAGCTCTAAGAGACAGAGTGGAGAGGAAAATACAATGAGTTAAGTTTAATTCATTCATCCCTGTGTAAAAGGACCAGTAGGGAAACGTAAACATTTCTTGCCCCATCTTCACCCAACCTCCTGATGCCAATGTGCCAGTTCTTCGCTAAGAACTGTGAAGAGAGAAGTACCAATCCAAAATAGATAGCTGTTAATGTTAATTCCATATTTGGAAGTGTGATCAACACGGACTGTCAAAGTAGGGATAGTTCTTAATGCTGCATTTACATCTTCAATGAGACTTTCTGATGATACTTCACTCAACCGTTGTAATTGGCGTCGGGGTTGCCTGGTGTTCATTCGGACCACGGTTCTCTCTCTCAGGTCAGTTGCTGCCTTGTTCAGTTTTGATGGTTCGTTCATTACTGTGGCTGTGGCTACATACCCAGTTTCTGGGCGGGTAGTTGTAGTTAACTCCCCTCTGACCTGGCGTCCTGGCTCCTCCCCCTTGCCATAGCACTTGTGTCGTACCTCGTCAATCTCAAGTTTTGATAGCAGGTGCTGTTTGTGGATGTTGGAACACTGAGCTACTAGTTGTTTGGCAGTTAGTGTTGACTGGGGATGTCAAACTAACCATTCCTTCCACATACTTTGCATGTAGCTTCTCTGACTAGGGTTACTTGAGTAGTAGCATTCCAACAGATCCATGTTTTCACCTCTCGCCCATTTCCGTCTTGTTCCAGTAGCCCATTTTTCATCAAGGTGTTCTGGTTCCCCAGCACCTGACGCAGACCTTGTTTGGCAGGGCGACGTCTGAGCCGGCATGTCATGCTAATCAATGTCTCTCATGGTATGAGGTAGGCTATATAGCTCATAGGGTCTTGCCTAAGGACCCACACTGGGTAGCTATATATATGATTACTGGTAAGGCATACCTGTTTATTGCACGGATCTTGTTCTTGCCATTGAGCTGGCTTCTCAGGACTTGCCTTACTCATTGGAGGTATTTGGCTGTGGCTCAGACTTCTGCAATAGAGGCTCAGATCTACCACACCAGACAAGACCCAAGGTGTAGATTGTGCAAGAAGGCCCCTGAGACAGTCCAGCACATAACAGAAGGGTGCAGGGAAAGCGTACATGGTATGGCATAATCAAGTGGCGGGCATAGTGTACAGGAACATCTGTGCAGAATATGGACTGGAAACACAAAGATCAAAGTGGGGAACACCCCCAAGAGTGGCAGAGAATGACCGAGCTAAGATCCTGTGGGACTTCCAGATCCAGACAGACAAAATGGTCATGGAAAACCAACCGGACATTGTGGTGGTGGATAAACAACAGAGGAAAACTGTTGTGGTGGATGTAGCAATACCAAGTGATTACAACATCAGGAAAAAGGAGCACAAGAAACTGGAGAAATACCAGGGTCTCAGAGAGAAACTGGAAAAGGCCTGGAAGGTGAAGACCACAGTGGTGCCTGTGGTCATCGGGACCCTCGGGGCCGTCACCCCCAAACTGGAGCAGTGGCTAAAACAGATCCCAGGAACAACATCAGACATCTCAGTCCAGAAATGTGCAGTTCTAGGCACAGCCAAGATACTGTGCAGAACCCTCATGCTCCCAGGCCTCTGGTAGAGGACCCGAGCACAGAGGATGAAACAGACCACCCGCGGAGGGTGAGAAGGGAATTTATATATATATACACACACATGAACATTATAAATTTTTCATAAATGTCACCAAAAAAGTCCTATATCTAGCACATACATTAAATATATGGTATTTAATACGAATAAGTCCATCCATTATCACACATGCTTATTCCCATGTATGATAATGGATGCCGGTGCCTCTCTAGAGGTCAAAGTGCAAAAGCCGTGGTCACCTGGACAGGTCACCAGTCCATCCCAGTACAACACAGAGATAGACAACCATGAACACACACACACACCTAAAGAGAATCTAGAGAGACCAGTCAACCTGCCAGTCATGTTTTTGGAATGCGGGAGGAAGCTGGAGTACTTGGAGAGAACCCACCATCCTCAGGGAAAACATGCAAACTTCATGCAGGAAGACCCTGTGTGGGGATTCAAACCCAGAACCTTCTTGATGCAAGGCAACAAAGCTACCAACTGCACCACTGTGCAGCCAAATATGGATAAATGCAATGTAGAAAAAAAACAGTTTTTTATCTGACTGATACTGAGATCATTTTGATTTTTTTAAAGTCCCTTTAAACGTTAAGCTAAAAGATGAAAACAAGCATATGTCAGTATAATCCTATGAAGTGGCTTTAACTTAATTTTAATTTATTAAGTGTCCAGTGTAATTTCTGAAAATGAATCAAACTGTTAGTTTGAACACACACCTAGATTTAGTTTACTGAAGTTTTTTTCATTTTTACATTTTGTCATCTTCCTAAATTAAAAGCCAAAGTAATTTTTTTGCAAAAAGTCTTTTTGTTTGTTTGTTTGTTTGTTTGTTTTACCCAAATCATCTTTTGAAAGAAACTGGTGATGATTTTCTTTTTACCTAATAACTTTTGGCAAAAAATGACTGAGGTCATTATATTAGGAATGTGATAATGTTCCATCTAACAGATGCAACACTTTTCTCTGTCACAGAAAACTCGTATTTACACATGTCATGGGGTAAAGGCTTTTTAAATCAAAATCAAATCAAATTTTATTTACATAGCACATTTCAGCAACAAGGCATGTCAAAGTGCTTCACATCATAAAAACACAAAAATACAAAGTCATAGAAACAGAGTCTTCAACATTCCATTTTGCCAACATTACACATCAAATTATTGATTAATATTTCATGATTATGTTTCAAAAACAACTCTAAACACTTAAATTTACATCACCTTTATGTTTGAAAAAAAACTGGAGTGTCTTTGAAATGAGAATTCACAGGAACCTGGTGTTCTTTGGCAATCAATTCTTTGGCAATCAGCAGGCAGGAAACCAGCAACAAATAGACAAGAAAACAACCATCCACACACCATCATCCAAGGGCAAATTAAAATCTAAAATTATTCCAACATGCACCATTTTGGGCTCAATAAAACATAAAATATTTGAAAATCAGACACCAGACAAGTGAATTGCAGCAAAGTCATCAGCCGGTGTAACTGTGACCAGTAGGGGCGATTCTTTTAAAAAGTTATATACAAGATGCTATAAACCAATGTAGTAACACTTTATTTGAAGGGGGCTGAATAAGACTGTCATGACACTTTCATAAACATGACATAACACCTGTCATGAACATGAATAAGCCTTCATGAATATTTATAACTGTTGTCATAAAACATCATTCGGTAAATTCTGACACTTTTAATACAAAGTTGACATTATTCAAAATGTCTTTGTTATGACAACTTGACATTAATCAATAAATCATTACTGTTTAAACTTTACCTTTAATAACATAACGTTACCTAATTTTTAAAGTGCAATCAGTAATACTTTTATAACAAATTTATATCAGTAATGATTTCTTGGTAAATGTCAGGTTGTCGTAAAGACATTTTGAGTAATGTCAACTTTGTATTAAAAGTGTCATAATTTACCGAATTACGCTTTATGACAACAGTCATAAATATTCATGAAGGCTTATTCATGTTAACGACAGGTGTTTATGACAGTGTCACGTCAGTCTTATTCACCCCCCTTCAAATAAAGTGTTACCACCAAGGTTTTTGGAGTTAACATTGGTGCTGTATCCATTCTAGAATTTCAAAGTTAGGTCTTTATTAATTCTCTGCACTTCAAAACAAAAAGGCCAAGGAAAGAATCAGCTGGCATAAAAACCATTTTCTGTGGACGGGGGAGAAATTCCAGCTTCCTAAAACTTAATTAATTACATATGGTGAGGGAAAAAAACAAGGGTAAATGATTGTATAGTGTTTCAAAGTAAATATTTAAGGCTCATGCCATTAGTAGAACCATCCTTCTTCACAGATGCCTACTGTAGTTCTTTATTTTGTAGGCAGAGTGGCAGCCAGCCAAGCATATGGCCACAGCAGGAAGTTTGTGTTTGCTCGTCAAGCCGCTTCCCAGGGAAAGTGACTCAACGGCCCTGAAATTGCAGCCGCGTCTCGGCAGCTTCCTCTCATGTTTTCTTACTTGCTGCAATGCAATGCAATTAACATTTCATGGAGAAGCAGTTAAAGCATCTTTGAAAAGCAAAAGGAGAAAAACTTCCGTTTTTACTCCCGGAAAAATGGGAGTAAAATCCAATTAGAATATGCAGTGGAAAAATCTTTCCTTGGTGACATTTTCCATTCAAATGTCCCTCCCTCAGGAGCTCCAGCTCTATTGTTGCTGAAATCACAGCGCTGTCCACTTAAATGTCGAACGGCCGCTTGCGTTACTTTGCACAGACATTATGACTCATCCTTTTCTCAGAAGAGCTAATCTTAGCATCCATTTAGCACAGAAGGGTTCCACCATTATGACAAGTGACCCCTATTTCTTTTCATTAGGACAACTGCTTCCTGCCTGAATCACAGAATGGCCTGCAGGCACATAATTCAAATACTGTCCAGAAAAGTGCTGCAGCGGCAGATTACAAAGGAAGCCTTGAACTGCATGAAATATTAAAGCATTAAGATTAGATGAGGACATATGCTACAAGATCTCACCATAGTCTCAGAGAAACTTGTCGCTTTCTTCACTCACTGGCAGGAAAGGATAAACCTCTAAGGGTCATATGCCATAAAAAAAAACTACTTAGGGTTTGAAATAATAGCCAGTTACATTATTTACATTTTAATTAACTACAACCATTTTTGTTGTTGCAAATTAATCTAAACAAGGTCTAAATGGATATCATAGTTAAAACTTATAGACTATTATAGGTCTAAATAAAATGTAGGTGTAGTCGTCATCATCTGACTCATCTGTTGTGTGTACTCTGCGTTGTGTGTAATGGATAAAAGGAACCAGCAGACAAGGACCCAGGGTGATTTGCAGCAGCGGGGCAAGTTTATTCTGTTCAAAACAAGAATACATTCAGCACATCAGTTCCTGGGCTCCGGGAATTGTGTACAATTCAGCTTGTGTTTTGGTGCATCTTGTATACAACTTTTTAAAAAAATCCCCCCTACTGGTCACAGTTGCACCGGCTGGTGACGTTGCTGTCATTCACTTGTCTGGAGTCTGATTTTCAAATATTTTATGTTTTATTGAGTATTTTTGTAAATATGTTTTGCCAGTGCTGTGGTGTCAAAGCAGCAACTTGTATAAGTGTTTTATTGTCTGTCTGGATGCTGCACTCTTCCATGGAAGGACAACTAAATATCGCTCTTATAAATATGTAATGTCTAAGATCACGATATCCAACCCGTGTATCCCTCAGAAAAATGGACTAAGTTACTGTATTTTCCGCACTATAAGGCACACCTAAAAACCTTCAATTTCCTCAAAAGCCAACAGTGATATATAATCAGGTATATAATCCAGTGCACCTTGTATATGGATCAATATTGAGCCACAACAGGTCTAGCAATTACGGTAAGCAGCCAGCCACCAACTTCATTTTCGCCCGTAGAAGAAGCGCGCGGTGCATGCTGGGATAGTTGTCAGAATGCTGATTTGTTATCTATTAATAAAGTTTGACTGACCTATCTACCTACCGACTGTCAAGAATCAGGTCGTCTGCAGGTCATTTTGCACCACATTCTCCACCAACATGCTGTGCGCGAACGGAGAAGGGTGACCATTGTCCGGCCACGTCCCGGCCCAGTCGCGGAAGGCTCTCCCCACCGACCGGAGTCGGACTGTTTTGTTGACATTCCCTTGAGTGCAGCTACATGTAGTGGATGCATAACATAACTCCAGCCTCTACTGTAGCGTCTATTCTATGCGCTTTATAATGCGGTGTGCCCTATATATGAAAAAAGTTTTAAAATAGGCCATTCATTGAAGGTGCGCCTTATAATCCGGTGTGCCTTATAGTGTGGAAAATACGGTAAATAAAGAAATCTCTCCATGGGTGACACCACGATAGAGAGCGTTCATTTCTATAGAGTCAACATTGGTGCTGTAAGTAATCCGGTATGAAAGGGTACGACAGCACTATTGAATTTTAATCATCAGAATACCAGAATTGTTTCTGTTGTTTTAAAAGGTTTACGTCAGTCTGCTTTTCTCCATCAATACGTTTCCCGACCGCTCCGCACCGTAAGGGGTTAGGAAAAAAAACCCGACGCGCACGTTGCGCAAAACTCTGAAGATTCTCGTAGAACGGAGTAACGAACTAGATGTGAATCAGGATCAGAGAATACGGCGTTGAACAGTGAAAAATCAAGAGCTTATAATGGCAGGTCAGGTGAAACACATGATTAGGCGACGCAGCAGGTGAATGACATGAGTGAAGATTACTGGTGGTAAGCGTCAATATAAACGATAAAATAAAACTAGCAACAGGAAAGAAACTAAAGAGGACATAATAAACCAGGAGAGGACAATTCTAATCAAATAAAATTAAATGGAGATGAAGAACAAAATGCATGAATAAACTAAGAACCTAAAGTAAATACAGAGGAATATACTTGTATGGCAAGACTTTTCGAGCAATAATTAATACAGAGGACTATATGACAATAACAGACACTATTTTCAGATAAAAGGTAAAATAATATTGTTGAAGTGCCATGGGGATGTTGGGACCACCTCTAGTAACAAGACGAAATATATCTTACCAGGGAGCGGTATGGGGGGGGAAAGTGATGACAATTCTAGGGGCCCTGACCAACAGGGGGCCCTCCACAATTAAATTTTTTTTTTCATAGAAATGAAAACAAAAATTGGGGTCCTGTCAATTACAAAATAAATCATATTGTATTTTCAAAGATTGTTTTTAGCAGTAAAAATTTTATGTTCCCACTCCCAGATCAAAAAACACACATCCATATTTGCCCTGATAGAATGAGGCTAATGACAGCACTAAGAGCGTCCTACTAGTTCTGATTGGTTGTTTTGGTCAGAACAGTGCATAACTATAGGCAGTAATAGTAATTCAGGAAGGAGATGGAGGAGATTGATTGTTTTCACAGATTATCTGTCTCATAACAAACTGCTACGACATGGTGACAGCTTTAACAAATATGGAGAAAACATTTTTTTTATTAAAGTTATATATTGCAGCTTAAATAAAATGCAACTACATAGCATTTTTGAGAAGTCTGGATTGCTTTATGTGTATTTTGCACATTGTCTGTGACTGTTGCTCATGGGGAGAGACATTTCAGTATCTAAAACTAATAGAAAAAATTTAAGCAACCTACTTGCATACTGGATGTGGTGGACTGTTGGATGTTAAATTCATGAGAAGTAAATATTGTGCCAATTATCAGTAGTGAACCAAAGAAAGCAAGGCAGATGCAAGCCTTTAAAATTGTGACGCATTTTATGGGTCAAATAGACTCAAAAACAGTCTACGCAGGAGGGCCCAAAGAAATTTTTTGTCAGGGGGCCCACGATTCCTGGCGGCGCCCCTGTATCTTACAGACGATAACAGTTACGTTTTTAATTACAGTAGATTTGATATATTCATTTCTTCAATATTATTTTTCATGTCAGTGTTAATGTCATGACTCACGACACTTTCAATTTGACTCATTATTAATCTATAAATCTAATTTGTATGGCATTAAAAGGATCTGGAACTTTAGTTTTTCCACTGAAAGCACTACTTTGCACAGTAAATGTTATGTGGGTGAAATTTTATGGATAATACTCTGATGTCTGATTCTCCTAAAGGAAGCACAGAGCTGCACCACCAGAAACTCACAGAAACACTGAAGAGAAGAAGAGTTCTGAATGTTATAGTTGCAGTTCTATCCATGTTTTAATGTTGCAGAGCACAGTTTTTGGAAAATAGTTCAAAGTTTAAACTGGCATTGTTGTACATATTTTATCTAGTCATTTTGTGCAATATTTAACAGTTAACATCAGAAAATGGCACAGAATAAGAATTTTTCCCACTCTGATTGGCTGCGGTTAGGCTTACCGATTTTAACTTGAATGTCCATTCATTTTTCGTAGACGCCTGCAGAAATGATTTTTATTCCCATGGCTTTTTTGTTCTCTGGGAAATCATTTTTGATGATAAATACTGAAACAACGATAAAAATTAAAACATCAACAATAGTAATAGTAATATTAATAACATTCAGTGCAAAGTAGCCTATACATTTTTTCATGGGGGGCGGTGAGGGACCTGGATAATGGATAGGGGGGTGCTGGCCAAATAAGGTTGAGAAACACTGGTCTACAATGCTATCGCTAACAACAAACTAACCCATGTTATTTCTATGAGCCTGGATCGCCTGGTAAATAATTGATTTATCTTCTGTAAAACCAAATTCATGCTGAAGTTGTATATTAATGCTGAGTCGTTGTAGGACTCTGGATTCAAGCTCAATGTAGGTCAATTAGTTGCAACGATCTACAGAAATCCCGTGTTCGTGTCTGGCCATGAATATAATTTGTGTCCAGACACAAACTATGTGGGGGAATAGCCACAGCTCACTGTGACTGTATGGCTGAGTAGCTAATATTTAATTTATTTAGGGGTTTTTTTATTAGCATTAAAGTTCCGCTGAATAAACATATTTTCTGTCCAGAACTCGGCACTGAGTTAGCTGTGAACAACATTAGCACTCTGAGGACAACCAAGCTAGGCAGATTATATTCCAGATATTCCAATAAAATATCTGGAAATACAATTTAAACAATGCCATCGTTACATGTTAGAAGGTGGTTGCTGCTCTGGCATTGTTAGTTTTCACACCACCTATTTTAGCTGTAGATTGTTGATCCACCTACATATATGTACATATATATGTACATACATATGTACATATATATGTGCATTTGTATTTGTGCATTAAGAACAAAAGTCTATTTACAATATGAGAAAAATAAAATAATGCAAATGCCAGTTGAAATGTAAAATTGGTAAATCAGCTAATATCAGCAGGGACATGACACTGAGTGAGTTTGTTGGTGCACCATCATGGAAAATTCAAATAAAATATCCAGAAATGTGTGGTTGAGGAAAATAAAGGTACAAATGTTCAGGGGTTGAATACTTTTTGAACCTGCCATAGTCTTGAAACTCGGGAGTTCTGATCCATTTTCCTGTGATTCCTTGTTCAGCCTGACCTTCCTTTCTGCACATTGCCACACTCACAGCTGTCCCAACTTGCTGCATATGTCGGCTGTTTCTATATGTGGCAGCGTTTGTCCTGTGGTTAACAAGCCCGGAGACTGGCTCCGAGACCGACACCGTCCTGACCGTTCCCGCAACAATATTGAGTAAATGCCATAATGCTGCCATGATGTCTTCTTACGGAGGGAGCGCGCCACCACTCCCTCCCTCTGCGGTTTTGCTGTGTAATGAAATATGTCTCGCTTGATGCATGGCTGCAGGAGAAGCCCAAATCAAAAATTGAATCACACTAACTTAATTTGTGGTTCAGCCAATCAAATTACTTGTTTTGGCTGCTGTGCTGACGATAAATTCATCTTTGTGACAAAGCTGTCAGGGCAGCGTAAAGGGGAGGGGGAGACGCAGTGAAGAGTGTGTGTGTGCATTGGACTGGGTAATGGTGAGAAGAGGCTAGCAAACAACGTGTTGTGTGGAGCTTTTGTTTCGGTGAGGAGCAGGAAGTCTTCTAAAGTTTAATAATACAAACAAGAAGTTGTTTTCCTGAACAGAGAGCCGCGGGTGTAAGCGGCTTACCGGGCTGCGGTGACCCTGTGGACCAGTTAGAGGAGAAAGTGTCAGGAAGTGTGCGGGCATCCCGCAGTCAGAGCTCATTTCTACTGCAGCACAGCAGCTTGACATCACCGCCTCAAGACACAACATGGCTACAGTGAGAGGAGCTCATTAAAGGCTCTGTTCATAGAGAATAAGCCCTTCATGCTTTATTTTTTCATGCTTTTTAACATATTTAAAAAAAAACTTTTATAAGGTGATGACACCTCCCATTGGTTTTCTGTCAAGTTCATACTAAAATGTGATTGCTGTCTTTTTTATAATGCAGACAGCGGAAGCTCATTGTTACACAACAGTGAAACAGTATTGCCATGCAGGTTTCACAGTCTACCTTTAGAAACTCTGGATAATTTTGCTCTGATGTTGTACAGATAGATGCCGATTTCTGCCACCATTTTGACAGATTTCATATGCATATCATTAGCCTCATAATACTAAGTCATATGTTAGTGTTTTTGGAAAACAGGAAAAACATGAATTAAAGTATAGAAAAAATATGGATTGTTTTGTACTGTAACACATGTTCTGATAGGCTCAGGACATGGGCAATCAGGATGATGTAGTAGTGTAAGAATATCTCAATTTGACCAAAATATGACTTACGCAATTATGCTATGAGGTTACTGATACATTTGCTTAAAAGGAGCTCCCAGTATGTACACATTGATTTTTACTGGGTATTCTTCTTCACAAAGTCCAGAAGCAATTTTTCCAGGCCAGATTTTGATGAAAGGTATAAATTTGGTAGATGGACACCTTTGAAAGCATTTCAGGCACATACATTACATCATTTTGGCTAAACACAACAAATAATACAAGACTGTAAACTATACCCGGATCATGTTTGGATTTACAGTGGTTTACAGATCCATTTTCTACTAAAATCAAACTACTCTTCTTACCTTATGAAAATATTGCATATTTTGTTGAACTGGGAAACAAATTACAATCCAGTGTTGTGTTTTAAAACACTTCCATATGAGAACTTTCCCCTTGACATTATCTCATATCAATGCCTTTTCATGCGAGTTGAATAAGTCACATGGCATCGTTATGGATGTGTTTGGATCACCAAGCAACAATGATCCAAACATTGAGCTGAACAGAGTCTAGGGTCTTAAGAAGTGTAAAGAGGTGCGGGTGTCGTCCCCCCGGAGAGGTGTGGGTACCGACCCCCTCTCTTAGAAGTGTACAGGGGTGCGACTGTCGTCTCCTCCGGAATTGCGCAGGTGCCATCCCCCCTTCTTGGAAGTGTAAAGGGGTACGGGTCTTAATGGGTTTTTTAATGTTTTTATCTTTATTTATTTATTTTTATTTTTTCTGTTTATTCAATGTTACATGACTCTGTTTCTGTTTTTAATGTTGTAAAGCACTTTGAAATGCCTTGCTGCTTAAATGTGCTATGCAAATAAAATTTGATTGATTGATTCTGCTCACCGGTGCTGCCTAGAGTTTTTGTGTAATTTCATCATTAAACCATCATTTACTCTACTACCTGGGTCCACTGCGTCTATCCTCACCAACTACACCACAAATCCATCCATCTCTGTCATGATGGAGTTAATAATACAAACAGTAAAAAGAAAAACAGCAGCAGAGGTCAGTAATGCAATGGTTGTGTGGCGATACTAGACGGAAACTCAGATTTGGTGAACTTTTAGTTTTAATAGGTTGCACAACAACGCCACCCTGGGAATTTCACCCAGAGAATATTTCTTTTGGTATAAGGCACACAGGTTCAGTTATGCATGAATTTAGCACATCTGAGACAGTTTCAAATTTATAAAACAAACATTAAGCTCTTTTTAAAACACTTTTTAAAACCAGTTTCTTTTTTAAGAATGGGACACAAAGGAAAACAAAGAAAATCAAAGTAAGTGCAGTAGCTGAAGTTACCGGCCAGAGGGGGCGCTATAGGGACGGAATCCACCAAACACAGCAAACAAACAAAAAAAACCCTTTGACACACCAGACGCAGTGAGACAACCCCAAACTCAAGAATCACAGCACGCAGAAGAGGAAGACACCGTCACCACACCAACACCGCCACCGGACCTCAGCAACTGCAAAACAAAAGAAAAACAGTTAACCAAGATAACAATCTTAAACCTAATTAGAAAAAAACAATATCAGCCCAACAAAATAAAAGACAAAAAGGGCCGTAAGCAAAATAAGTAAAGTAATAGAAATTAACAACAGCCAATGCAAGTTAAAACATCAGGACCATGCGTGGCCCGCTTGTCTTGCCACAACAGGAGGTGAAATGGGTGCGCCGATGCCACACCCCAAACACCGCTTCGATGGAGGCGGATAATACCGCCGCAGTCCAACTTTAAAAACGACTGAGATGGAAGTCCGGGAAAACGAACGCCGACTGACGGATCCGGGAAACGAACGCAGACAGAGCAAAGCAGAGTAGATCCGAGCAGAACAGAGCAGCAATGGTCCAACTGTGGGGGGACCTAGGAAAAATTAATTAGCCACCATTTTAAATAAAACTAACAAACTATTGCTTAGATGAGCGTTAGTTTCCTACCTGCCGATCCAAACACGCACACACACACTCGCAGAAGGAGGAAGAGAAGGAGCGCAGCGCAGTGGCGCTTTACCTATAATCACAAGTCAATTTAGATTTTCTGGCCAAGATCAGCTGAAGTGCAGGGAGAGAGAACACCTACCACCAGGATCTTAGTGTAGCACGCACCAGCCAGCCAGAGATTTTGTTACTTTCCGCTGCCAGAGTCCACAGGATGCAAGCCACACAGCGGAAGAGCAAAGACGACACATCCTGAATGAACGCCGCAGCTCCTTATATACCACGCCCACCTTAACAACCGGAACTTCTCACCTGACAACCACCTGTGTGGAATTAGGTGCATTTCTATACCACTACATTCGCACAGTGGAAAATATTGATTTCTTTAATTTTATTTTTGATGCGTTTTGCATGTTTGGATTGCTTTGTGTTTTGTTTTCCCCTTTAACAACCCAAACACACTGGGCTGAAAGCGGCAGTTTAAGGAGGCGGAGCGCACTGAGTGCGTTCTGTAATCGGTGCGCCCAGGTGGGGCTCATTGAAGCCAGAATAAAAGGAGCCTGGAAGAAGGAGAAAGGAGCGTGTGTGTGTTTGTAGACTGATCCTGTAACTGAGGGAGAGACGGCGTACGATCGGGGCGGAAGGAATCTGCATGCCAGGCGCGGAGCGCCGAGAGGGTCGACGGCGTAGACGATCGGGGCGGAAAGGAATCTGCACGCCAAGCGCGGAGCGCCGAGAGGCGGGCCGATGGCTCATTGCAGAGGATCGGGGCAGAAGGGAACCTGCCCGCGCCTCTGGGTCAGACTGAAAAGGGCGTGGTACGCCAAAGAGTGGAATGGTACAGGAGGTCGAAGAAGTCAGCTGAGGATCAGCAAGTGAGAGCCTTGTAGGCAGATTGCCATCACCTGGAGCAGCCCGATAAGTGGAACCCAACTGATGGCCTCGAATTGGTGACTTTCTTTTAAGGACAATTATTGAACTTTGGATTTGATAAAGAGGAAAATGACTGTTTTTATTGTCACTATTGGAAAGTGACCTTTTTTTTGTAATATATTTTAAATTTGATTGTTCCTTTGGTTGGGCTTTTTGAGTTATTTGCTCCTCTTGTATCGCGAACTAAGCGTGGGACCATATTGGTCACACAAGTATGACAGAGTTTAATGGCCAGGCTGAGATTTTTATTTTCAAATACAATATTATTATTATATAGTAATAATACTACAAGAACCAAGTTGTAGCAGAATTATATTGGCAGAATAAAGATGCAATATTGCCGGAAGAAAGTTGTTAAATTAAAAAGCTTCGATAGAGTGATATGTAATGTGACCCACACAGCAAGTCCAGTTCTTTCTGTTAAATAAAAAGTTTATTTCAAATTGTTTCAAAGTCCTGGGGCGGAAAATTTGCTTCTTAAATGCCAAAACATTTAGTATTTACTCATTTGTTAAACCAATACCAACTATAACCTTACAAGATCAGTATTTCATAATTTCGGGCAGTATGGTGAAAAGTTATAAAATTATGACTTTATTCTCATCCAACTTTACTCGTACTTAAAATACAAATCAAAAACTCAGAGCCTGGCTCTTATACTCCATAATAAGCAAGTAACTGTAACTCAGGAAAAAGGTCAGGAAATAGACGAAACCTATCTTTTTATTGTTGATGCAAAATGTTAAGCACTTTTCATCTCTTCTCATCTGACAAGCTGAAGTATAAGCAATATGCTGCCATTTTTTCCACAGTAAATGTTAAATGCACATCCCAGTGAATCAATTGTACTTTTTTTCTTTCAAACTAAGTATTCTTGATTAAATGTTAAACTGATTTTGGAAAATTATTTTGAGACTTAGAACAAAACAGCGATTTTGATAATACGGTCATACAATGCTGGAGCCAGTGGTTTGTACTAGAGGTGTGCCGATCGATTGACCACCGATCATAATCGTCCGATTTCCGCAAAAAAGTGTATGATCGGTTTTTGCAGTCTGTTGTTGCCGATCACACAAACTGGTCGCCTGCTTCTCATTTCACAGCCTGCCCAAGTAAAAAAAAAAAGCATACTTTAGTGTGTTAAATTTTAACATATTTTGGCATACTTTGATTAATGTACTTTTACTGTACTATTTTGGAACAACAAATTTTGTGCTTGGTATACTTTAGCAGTATACTAAATTACAACTTTTAGTATACTTAGACGTACTTTTTTGGAACAACTTCAAGTAGTACTTAGTGTACTTATACTTTTTAAATGTAATATTTAAGAACTTGATTATTATATTGTGAGTACTAATTCTGTCAGAATTTTATTAAAAATATATTTTTAACATACTTCAAATATATTTTAAATATACTATTAATATATTAGTAATGTATTTAAATTACACTTAATTTTTATTTTTGATTTCCTGCTAATGATAAACTACAATTTTAATTACTCGTGGAAGTCTTTATTCCTATGTTCCTATTTTATACATTACATGCATAACTACACTGCAGTACTTGCATTGTTTTGTGCTACAATTACACGGAACGATTAATTACACAAGATGTTCAAGGTAATTCAAATATTCTGTTTTATTACCGACATTTTAAAATTGTCCAGTTTTACTCAACTTTATGAACTTTACATAAATTATCAGTTTACACGTCAAAAGTGAATTTAAGTGTGACAAAAAACATGAAAGTTATTACTTTAAAGAACAAAAATTATAATTACATTGTGCTTTCAATATATTACCATTTTGGTAACACTTTATTTTATGGGAGGTGCATAAGACTGACATGACACTGTCATAAACATCACATAAAACCTTTCATCCAACTTTTAAGGCAAATTCTCATTAAAATTGTCATTATTTACTGAAGGACATTTCATGACACTGTTGGTATGTTCCTAACAGGAGTGAGGATCAACGACAGAACATTCCTATTCACTTCACCACTGCACCTTACAGAAACTTACAAAAAAGAACAATAGAGCAATTAGACAGAGAAAGCGTTTGTATTTTAAAGAGATCATAAAAATGGCACAAAAAAAAAATTCTTACAATTTCAAGACGTTGTGGACTCGCTGTGTATGTGACATCATCAGAACTGATGATGATGATTGGGACCGGATGCCCGGGGTGGAAAAACATTTCTGAGCGTCTTCTTTGCCTGCTTATGTTAGAAATAGAAAAAAATAGTCAGCAATGTCATAGAATCAGTTGATGTTGGCATTAACTATGAAGCTGTTGTAAGTGTGGACTTAACTACTTTAAATTCCATCCATGATCTGAACACACTGATCCTTGCAGGGCGGTGAGGGGGGCTGGTGGTGCCCATCTCTAGCAGTCATCAGATGAGAGGCAGGGTTCACCATGGACAGGTCACCAGTCCATCACAGGGCCCTGAAAGCCAACAATAAATAAAATGTATGAAAGAGAAATGTTAGATTAACAAGGTAAAAAATTCTGTCTAGTTATCTTTATAAATCAAATCATGTTTATTAAGCACCAGTTTTTGTTGTTGAAAATGTAGCTAGCTCCTCATTAAAACAAAACAAGAAAAAATACTTACACCAGTAAGACAATGTGGAGGGTTAGGGTTAGGGTTAGGGTCCTCTTTCTTCTGGAGGAAATGTATTCATCACTTGACTGACATTTGAGGCTATTTTGTGAAGCCTTATATTTGACTCTGCCATCATGTTCCTTGCTTGTGTTAAGAGTTCAATGGCTTCCTTTTCGCTGTCCACAGAAGCCAGTCCATCATCTACATAGAAGTTGCGGAAGACAAACTGCTTTGTGTTGGAGCCATACTCTTCTTCCCCAAGTTCAGCTGCTCGTCTGAGACCGTAGATTGCAATAGCTGGGGAAGGACTGTTGCCAAAAACTGGCACCTTCATGCGAAACTCCATGATTTCTTTGCTGAGGTCATTATCTTGGAACCATAGAAACCGAAGATAATTTCTGTGGCTTTCTTTGACTCTGAAGCAGTAAAACATCTGCTCAACATCTAGAGTAACTGCAACTCGTTTTTGCCTAAAGCGCAGTAGAACACCGAGCAGTGTGTTGTTTAAGTCAGGTCCCCTAAGTAGAATGTCATTTAATGAAACACCCTTGTACGAGGCGCTTGAGTCAAACACAACTCGTATTTTCCCTGGTTTCTGGGGGTGGTACACTCCAAATGTTGGTAGGTACCAGCATTCTTCTTCTGGTTTGAGTGGTGGTGACTCTTCAGCCTGGTTATTATCAAATATTTTCTGCATAAATTCAATGAATTGTTCTTTCATGTCTTTTCTTTTCTCTAGTGTCCGTAACAGAACAGCAAGACGCTTCAAAGCCTGTTCTCTGTTGTTGGGAAGTAGAGGACGTGGTGTACGAAATGGTAGTGGTGCCACCCAGTGATTTTCATTATCCATATAAACCTCTCTGTCCATGATTTCAAGAAAGATCTTGTCTTCGATAGACAAGGCTGTTTTGTCATCATCCGGGTTCTTTTGGAACACATTAAGCCCCAGACTGTCAGTTAGTTTGACTGCAGCTGTTTGTGTGATGTCCAATGAGTGGTCTATAGTTTGCTGAATGGGATCACTGAACTTGTCTTTTATTTGTATTGCACCAGGACAAGGTTCAAGAAAAGAAATGCGCCCATTGTTTAGCACATTTGTTTTGTAGACGTTCACCTTTGTTTTTATGTGTGCCCCTCCAAGGCACACCTCACCTACGATGACCCAGCCCAAATCTAGTCACTGGGCATAAGGTGTGTTGTGTGGACCATTGTACTGTTCACGTACTTTGTGGACACTCAGGATATCTCTCCCCAGCAAGAGAAGAATGGGCGTTTCTGGCTCAATCGATGGTATTTCACCTGCAATAGGAGCTAAATGAGGGAAATGTTGCCCAATGTCAGGCATAGGAATTTCTGAACGATCATCTGGCATAGTATTACATTCTAAAAGAGGTGGGAGAGCTACGTTAATCTTTCCATCCAGAGACATGACAACAAAATCGTGAGCTTTCCTTCCTGTAGCCTCTTTAATTCCTCCACACGTCCTCAGAGTATAAGTGGTGGAGACTGCGTCAATGCCAAACATGTCAAAGAAGGCTGACTTCGCAAGAGATCGGTTACTTTGGTCATCTAAAACCACATACATCTTTTGGGCTTTGTTGGGATCGTTAACAGGGTACACGTTCACTAATGAGATTTTTGAACAGGATCTGAGTCCATGAGATGTGTCACAAATCTCTGTACATTTTGAAGTGACCTTCAGTGATGGACTATTTTCTTGCTCCCCGCCTTGCTCTTGCTGTGTTGCTTCAACCTCTGTAACCCAAGGAGCAGGACCAGGATGTAAAGCAGTAAGGTGCTTGTCGCTGTTGCATTCTTTGCACTTTACAGAAACTTTACGGTCTTTGGCCAAGTGCTTAGTGGATGCGCAACAACGAAAACAAATGGAGTTTTCTTTTAGATAAGCTTTTCTCTCCTCTAAGTGCTTCATTCTAGAACCACAACACTTTGCTAAGGGATGTGGCTTACTGTGTATCGGGCACCTCTCAGCTGGTTCCTCTAGTTTCTTTTCTGATACACTGTTGATGACTCCAGGTGTGACTGCAACTTCAGTTTTTCTCACTGACACTGTTTTGTAAGGGTTGTTGTGTCTTAACGGTTTCTCTGACTTTACATGAGTCATGACATTACATGTAGAAAACATAAAACTCGGATCATTACGGGTTTTCGCTTGACTACAAATGAAACTTATAAAATACCTGAAGGGTGGAAAGGGAACATTATGTTCTTCCTTGTACTTAGAACCTTGTGTAATCCAACATTCTTGTAAGGCATAGGGAAGCTTTTCCACAATTGGGTTAACCCCTCTGGCTGTGTCAAGATAAGCTAAACCTGGTAATTTTCCACCTGACTTAGCTGACTGAACCTCCATTAAAATATCTCCCAGTTTTCTAAGACGCTGATTGTCTTTGTTGGATATTTTTGGAAAAGTCTCTACCTTTAGCAGAAGTGCATTTTCTATAATCTCAGGGGAACCATATGTATCATCTAGCCTTTGCCACACCATAGCGACACCTGATGATGGATTGTGGACATGAACTGACCTGATACACATGGCTTGAGGAGATGAGTTTGGACCTAGCCACTTTATCAGAAGGTCAAGTTCTTCTCGTACTGTTAAGTTGAGCTCTCTAGTGATGTCTTGGAAAGATGTTTTCCAGGCCCAGTAGTTTTCTGGACGGTCATAAAATTTTAACAGCCCAGAGCTTACTATCTCTCTTCTGACGAGGTATTTAGTGAGAGCCGTTACTTGTGCTGGTTCACACGGATAATCTCTGAGACTGGATGCATGCGACATTGGTGGGTAGTCTCTGTTTTGTGCACTAGTCATTTCTTCATCTTCAATGCAGAACTTAGGTAAACAAGGCTTTTCGTTATAAATTGGGAACCACGAAGTTGGGTCAGGATGAACTCGTTCTGCACTTATGGGCATGGCAGGTGATTCTTGTGAGACCGGAGCTTGCTGCTGAGCATTTGGTGTCACGTAGTGTGCCTGCACATACTCACTTGTGCGTTGAGTGCGATCCTCAGGGTAGATCTGGGTTCTTTCTTCAAGAGAATCCACCTCTGATGCTACTGCGGATTCATAGACTGCAGCTTCTGCTGAAGCTGCTTTTGCACTCCTGTTGACTTTTAGGACGTACAGATTTGCTTCCAACTCTGCTTTGCGCTGTTCTGCTTCAGCTATCATTTTCTGATTTTCAGCTTCAATGCGGGCTTTTTCTTTCATCATCTCCGCTTCTTGAGCTGCATACTTGGCTTCTACCAGGGCTGCCTGTGCTTTAGCTTTTGCTTTGGTAGCTGCTGCACTGGCTGAGGACTTACTTGATCTCCCAGATGACTTGGACGCTGCAACTTGAGACAAGACTTCAAAGTCTGCTTGCCTTCGTTGCTCCATGATGTCCTTATCTTGATTGTAGTGTGTGGTCGACGACATTGAATCTGTTCCCAGCCGGATGTATAACTGTCCTTTTACTATTCTTTCCTCACACAGTCGTACTGGACTGAGCTAGACAGATAGCGAACACAAAAACTCCAAACGTCGAACTGTAGTACGTCTGACCTTTAATCGTTTTTGGTAAAAGGAGAAAGATACTCGAGGCTTGAAGAAAGATTCAGACAAAGTCGCTCTGCCACGTTGCAGGCCGAAAACGCTACCGACTGAATTTTAACCGAGACAAAACCTAACTTAAATCCTGCCACAAAGGGGTAGTAAAACAACAGAAAATAAGATGCCAAGAAAACTTAGTGTTACAATACACTAAACAATAAATCGTTGGGTAGATAGTGTAAAAAAGAGGAGATATTAAAGACATAAATGGCTGAAAATGCATCCGTTGCTGAAAATAAATCAAACTCATGTAACAGTGTAATGATTTACCTCTGAAACACTTTGAGTCACCAAGCTTTATGCTTTTAAAACCCTTGCTATTTGGTCAGTTTGATTACAGAAGAGTCAATATTTTTTATTACAGAAACATAAAATTTACTCTTAAAATTTACTCATCCTTAAAAGATGACTAGAACGAGACTCACTGCGTACACTGATGGCGATGAGTTTGGCCAAAAGTAAAACATTCAGGATTCCCAAAGCCACACAGAGGCAGAGCCTCTCTTTGGAGCTGCTTGAACCTTAAGAAAAACCTGAACCTTAGCAAAATGTAATGCAGTACATGCTAGATTTATCTGTAACGTTTTTCTTACCTGTGTGATTAGATGCAGTTTGTCTAACAGGCTCCATGTTGACGTAAATTTCCTCCATCGCTTCAGAGTCAGTGCTGCTTTAAACACTGACTATAAAATCCACTGCAGTCGTGGAACTAAGTGAAAAACTGTGGGAAAGAGGTGAGATGTGTCTGGTGTTCAACATAAAAAAGTAAAATATTTTGGAGATAACAGTCAAATAAAAAAATTCATGAGTGCGGTTTCAGTATTATTTTCTTAAATATCTTACACAACATAAGATTCTTGAAGGTTTCAATAGTTTCATAAGTTCATATTTCCTGATTCGGTTCTGTATCAATGAATATTTATTTCTCCTTTGTTTTCCTTCAGCTCAGTTAATCCTACTCATAATAAACATGTTACACTCTTCTATCGATGAAGAAAATAATTGACTTTTACATTCATGCACAACTTTGCTTTCTGCCGTATGGTATCAAAAATTAAAAATAGTTTTAAATCACTGATATATGGAGGAAAAATACATCTGATGTTGTGATGTTCCTGCTCCTTGTGTCCAAACATTTCCTAAAGGGTAATAAATTGTAGGAGCAGATGACTGTATGGACCCAACAGTTTTACGGGTCTCATTCTGTCCTGATAACTAGTCATAGTCTTTCTCCCAGTAAATACAACTATCATCTTTGTATTTTTATTTCTAAATCCTCGTTTAACCCTAATCCTTGTCTTCTCACTGTCTCACTCCAGTAGCAGAAACACTGACATTAAGAAACAACAATCCCCGAATTGCATTATTATCAAACTTCTATAACCGCTGGATCGAATAATTATAAAATTGTACGTATTTATTCATAGTTTAAAGATATATACTTTTAGGACTGCCATTTAGTAAAAAGCTGCATGAGCTGTCAAATAGTGTCTAAAACTCAGTCACCATGTCTTCTCATCTTCTGATGGAGATCAACAGTTTGACAAACAGTTTGCTTTGTGAAGCACCGCCTCACTGGGAGGGAATCGAAAGGCTAACATGCCAATCAGGTGCAAGTTGGGCAGGTTAAAGTAAGAAAAACCAGATACTGCATTCATAGCATGAAGACCAGCAAGCAAAGCTTTCACAGAATGAATTCTGTAGAATATCAGAGTACAGGAGATACAGGATAGAAGATTTGATTGAATCAAGACATTGTCCAGAAGTTCAGAGTGGGAAGCTAACTGGAACATTGCTAGCCAAGTATGTGGAGCAGGAAAATAGGTTGTAGTTACTTAAATTTATCCAAACCAGTTGCCTCAAAAGATTCAATTACTGCAACATGTAAAAGACAAGTGTAGTTACATTGTATGATTTTGGCAAACAATATTCTTAAACTCATCCAAAATATTATTCAATGCAAAATTTATTTTACTTTCTGCTTACAGCAGCAGCAATATATTTACTACATGTCATTACATGACATAGTTGTACTGTTCAAAACCTTTCGGTTTGCTTGAGTAGAAATGGAGTAATGTCTGTGTATGTTAAAATGTTAAACATTTACCACCCAAAATTCTCACTACTTTCAAATAGTTAACTTTTTATTTTATTCTAGTTGTTGCAGACTCAACTTAAATAGATTAACTTGTAAAGCATCTTTTTTTCTTTTTTAAATCCAAAAGTCCCTGCTGCTTATTTAAGATGAGTACAAACAACATGTTGTTGAGAATTAAGTGATGTTCACTTGAATTCTTTAATTAAGCAGAATGTTTTATTTTACAGTGAGGAAGGCCGGAGTCTAGCTTTAGCAGACGGTTGGAGGCATCTGACCCGCTTCAAACTCAGTACCTGTTTGCTCTCGGGCAACAATTTGGTAAGATTAAATTTAGTCGGCTAAAGAAAGTCAGACGGTTCATTACGAGTGAAATCCATTGAGGTAGTCAAGTTTCTTGTTTGTTCAGATCTTGCTTGTCATTTCCATAGTATGATTACTAATTAACAGTTGATTCTTTTGTGTCTAATTGCAATCTAATTATTCAGTTCACAATTGAAGTTTTATTATCAGGATTCTGCAAATACAATATTTTCATAGTATATTTCAATCATTCCTTTCATACAGTCGAAGCTCCTTAAAAATGATACATTACCACCTTTCTGTGAACTATAATTTTGATTCCTTTCAGTATCATGATATTTTACAAAGTCTGACTGATATGATCTTCTTGAACACATACTGATGCTTCACATTGATCATTTATAAGCGTATCAGTTACAGCTACTTATTAGTTACTGTCTGTTAGTGAACATTAGTGAACAGACAGCATCAAAAGCTGTAGATTCTTTTAAAGGTAACAAAACAATTTACCACATTGTGACCAACTCTCGGAGCCTGGTTGTGTAGTGAGCATGTTTTATTATTTAGGTAAAGTGTAGCCATAACAAGTCAATGTTATTATAAGTAGGACCAGGTGTCAGAAGATGCAAGTAAGTCTCTGTGAGAGGGGCTACTTGAGGAAAAAAACTAAGATTCACTGATTGAATTGTTGGTCGATAGCCAGCATATATTTGAATTTGTGCAACAAACATTGAAAGGAAAGCAAAAACTATATAAAACCTGAATGATCATTCAGTTTGATAAATATTTACATAGAGCATTATTCAATAAATCGATAGAAATCTAAGTGCTCACATCAAAACATCAAATCTAAATAAATACAAATTGTACTAAATACTTTAATACAGACTGATGGTTGACACTGATCATTTATAAGTTTTTAGTAGTGAAACCTTAACAACTATATGTGTACTATATTTTGTTAGTGAACACACTTAAGCATGTAAGATAACAGATGGAAGGAAAGAATCATTAGTATCAAAAAACAAACAACGTATAAGTCAGAGACAAAAGCTGTACATAATTTTAAAGGTAACAAAATGTTGGAGCAACTCTTGGAGCGTGGTGGTGCAGTGTAAAAACTTTAAACTTTGGGGAGAACTGAAAGATAAATATGTAGCCTCACCTGGGCCTGTTTAGACCCTGTCACATATTCTTAAGAAATACATTTACAGATGAGGAACTTTTACTGAAATCTGTCACATTAGCAAGTGTTGAAGAAAAAAAAATCTATAAGTTTCAACCAACCTTTACTATTTTGGAGAAAGCATGAAGCACTGAGAAGATCAGTGTTGATTCAACAGCAGGAAAAAGACTGAAGCAAAGTAGAATTCACAATGATGCGAGGACAAATCCTGGAAAGGCAGCGATGTTAGAGTTTGTCTTTCACTCTCACTGCAGAAAACTAAAAGTTACATTTGAGTAGCCTCATGTAGGCCTGTTTACTACTTGCCACATATCTTTAAGAAATATAATTACAGATGAAGAACTTTTACTGAAATGTATCACACTAGCAGGTGTTATAGAAAAGTACCTATAGAGTTTAAAATTTAAGTCACTGTTTTCGGAACGGATGAAGGAAATTACAAACTCAGTCAGTACTGACTAGTCGTGCTACCTTAAATATTGCTGTCTGACATATCCTGTGGGTTTCTCATGCTTGAGCACACACACACACGCTCACACGCAGCAGCAAAGGCTCTCCCCGTAACCCCCTTCTTTAATGATAGATACATGCGCACGCAGACCCAACAAGAAGACAATCTGTTAAAAACCTGAGATAGTTACAACATTCCTAATCTAAATCAACATGATTTAGAATATAGTATATTTATTTATTTACTTACAAGTAAATGATTCCGTTTCTATTGCTTAATTCAAAGAGTTCAGGAGGAGTTAACGGTGAGCAGATGGTCACACAGAGAGGTCGGGAGGTCACAACAACACCAAATAATGCACCGTAAGCTGAATATTTACAGTAAAACAGTTAAATTATTGTTTTCCTTCTGAGGGTATCCCTCATACCTAGCTAAAAGTCTGTTGTCCAAAAACAAATAACGCACCGTAAGCTAAATATTGCAGTAAAACAGTTAAACTGTTGTTGTCCTTCAGAGGTTTCTACCCGCTTTTATGCAGGGACACACAAATACTTTGGTGTGCTGGACAGAGGTCAGTCCCTCTTACCAGACTATAAGTCTGTTGTCCAACACCAAATAACGCACCGTAAGCTAAATATTGTAGTAAAACAGTTAAACTGTTGTTTTCCTTCAGAGGTAGTCTAACATCAAATAATGCACTGTAAGCTATTGTCAGAAGGAATGTCTGACGTATCCTGTGGGTTTCTCATGCTTGAGGATACACACACACGCACGCACATGCAGCAAGACTCTCCCCGGCCCCATTCTTTAATGACAGATACACACGCACGCACACGCTGCATGACAATCTGTTTAAAACCTGAGATAGTTACATTATTCCTAATCTATTTTAACATTCACTTACAAGTAAATGATTCCTATTGGTTAATTCAAAGAGTTCGGGAGGAGTTAACGGTGAGCAGATGGTCACAGAGGGAGGTCAGGAGGTTACATAGTTCCCGTATGATTAAAGTCTTTGTTCGTGGGGGAATTTTCGGTCACAGGAAGGGGGGAGGGCACAAGGTCACAAACGTCCTATGGGGGTAGGGGGAGGTTACAAAGTTTCCATAGGGGAAGGTCAGGAGGTCACAAACATCCTATGGGGGGAGGGGGTAATTAAAGGGGGCGGGCTTTGATAACGTTTAATCCATCAAACTCGGAGGTGGTATATATAGTCTCTCTAGCGTTAACCAATAGGGAGACCAATACATCGCTCGTCCTTAACCCCCACCCAGAATGTTCATGTAAGCTTTGCCAAAGCAAATAAAGTTGTATAAGCAAGAAAACGAGTTTAACCAAAAAAAAGACTCAACCAAAAAAAAAAACTTTCAACCAAAAAAAAAGTTTCAAATTTTACATTGTTAGCCGCTTTAGCTCAGTCGATGTCTCCATTCAAGAAGCCACTAAAGTCAAACAAAACTCCAGTCCAGCTCCAGCTGCATCGCTTCAGTCAGCGTTAACCAATAGGGAGACGTCTTACGTAGCTCGTACTTAACCCCCGCCCAGAATGTTCATGTAAGCTTCGCCAAAGCAAATAAAGTTGTATAAGCAAGAAAACGAGTTTAACCAAAAAAAACATAGACTCAACCAAAAAAAAAGTTCAACAAAAAAAAACTCAACCAAAAAAAAAGTTTCAACCAAAAAAGAAGTTTCAATGAAAAAATGAGTGACTTCAATCAAAAAAAATCTTTAAAACTTTTTAATCATAAAAATAATTTATGAAACAAAAAAAAGTTTAAAGATTTTTTTTGTTTGCCATGATTTTTTTTTTTTGATTGAATACTACTTTTTTGTTTGACGTGATTTTTTTTTTTTTGATTGTATAATTGTGAAACAAATCTAACTCCAGATACAGGTAGTAATATTTCACAGACGGATCTTTGCTTCTTCTGCACCTGGTAGTGACTCTCACACCGAACCTCTGTTTAAAGATGCAGCATTTAATAAAAAAAAAAATAATTTTACATACGTATTAAAACTTTCGCTGTCGTAACGTGAGACTGATAATCTCTGAAAAAATAACCGATCTGATCTGCCTCTTCCCTTTTCTGCATAATTACTCCGCCCAGTCAGAAACAGCCACTCAGAACTAGCAGTAATCAGCTAGTCTTGCTATCAGGAAGTTTTCATTCAGTAACTCAGTAACAGTTAACTCAGTAACTGTTTATTGTAATGGAACCTGTATTTGCCTTTGAATGTCAAGTTTTATACTTGAATTTTTTGGCTATGTTGAGAGGTTTTACTTTGACATTTTGCATTATTTAACCTCTTCAGAACCTTCATATGTTTTCAGTCTGTTAAAGATAGTATTATCGAGAGCAGTACAATTTGCACAATGCCTGTTTTGTTTTGTTTGTTTCTTGAAAAAAGTTATTAAAAACAAGTTTTTTGTCTAAATTAAGGTGAATTCATGGTTTCTTTTCCCACATAATGTATGTAGTGCTTATGATTAAAAAAAATAATAATTATGTGATCAATATCAGTGATTGGCCATGATCGGCCCTCACGGGTGATCGGAATTGGAATCGGCAGAAAAAATCCTGATCGGCACATCTCTAGTTTGTACAGATAAATTATGAAATATGAACAGATTCGCAGGGCACTGGGGGTGTGTGAAAAAAATTATGATCCCTAGGGGGGGCATGACAGAAAATAATTGAGAAACACTGACATAGAGACAGATGAAATAAACAAGCATTCACCCTCACCTCTATTCAGTAAAAGAGTAAGCATTTAAATAAACACATGCTATAAGAAAACCAAAGCAAACATGTGAAATGCACCAACTCCTTTCTGCGAGTCAACAATTAGTCAGATTGACCTAAAGGCAAACCACCACTGCCCCATCTTTAAAATGAAACAGAAATGATGTAACATTTGGAGCGATACAGATCAGACTATGACCGTGTTTTGGGCTGAATGTGGTGAGGTCACATTCTTCTGGCCGTAAGTGAGAAATAAATGTCTCTTAAACATGCATTCTCTGTAAAAGAAAGTCTTTGTAGAAGGACCCTATTTTTTCCATTTGAACAGTGCATGAACAAAACTTTCTCCCTGCTGTGTTCCTGGTTCCTCACGATACTGTTTGCTCTCCAATGTTCTCTTAACAAATCTCTGAGAGAACATTAGAGAACAAAGAGTTCTGTAGAGCTCCTGCATTTATTCTGAGATCCACATTTTTGGACTTCTAAAAAGTTGCAAACCGTGTATCCTGCTTCTTCCACTACTCAGCTTGGTGCTAATTTTTGTTGATCTTTTACATTCAGATGCACTCAAATACATGAAGTTTTGTGGTTTTAAAGGAACAACATACAGGTTAGCGTTACAAATGTTTTAACTCCAATCGCAGGATTCAAACATGAAACTGACATTAAAAAAAAAGTTATGTTTGCTATTTATAAAAAGTAAAGAAATGAATACAAACTGTTTTCTACAAGGTTCAACAAGGTGTAGGAAACATTCCTGAGAGATTCTGATCCAGATTTGTCAGATGTGCATCCATAATGTGAATCCAGCACAGAGTGGCACTGGGATGTCTCACCACTTCCCAGTGCTACTCTGTTAAGCCCCTTCTCCACTGCTGAGTCTTGCTCTAGCCAGTTAATGTCTGTTTTGGTTCTAGCCAAGTTATCTTTGTCTCCATTGGCAGTGTGTTCCTCACTACGTGGCCATGGATATGGGCAGGAACGTGTGTGCAGTAGCTGAGGCCGGTGGTCCAATGATGTCCTTTTGTGCATGTATCTTTGTGTGGCCACTTTCTAAAAAATCTCGACATAATTGTTCATTGCGGGTTGCCCCATCCAGTTGACACTGCAATGTGCTCTTCTGCCACAGTTGACAAAAAGTTTTAGACCTCCAGGTTTGACCATAGAATCATCCATTTGCAGCTCGACACTTTGCCAACTCAGGGCTAAGCCTGATGGTCGGGGCACCGAGGCGGTCCTCCGTGTTTTGTATTTAAAGATGTTTAGTAGTCAGGAATCGTAGGAATATTACTGCGTAATTATATGATAAGGGAAAACATCGCCAGTGAAACGCTATTTAAACCCACAACTAGTTTTAAAAACAACATATCAAAAAATGCAATTAAAATGAATATAAATTATTTGCACTTCTGTTTAATTCAAATTAAGTCAGCAGGTCCATAAGGCCCCCCAGGCCTTTGGGACCCCATAAATGCTCATATTTTAACACAAATTACAGATACAAAAATGTAACATTTGTTTATTGAGATTATCAATGCTGCTAAATTTGATTTAATGGTTTTAGCATACATAAATTGAAAGACTTTAAATTGTTTAACATTTAAATGTTAAACAATTTAAGTAGCTGGCAAGTTAACTTTGTAAAACTTCAAGGAACAATATTCATAGTTATGTTACCACAGTTCGATATGTTACCACAGTAACAATGTGATGCTGTGAGTTTAATCTTTGAGTTTGAGCTGTTTGTTCACAAATACAATTTAGTAAACTACAATTATAACTGATTGCTTTTTAAGTAGGCCAATTAAACTACTCCCACTCTCCCAGATTTCATAAAATGTAACAAAGAAGCTGTTAGAGGGGCCCCTAAGTAAAATTCTGCTCGAGTCCTCATACAGCCTTGAACCTGCCTTGCATGATGAGTTAAATCCACTGCATTGCGCAGAAATGCGCAACAAACGGAGGATTTCATTTAATGCTGCTAATGTGGCTTTAGTAGCTCTTCCAATAAATGCCACAGAATCTGTTTTGGTTGCTGGAGTTAATGGGACGAGATTTTCAGACATCTGCACGGCTCTGTGCATTAACTCTGGCTGACTAAGTGGACAAAGCATTTGATGTGGTTTAATCCATCGTGTAACCTAGAAAAATAATCTAAAATCAGCGTGACTATGAGGCGAGCGCGAAAGCTCCTCACCGGGCTGACCCTGCATAATGAGGTTAGCGCTGGTTTGTTAACCACTAGCACCAGCTAACTGGGAACATAGACATAAACTTTATCAGCGCAGACAGAGCCAGGCACTGGGCAGTGTGTTGAGATGTTCATAAAGATAAATCATTCTCACCGCTCCCTCAAAGCGCACCTCTGAAAGCGCGTGACCACAAGTTATTCCTGTGGTTCACATAATGCGGTGGGTTTTAAACTCTTACCTTGATGTAGAGTTCTCCAAAGAATCATAATTCCTCACAGGGGCTTGATGTAAATATCCATAGCTCAGCCTGTGTCCAGTTTGAGTGAAAGGAGGTGCACGCGATCCGCAACGAGGGAATGAGCAGAGGCGCCAGCTGTGTGAAAACCAATCTTTTAGGAATAAATCTGCTCTGCCAGTGAAATGCTCAGAGCAACAGACGCTTGCAAAAAAAAACCCAAAAAATTAAGCATGCAGTCAGTGGGGGCAACAGACTGAGACCCGGTAACTGCGGATTGTACAATGAACTCAAACCAGTTTAAGATGATTTTAGCTTTCTGATAAGATTTATAATACAGATCAGAAGATGGTTTCACTGTGGTCATGAAGAGAAGGGCATGGTCAACAACTATAGGCAGAATATGGAGTTTAAATTATGCTAAATTGGTACTTAGGGCCCTTAAGAAAAATATTCCCCACATCATTAAACCATTACCAGCCTGAACAAGACAGCCTGCATTCATCCTTTTGTGACGTTATTGACAAATGTTGAGTGTATCACCTGAATGCTGTGGCAGCAGTAGAGACTAGGCAACTTTTGCCAGTTTGTTGTTATCCAGCTTTGGATAATCTTGTGCAAATTGCAAACTCAGTTTCATGTTTTTAGTCACCAGATGTGACACTTGTGTGTATATTCTGCTGCTTCAAAACTTCATGCTTTTTGTGTTCAAACATGTTAATCTGCAAACTTTGGTTGCAGCAAGTGGTTATTTGAGCTTCTGCTGCCTGTTCTACTCTGGCCTCTGAAATCAACAAGGCTTTTCCATCCTTACAACTACTTCTCTAAGAGACAATCAACAGCAACCCACACCTTCTTCTGCTTTGTTGGGCCTTTGTCCTGTTATTATGGCAGAGAACATGTTTTTGCATCATCTGTCACCTTCAATAACCCGAAGAGGCAAGTAAGAACACAAGCTTCTTAGGTAAGAAGCTGGGTTTGATAGACTTGAGATGGGCGACACAGAGAAAAAAGGTCGAGACGATTCGAGGTACAGTGAAAAAAGAGCAGCCGAGTCAAAGATGAACTGAGAAATTTGGATGAGTGTGTGGAGGAGTTTGCAGCTTTAAATGAAGGCAGCTTTTTATGAAAGTGAGGAGGGGTGATAGACAAAGAGAATGTCAGGAATACAAATTTGATTATTCCATCCATCCATCCATTTTCTGCCGCTTATCCGTGGTCAATTCGCGGGGGCAGCAACTTCAGAAGGGAGGCCCAGACCTCCCTCTCTCCAGCCACCTCCTCCAGCTCCCCCGGGGGAACCCCAAGGCGTTCCCAGGCCAGCCGAGAGACATAGTCCCTCGAGCTTGTCCTGGGTCTTCCCCAAGGTCTCCTCCCGGTGGGACGTGCCCGGAACACCTCACCTGGGAGGCGTCCAGGAGACATCCTTACCAGATGCCCGAGCCAAATCAACTCAAATTTGATTATTTTTAGTATTAATAACAGTTAATCGAAGTGCATGTGAAAATAGCAGATTGAGCGTGATTATTTTGAACAAGATCTTAATTTAGGTAGGTTTCTGTTAATGATGTAATCTCAATAACTGGTTAAGTATTTGCTGAATTTATATAAACACTACAGACAAGAGTTGGGCCTGCAGGGGAGACTGTGTTTGTTATCAGAGAGGAATGAGGCCATAAATGAACTCTTCTACACATGCAGTTTCTCAAGCAAGCAGTAACACAAGAGACATGATTCAGGGCTCGAAAGCTGGAAAAGATCAAGTTTTGGCAGAGCACATGGTTCATTAAATGCTAGTATTTGAGCTAGTATAAAACTGCTGGCTAAAGATAACACGTAATACTTTTAATAATTATGATCTAATTTGTAGGATTTTTCTTAGCTATTAACAGCATGTTTTGATGAGTAATAGTGTAATTGGAAGTCTTATATTAACAGCCCTAGTTACTGTCTAACTCATGTTAAACTGTGATGTCAGTTAGTCAAATACATAATAATCAAAACAAGTGGAACATTAATTAGAAAATGTCTGGAATGAATATGTTTGTATTTAAACTGTTCAGGTATACTCTAAGAAGTGTGGGAAGACAATTGTGTTAATTCTTAAGTCGGCATTGTGATCTACCAGCCAGGAAAGGAATTCTGACTCACTCTGCTCTGTTGGTCTTTGTGTCATTTTAATTCACGGCAAAAGATCTGTGTCTTTTTGAAGGAATTGCTCGGCAAGGAAATAAAATTAGGTCTGTGAGAAGATAACTTTTGGTTGAACTTTGGAAATAAAAAGAATCTTTGTTCAAACCGAGGAACTGTGAGAGAGTCCAAGTTTCAAACTGACAAGAGAAAATCCTGTCTAAAATTAACTATGATCTCCCTTTTCTAGAGAAAGAAACACTGTAGTTCTGAGATTAAACAGGCCTCAGAAGGTAATAAAATTTACTTCGAACAACCCATTTTAGTAATTTGAAACTTCTTGCAGCTATAGGAGAGAACACACCTTAATTGCATATATTAAAAACAACACCCCTTTTGATAAAAAGTCACCACCCCGAGCAACAAGTTAGATTTTGCTGTTGCAGCGACACGGCGATCTCCAAAAAAGTGTTTTTGCCTTTTTCTTCTATCTTTCTTGCTCCTATTTTTCTACTTTTCTCAGGTAATTAATGTCTGCTTTGTGGTTTTGAAGTTTCTGATGTGCTGTTGATATGATTTTATGCTTTTGATTCTCTGAATAAACTCTGAAAATGTGTGACATGGAGCGCTGACTTTTATCTCTGTCACTTTCACACATGTGGCACCTTGGACCCGGGGAGAAGAGAATACAACGAGCTCAAAGTTTTAACAATTATTCTCTTTATAATAAGAAGGAGAATAAAAGTCGCCCCTGGGGAAAGCACTGAGATGGAGAGTGAAAGAAAACAGCTGGCAAAGAGGACATGGAAGGTAGAGATGCTCAGAACTGAGGAAAGTACGTTAAAAGGAAGAAGGCCGTTCTCCTGTGAGAGCTATGCTCTCATCCTGCTGTGGCATCACTCCACTGTCAGGTACACATTCCCTGGACAGCCAGTGCTCGTCACGTTAATGGCCTGGAAGAAACACTGTGTCACTTAATCACCTCCATGCAATGCTAACATGGCTGCAGCTTTTGTCTCCCAGCTCCCTCTCTGCTCCACAACTCCCTACAAGAGACTAATTGATCCTGAGAGACCAACACAACCCCCCTTCCCTCCCACACACACACATGCACACACACACTGCCCACCCCCACCCCAACCGCCTGTCTCATGGGCTGATGAACAATGTGAGAAAAAGTCGCTGATAAAGGGGAAAAGAGAAAACCGGATGTGTGCCCGGTTCTGGATAATGTAGCTCACTGTCTGCTGCGGTGCCATCTCATTTCTCCACACAATAGTAACATCACCACTTTGTAAATGAAAGTCAGTCAGGCAAAAGATGCCCTCACGCTCTGGCAGCTCCTTCTGCAGATACTGGCCGCATGTATATCATTCTTGTAGACGCAGGATCAAGTCAGGAAAAGCAGTATGTGGATACTTAATGAATTTCATGCAAGTGTGTGGGCCTCCTGTACCCACAATGCATTGCAGAAGTATTCAAACATTTGAAACTTTAACAAATCTACACATTACAACCATGACCTTAATAGACTTTACTGGTTTTGATGTGATGGATCAACAACATGCACATTTACACACTGACATCTTTGCCTATTTGTCTTTGTAATTAGCTCGACACCGGTCAAACTGGATGGATTTTCAAGTATTAATACAGATTCTCAACTGAATTTAGCTCTTGACTTTGACTAAACCATCCTAACCAAATGTTGTTGTATGTTTATACTTGTTGCCCTACAGCAGTGGTGTCCAGAGTGGGTCCCAGAGGGCCGGCATCCTGCATGTTTTAGTTCTCTCCCTGGTTTAACACACCTGGATCAAATGGTGACTAATTAGAAGAACATTGACATGCTGAGGACGTTGTTACTACCACCAAGGAGAGAACTGAAACATGCAGGATGCCGGCCCTCCAGGATGCACCTTGGGCACCACAGACCTACTGAAGAGAAGCCTCTCCACAGCATAATGCTGCCAAAACCATGTTTCACTGTGGTGATGGACAATCCAGGAAACAGTGTAAGAGAAAGTACGAAACCTGCATGGATGGGCTCAATTGATCATAGTTTATTATGATCAATTAAGATAACATCTGCACAACTTCAGCATTTTTTGTTAATTAGCCAACTATTCTCCTTTCCTTCTACTTTATCTCTGCCAAAGTGGAAACATGAATTTTCTTACACAGCACAGGTTAAGTAGGGAGGTTATGAAAAATCTAATTGAGTTGTCACTTTAAGCCTTGTACTAGTTTTCCTCCACAAAATGGTTTTGCATAGAATGTAAAAGCTTAATTTGTAGTATGTAGTTTTATTATTATAAAAGTAATTATATTAGTATGTTAGCAGCTTTAATATGCATTAACACAGACGATGGAAACCTTAGCACGGTCATAGAAGCTAATATCTACAGCCTTCCTTATCCTTCCTCAGCGTCAAGGAAAATTCATAGTGCTCATTTTCTTTAGAATATTTATGATATGCTCTATGAAACAAGCTATTAACAGGTGAATTTTAAGGAAATAATTTTTAGCTATGAATCACAGAAAAATCTGCGAATCAACTGTGATTCAACGACGGTCCACTAGTCTGCTTTTGCCAAAGTTCTTCTGGTCTATTACATGAAAACCCCACAGATCTTCTGGTTCTGGTTTTGAGGATTCAGAATAGAACCAAACATGGAGAAGCAGTATTCAGCTTCTATGCGCCACAAATCTGGAAGAAATGACCAGAAAACTGAAAAGATGCTGAAACACTGAGGTCCTTTAAACCCAACTGGTTGGAGATGATTCTTAACCATAATAAATGAAACATTAATCAACATATTGATGTGTATGATTTTGGTGATGTCACTCGTCAAAATGTAATGTTTGCTCAGTTCTTGACTGCATTGTGTTTTTTTTATAACTTTGTAATTTTCTGTTTTTATTACACAAAGCACGTACTGCTAAAATGTGACATATAAATAAACTTGATTGATTGATTAAAGTTTGCAGATGTAATTTGATTTAAAGGTGGAAAAGGTCGACTTCTTTCCCAAACGTAGAGAAAAAATTACGAGGTTATGCCTGAAAACATACATAAAACCGTTTCACAACGCCAAATCTCTGCTGGATCGTGCTTTTTTTGGTCTAAAGTCACAAAGTGAGGTATTGTTTACTTCCCTTCATCCTGTTGCAGAAGGCCCCAGGATACAGACAAGCGGGGTAAAAGAAAATGCTTGAGAAAAATAAGAGAAACAGAAAGAAATAGAGCTACTCCATTTTGAGGACGAGGCCAAGGCAGCATCGGTGGAAATAAGCCAAGTGAACAGACGGTTGGTAATGTACCTAAAGGAGGAGAGGATTCTCCTCCCTCCTTCCAGTTCTGGTCTTGTCAGATATAGTTATGCTTACTGGAGACACAGAGGGAAGGGGGACAGTGCACCAGCGTGCCTCAGAACATTGCCACGCCTGGGTTATGATAAGAACAGCGTCTGATTCATGGCTTACTGCGCAGTAATGTGTACAGATGATGCATGGTGAGTGAAATAAAGATAGGGCTAGGAACCTGGACAGCCACTCTTCACCATCAAGCAGATTGTGAGCGTTTCACTTCATTCAGGCAGCGACTGTTGGGGAGGAAAAATCTGCAACATAACACGATTTTACTTAGGTGGAAATATTTTCTGGATCGTGGGTTTTCCAAGTATTAGAGAAAAAACACAAAACGGAACAGAACATTTGAATTAAACCCGAGATGTGTTTCTTAAAACACATAATGTGTGTTTTAACACGTAATGGATAATGAATCATTTAAATTAAGTTGCCTAAATCATTCAAATTTGTAGATTATTTATTGTAAATTATTTGAAGAATGTTGCCGATTGTTTAATATTTGTCTGTTTTGATTAGCACTGGTGGTTTGTATTTTGTTTTGTTTAACTGTATTTGCACATTGTAAAGTTTATTTTTGTGTGTGTGTGTTATGTACCTCACGGGCTGCCGTAACTAAATGAGGGCAGGTCCTATAAAAGCTGGCAGAATCATTGTACTAATGAACGACTTGAATGAACTGTCAAAGTCTTTGGCACTATCAACACTTAGCGTTTCCCGGTGAAAGCAGTGAGGCACGTTTTATTTGGTTGTTTTGTGTGTTGTAAGTTTATGTTTATATTCTAATATTTGTATATCTGTTTAGTTTTCACGGTGACGTAATCAAGGTGACTATGATGACTATGGTGATCAAGATGATTGATGATCATCAAACAAAATAAACAAACCTTGAAAATCACCCGTCGAGACCCCGCAAATTAATTCAAATGCTGGGGAGCTGCTACAGATATTATTTAAATACCAAATAGGTGCAATTTAATAAAAGCAAATAATTATTATATTGATTCATATACATAAACTGTATATGAATCAACTGTTCATGATTCATAAACTGATCAGCTTTGAAGGGAGAGAAATACAGATTTACTACTCAAAATATACATTTGTTTTTAGTTCATTAATTCAGAATCAGAAGCTCATTTAGCTTCAAGGGGAAATTTATTATTAGCTGACAAAGTATTAAATATTAGCAAATACAAATATAATCATAAGCAATATAGAATGTATAAAAATGTACACATAGGTGTGATACTATAAGTAATTTAACTATGACCTAAATAAAAAATAAATAAAGTAAGATAAGTATGTACATGGAAATATGTTGATCTATAAATGGCACAGAGTAAACCTAAACATAGATAATGAATTACTTATTAATGAATTAATTCTGATAACCCTGAATAAAACTCAAAGCAACCATCACTCAACTAGTGAACCTAATTGGTATAAAAGCAAAGTAAAAGGCGTTGGCCATCGACCTTGATGGAGGGAGGGAGGCATGAAGTCAGCTTTGAGGGTTGCAGCTATTTTTTTTTAGCAAAAAGCCATGTAAGGTAAAACACATGAACTCTGTCCCTATGGCGTCCATTACCATTATTCTTTGGGAATGCTTTTCCTCAGCAGGGACTGGAACCTGCTAAAAGTGGATGAGGGGATATCAGCGCCATCTTTGGGGTACATAAACATTAACGACAAAAACAACAGTCGCAGATTTTTTTAAATCCAAGTTACTTAAAAATAATTTAGCTATGGTACAAACTTTCTGCGTTATTGAATGTAATGTCCGATCACACGACTGAAACAGTAAAAAGATGGAAAACTGACTTTCGTTTCACTATTTTCCTGCTTGGAAACAACGCGAGGAGGCTAAGCTAACGGAGCTAACGAGAAGAAGACGAATGTCCTGCCATCAGCGGTTGAGATGTCCTGATATTACGTTCTCCAACATCCCCAGATGCCTACAAGTTTTTTCCAGACATTTCCATTCTGGTGTCTAAATTTGCTTTGTTGGTGTTGTGTCATATTGTTTGCTATAATTTTGTCCGGGTGTACTCATGTTCAGTTTATGTTGTGTTCATTTAAGTGGGTCAACCTTGTTTAGGTCGAGCTTATATTGTTAATGTAGCATAAACCGAGTTTTGTTAGTGGATATCGAGGTTATTCCATTATTGTGAGGTAAACTATTTACGTTTTTTAGTGTTATCAAATTTACAGCATTAATACTGATGTGTGTTCTGATATGTCCTCTTAAAGGCAAACCGACGTGTGAAATGGATGAGCTCAATCCTGACTGGGGTCCAGCGCTGAATATGGGTCACTGCGAGGTCAACCCCACAACATCGGACCGACATGCGTGTCAATTAAAGAGGCGATACAGCAAAACCATGGTGGATCAACAAGTTACTGAGACTGGTTTCATTATTTACCCCAGAAGAGGTAAATAATGAAAACACAGTAGCGGAGGCAATAGAAGAGGAGCAAGTTGGAGAGGCTGAGGAAGAAACCCCAGAAGAGGAGTTCAGCAAGGCTGCAGACTCTGAAGAGGAACAGGAACCAATTGTTGAAATATGTGTACAGTTGGAAGTGGCTGTTTTCTCTCATTTAATAATTTCATGTATTCAACATTCTTGAAACGTTTGATTCAAGCACTTCAAGTTGCATGTAAACAGTCAAAATTTGATATGTAAGTCAAAATTTGATATGTAAATATTTCAGGTAATAAACATACACGTAATGAAAGATTATATTTTTAAATATTTTATGTAATTAAAGTAAAAATACGCCTATTCTATATAGTTTAGTAGAATAATTTCACATGAATTTTGAGTTAATAAGTCACATAACCTAGAAGCTATTGAAGAAAAATACAAAATTTTGACTACAGAAATAGCTAAAATATATATAAAAAGTGTTAAAATGTAATAAAGATGAGTGTGCCTCATCTATACAGTCTAGTAGAACAATTTCACACAGATTTTGAGTTAATGGGGCACACGATTTGGAAGCTATTGAAGAAAACATTTAACATTAAAATTATTAAAATTATTGAATATGACTTAAAATTTTAATAGAGGATAGTGTGCCTCGTGTAATAGCATGAATGACCACTTTTTTGTATCAGTTGGTCACAAGACAAGGCATTTATTTACAGGAGTGTTTGGTTCGGAAATTGACGGTCCATATATGAACCTCCGAACGCTTGAGGAGGAGCGGTAAAGAACAGTTGGCTGAAATTAGCATCAACCTTGAGCTGAACGCCCCTTACTCCGCGGAGCGCGGGATTTCCAGTATCAGGGGCTGATCTAGCGGGGTGGCAGGGGTGGCAGTTGCCACCCCTGCCACCCCGGTTCCGTTGGCACTAAAACAGGTCAACCCGCCACCACGTCATCAGTAGAGCAGCTGTTTATTAAATCAACTAATCAACCGCCGCTGTGCCCAGGCGAAAACTTATTAATAATCCAAATTAAGACATTAAGCCTGAAAGCATAATGTAACAGACTGGATGTTATTTTAATGTTTTTGCTACTTTTTTGTGTGGGAAATGTTTGTTTTTTGGTGTTGATTGCCCTGATCGGTAATCTCTGCTCTATGAGCTCGTTGAGCTGTTGTTTGTCGGTCGCCATGGCAACGGGTCCGCGTAAAGCGACACACAGAGTGAGAAAAGGCAGAATAAAAGTTGTTGGAGCTATTTTTTCTTTATTTCATTATCCATTTGAATTTTGTTACTTTATTCTTAAATTTCTATTTTTTGTATTATTTACAGAGTTTATTTGTAGGTTGATAATTGTTGATTTTATTTTTTTGTTTTATTATTTTCTTATTTATTTTCTAAATTTAGACAGGAAGTAATGTGGGTCAGTCCACATAGATAAGTGCAGGCCTGGTGAAGGACCAGCAGGCATTTGGGTTTGGGGCCGATGGTTTTTAAGAGCGGTAGCATGAGAACAAATGAAAGTTTGATGTCTGTAATTGTTTGGTGAAAGAGAAAAATAAATCACCAAGAACAATCAATAAGTTTGGACGTTGAACCTTGTTTTGCTTGTGTCTAGAATCATGACCCCAGTGCCTTAGTAGTGACTTGGTGGAACTTTTATTGGATGTTTGGCTTTGCGAACAGTCAGAAGTGGTTCTGTTTGGTTCTTCACCTGTTTATCAGCTTTATTGTACCTTTATTGTGGCGCCACTGCAGCCGCTGCAATTACTAAAAACAAGCGACAAAAACTGAGCTAATCCCCTGTGTTCTAAAAACATGGTGATATTTATAACAGTTGTCAAACTACGGCTCCTACAGCATATTTAAAATAAAACGATTGACCAATACAAGTAGATATTCACCCTTTCTTGTATCTTGACAGAACTAACAGAAACTAAACTGTTTATAGATTTATATCATGGAGAATTTATCAAACATCAGTTCTAATCTTTATTTTAAGTCGTATTCTGCAAATTGTACTATCAGTAATACTATCTTTAACAAACTGATAACATGAAAACTCTGAAGAGGCTGTTAGCATGGCGGCTAGCTGATTACTGCTAGCTCTGAGTGGCTGTTTCTGACTGAGCGGAGTAATTATGCAGAGCAGGGAGGAGATCAATTATTTTTTAGAGATTATCTGTCTCATGTTAGGACAGCGAAAGTTTTAATACGTATGTAAAATCTTTTTTTAAGTTAGGCTTTGTTCAAACCCAGTGCTTATTAATGAAGCCACCAGCTTCATTCTCTGTCTTTATCTGCATTTCCATTAGAAATATGCACAAAACTTTGCTGATATTCCACTAAATTCAAAAACACAATTTCACAATTGCTGTTTCCATTAAAAAAAGAAATGCAGATAAAGTCACACATGAGTAAGTTTGTTGATGTGATAAAACAATCATCGTACTACCACTTCCTGTTGTTTTCTTTGTCATTTCCACCAGCAGAAACATCTGGTTGTTAAATGCATGACTTATAATGAGAAAGAAGCGTTTCCATGGCAGTTTTGCAAAACAAAATGTCAAATTGCTTAATATGTGGTCAATAGAAACAGATCTATTTTTGCTGGACTTGAGAGAAAATCCCACCTATTGACCTTCTGCCTTCATCATTACAACAACGTTTCTCTGTTGTGCTGCTCACAACGTTCTTAAGAGGAACTTTGTGGACACAGGCAGTGCCTGTACGGTTTCTGCAAGATTCAAGTTTTCTCAAAATAAAAAAAACACAGTCAATTTTACTTATATACTTATAAATTTCAAAACTACAGTCTGGCTGGCTCAGTAGAATCCAGTGACAATAGTGACAGTTCTGTTGGCTACTCTAAATGTATATAAAAAAAATAAATAAATTCCCTTCTCATCCTCTGAGCTCGGGTCCTCTACCAGAGGCCTGGGAACTTGAGGATTCTGTGCAGTATCTTGGCTGTGCCTAGTACTGCACATTTCTGGACTGAGATGTCTGATGTTGTTCCTGGGATCTGTTTTAGTCACTGCTCCAGTTTGGGGGTGACTGCCCTGAGGGCCCCGATGACCACAGGCACCACTGTGGTCTTCACCTTCCAGGTCTTTTCCAGTTCATCTCTGAGGCCCTGGTACTTCTCCAGTTTCTCGTGCTCCTTTTTCCTGATGTTGTAATAACTTGGTATTGCTACATCCACTACAACGGCTTTCCTCTGTTGTTTATCCACCACTACAATGTCCGGTTGGTTCTCCATTACCATCTTGTCTGTCTGTATCTGGAAGTCCCACAGGATCTCAGCTCGGTCATTCTCCACCACCTTTGGGGGTGTTCCCCACTTTGATCTCGGGGTTTCCAGTCCATATTCTGAACAGATGTTCCTGTACACTATGCCCGCCACTTGGTTGTGTCGTTCCATGTACGCTTTCCCTGCCAGCATCTTGCACCCTGTTGTTATGTGCTGGACTGTCTCAGGGGCCTCCTTGCACAACCTACACCTTGGGTCTTGCTTGGTGTGTTACGGCCCAAGGCCTTTTCCTCTGGGTTTCTAACATCCATGTCTTTGGACTCACTAATTGGTGCTGATTGGAAGTGGAGGAAGTGGCCAGTGTCTCCAGATGACGATCCACCTTAAGACGCACCACTTCCTCTGACAGAGCAGCTCATTCTTTCTGTCTCCCTGCCACTCTCTCCCCTTCTTTCCCAACCAGTTATGATTTTTGTTAAATAAATTCCCTTTTAAGTTATCCCTTGTGTTGCTTCCCTTTCATTTGTTATGGTTTAAGAGCCAGACCATAACTAATTGGGGGCTCGCTCAAATTTATGTTAGTTAGTTGGTAAACATTGTTTGTTAATTTAACTGGGAAGCTAGTGTGGGAATCTTGAGTTTAGTTTTGGGGAAATTATTATTTTTTCTCTTCTCTCTGGTTTGGGGTAAGTTGCTCGCTTTCATCTCATCTGATGAGCTCACTGGTAAATCTTGATTGTTGACTGATTTGTGCAAGTCATTATGTCTGATCTGAATTGATTCCCTTGTAGGCCTCAGCGTGTCTCCCCTTGGGGATTCATGTGCTCAAAAACAGTAGCGTGAGATCATATGGTTGGAGCAGTTGTCTCGGGGGCACAGCCATAGTGTTGGGGGGGGTTGCCGATTTTTTTGGTCGCCTTTTTCCACTCTATTGGTATTAAGTGCATAAATACCCATCGTCCCTGATCTCTGAAGACGAGGGTTGAGTTAGAAAGTTTCTGATAGGCAGTTAGAGGGGAGGTTTGGGTTGGTTGTTTTTGTGTTGCACAGATTGTCAGCAATTAAAATTTTTGAAATGCTGTTTTGTGATTAAGACTTTAGTCATGTCTGTGGAAGACTTTAATAAATGTCTATCAGCAGGATTTTTGGAGCAGTGTTCTAGAGAACAATTAGTAAAAATTGCTGAACACTATAAAATAAGTGTTGGTGACAAAAGGTTGAAAGACAATGTTAAAGCAATCTTAAGGGAGAATTTAAATGAGATGGGTCTTCACCTTCCAGACTTGAAGATTTGGGTGCTCAGGTTTTGGATTTTGAACAACAAAAAGAGATGTTAAGGTTGAGAATGCAACTGGAGAATTAAAAGGAGTTGGCTTTAGAGAATTTACGACAGCAGGCAGATTTGGATAAAGTTCTTGCTTTGGAAAAGATGAGACAGGAAACTGAATTAGCAAGAATAAATTTGGAAAGTGAGAAATTAAATCTGGTGAAAGATGGCAAATTGTCTGTGGAATCTTGTGTTGGGGACTCAAAATGCAAACCCTCTGATGTATTAAATGACTTGCGTTTGGTGCCTAAGTTCAGTGAAAAGGATGTTGACACGTTTTTCACTTTGTTTGAAAGAGTTGCCGACACAAGAGATTGGTCTGATTCAGACCGCATCATTTTGCTTCAGTGTGTTTTGATTGGTCGTGCTCAGGAAGCTTTTTCTATGTTGAGCTTGAATGATGGCCAAGATTATGCTAAGGTTAAAGCTGCAATACTGAAAGCATATGAATTAGTCCCTGAAGCATACAGACAAAAGTTTAGAAACTGGAAAAAAGGTGACAAAACTTATGTGCAGTTTGCAAGAAAGTTGGAAATTCATTTCAACCGATGGTGCACTTCCTCTGAGATTAAAACACTTGGTGATCTCTGTAATTTAATGGTTTTGGAACAATTTAAAAACTCTGTTTCTCATAGTATTGCAGTGTACATTAATGAACAGAAGGTTAAAACTGTGTCAGAAGCTGCAGTCTTGGCTGACGATTTTGTCTTGACACATAAAGATACAAGTGGAGAGCACGCAGTTGGAAGGAGAGTTCCAAACTGGCATTCAACACATTCTGGAGGTTCCTTTTTTGATCGCAGTAACCATGATCTGGACAAAATTTGTAATTATTGTCACAGAAAAGGTCATTGGAAGAAAGACTGTGCTTTGCTGAAATCCAGAAATAAAAATGGAACTCTGGTTAAACCAGCAGCGTTTGCTGCATCAGTTTCTATAAACGTTCCTCACAAAATGGCTGAAGTGTCATCTTCTGGAAAACCTGACTTGAGTTCTTACGAAACATTTCTCTTGGAAGGACACGTTTCTTTGGTTGGGAGTGACATTAAGGTGCCAGTTACTATCTTAAGAGATACTGGTGCATACGATTCATTCATTTTGGGATCCGTTTTACCTTTTTCAGATGAGTCTGACACTGGATTATCTATACCTGTGTTGGGTATGGGGATGTCTGTGTTTTGTGTTCCAGTACATAAACTCGTGCATTCAGAGTTGTTTGAAGGAGAAGTAAGGATGGGTGTGAGACCAGCGCTGCCTGTGAGGGGTGTTACAGTTATACTGGGGAACAATATTGCTGGAGGGAAAGTCTGGCCTGATCAACCAGAGTCTCCAGTTGTTGTTTCAGTACCTTTGATCAGCAGTGGTCCTGATGAAAATGAAAAATCACACCCTGACATTTTTCAAGCATGTGCTGTGACACAAGCAATGAAAGCATCCAGTGATGTACATCAGGATGAAGACTTCGGAAAACATAAATGCATTTCTTCTTGTTTATCTAATATTCCTCTGTCTACTTCACAGAATGATCTGGGACAGGAGCAAAGATCTGACCCCACCATACAGCATTTATTTCAGTCTGCATTATCTGCTGAGGAGATGCTGAGCCGTGCTCTTGGATACTTTGTTGAAAACAAGATATTGTTAAGGAAGTGGATGCCTTGTGGTGAGAATGCTATTGGGGAGCCAGTTTATCAGGTTGTGGTGCCTTTGAAATGGCGTGACTTAGTCTTGCAGGTGTCCCATGATGAATCAGGACATATGGGAGTTAGGAAAAACTATGACCGCATTTTGAGGAATTTTTTTTGGCCACGACTGAAAAAAGATGTTTCTTCTTATATTAAAACTTGTCACACCTGTCAGCTTACTGGTAAACCCAATCAAGTCCTAAACCGGGCACCACTGCATCCTATTCCAGCTATTGGTAAACTGTTCGAGAACTTAATGATTGATTGTGTGGGTCCTCTTCCCCCTTCACATTCAGGTGCAAAGTACCTGTTGACTATTATGTGCCAAAGTACCAGGTATCCAGCAGCATATCCATTGCACACACTTACTGCAAAGTCTGGTGCGGGCTCTGGTGCAGTTTATTGGTATTTTTGGGATACCTAAAGTCATTCAGAGTGACCAAGGATCTAATTTCTCCTCTCATTTGTTTGCACAAGTTTTGCAGCAGCTGCACATTAAGCACAACCAATCCACAGCATACCATGCGCAGAGCCAAGGAGCACTGGAACTATTTTATCAAACATTAAAATCTTTGCTCCATGCTTATTGTGTTCAGATGAATGCTGATTGGGAGGATGGTCTACCCTGGTTGTTACTTGCAGCAAGAGAAGTAACACAAGAGAGTACGGGCTTTAGCCTAATGGATTGGTGTTTGGTCATACTGTGTGTGGTCCATTAAAAGTTTTGAGAGATGAGTGTCAGGATGCTGAACCACCACAAAACCTGTTGGATTATGTTAATGGGTTTAAGCAGAGACTCTTTACTGCTACTCAGTTGGCAAAAGAGAACCTATCATCTGCACAGGAAAAAAATGAAGCGTTTGTATGATAAGAAAGCTGAACGTCATGTTTTTCTTTCAGGTGCCCAAGTACTGGCTTTACTTCCTGTTGTGACTTCACCATTTCAGGCCAAATTTTCTGGTCCACACACAGTTTTGAAACAGCTGTCTGACCAAAACTATCTCATTGCGACTCCAGAAAGGCGGAAGAAACGGCGAATAGTTCATGTCAACCTAATGAAACCTTATGTTCGTGCTGATAATGTCTTGGTGGATGAAGTTCACCCTGTGTGCATTGCTGAAACAGTGACATCTGCTGGCGATGAAGGGCATGGTGATGGGTTGCCTGTTCCAGATTCAGCCATGTTAACTGGTCGACTCAAGAATTCTGAAGTTTTGAAAAGCATAGATACTGTGCTAAGTTATTTGCCACAATCTCAACGCTTTGAGTTGATTCAGTTGATAAAATCCCATTCTGATTTATTTGCAGATGTCCCATCCTGCACGCACCTGATCGAACATGATATTGAGGTGGGTAATGCACAACCCATAAAACAGCAGTTTTACAGGGTTAACCCAGAAAAATGTAAACATCTGGATGCTGAGGTTGACTACATGTCAAAAAATGGCATCACTCAAGCATCATGTTCAAGCTGGTCTTCACCTTGCTTGCTTGTTCCAAAATCAGACAAAACTTATAGATTTTGTTCCGATTTCAGAAAAGTCAATAGCATAACTAAAAGCCTGATTCATATCCTTTACCTTGTATGGATGACTGCATGTGGTAGATCTGAGCTTCTATTGCAGAAGTCTGAGCCACAGCCAAATACCTCCAACGAATAAGGCACGTCCTGAGAAGCCAGCTCAATGCCAAGAACAAGATCTGTGCAATAAACAGCTATGCCTTACCAGTAATTATATATATATATATATCCATCCATCCATCCATCCATTTTCTTTCACCCTTGGCCCTCAGTGGGGTCGGGAGGGTTGTTGGTGCCTATCTCCAGCTAGCGTGCCGGGCGAGGGGCGGGGTCACCCTGAACAGGTCGCCAGTCTGTCACAGGGCAACACAGAGACACACAGGACACACAACCATGCACACACACACTCACACCTAGGGGCAATTTAGGTATATATATATATATATATATATATATATATATATATATATATATATATATATATATATATATATATATAGCTATAGCTATCCAGTGTGGGAGTGTGGGTCCTTAGGCAAGACCCTTTGAGCTATATAGCCTACCTCATACCATGAGAGACATTGATAAGCACGACATGCCGGCTCAGACGTCGTCCGGCCAAACAAGGTCTGCGTCAGGTGCTGGGGAACCAGAACACCTTGATGAAAACTGGAACAAGACGGAAATGGGCGAGAGGTGAAAACATGGATCTGTTGGAATGCTACTACTCAAGTAACCCTAGTCAGAGAGGATACATGCAAAGTATGTGGAAGGAATGGTTAGTTCGACATCCCCAGTCAACACTAACTGACAAACAACTAGTAGCTCAGTGTTCCAACATCCACAAACAGCAACTGCTATCACAACTTGAGATTGACGAGGTACAACACAAGTGCTATGGCAAGGAGCCAGGATGCCAGGTGACCTGAGAGAGAGAATCGTGGCCCGAATGAACACCAGGCAACCCCGACGCCAATTACAACGGTTGAGTGAAGTACCATCAGAAAGTCTCATTGAAGATGTGAATGCAGCATTAAGAACTATCCCTACCAACACCATAACATAAACCAATGAGCTGATATACAACTCAGCATCAGTGATCTTTGAGATGCTTGGCTATAAGAGCAACCATGAGATTCAATACCCACCATGGAAAAGACGGTTAGAGGCTAAAATCAAGGTAACAAGGAGGGAAGTGAGCCAACTGTCAGAACTCCAAAGGGGTGCAATGAAAAGATCGGTACCTAAGAAGTACAGCCAGATGCCCATACCTGAAGCACTCGAAACTGACAAACAAAGGCTCCAAGCCTTGGCCAGCCGCCTAAACACAAGTATACACAAGAGAGAATGAAGCCAGGAGGATTAACCGGCTCTTCTCCACCCAACCAGCTAAAGTGTACTCTCAATGGCAGGGTAATAACAACAGAGCAGACCCACCAAGGCTGGAGACTGAACAATACTGGAAAGAAATATGGGAAAGGGAGGCGTCCCACAACAGCAATGCACAGTGGCTAACCTCTCTACGAGAGGACCACAGCAACCTCCCTGAACAAGCCCTAGTAATCATCACTGTGGCAGATGTCCAAGACAGAGTCTCGGGTATGAAAAACTGGACAGCACCAGGACCTGACATGATCCATGCCTACTGGCTGAAGAAACTCACTGCCCTCCATGAGCGACTGGCAACTCAACTGAACCAGCTGATACAAAATGGGACTCACCCTGAATGGTTAACTGAAGGTCGGTCAATCCTGATCCAGAAGGATCCCTCAAAGGGTTCAGTCCCATCCAACTATCGGCCAATAACCTGTCTCTGTACAACATGGAAGCTCATTTCAGGCATCATAGCGGCTAAGATAAGCGGGCACATGGATAAATACATGACCCCGGCACAGAAGGGCATAGGCATAAATAGCAGAGGAGCCAAACACCAAGTCCTGGTAGACCACACAGTCGCCCGAGACTGCAAAACCCGAGTGTGTGGCTTGGATTGTGCCACACACTTGAATAATTGAATGCTTAGAGATGTACAACATTTATAGCAAGGGCGTAGGAACCAGTCTGTCATTGCATATCGGAAACCTGACAGATCAGTAAATACCTTGAGCAGAAATGTCAAACAATTATGCCATCAGTAATGTGTTACTCTAGTCTGACCCTTGTTTCAGTAACAAGCATTCTGACATGTTACTATGTACAATCCAATAATCAGATTAAAGTTATGCATAGTATAATGACCGTCATTCCAGGATGAACACTCACTTTAGAATTTGCCTCACAACTGGCAAGCTAAATACTCTGGTAGCACAGACAGGCTACCAGATTCTGATATATCTTATTGGTCAAAAGACATTTGATTATTGGTCAAAATGCACTGATATAAATTGACTGGTAATTGAATTGGTTCTACCTCTTTCTAAAACCAAAGTAGAAAACAGCTAATAAAATAGGACTCGGCAGTTTTAAACTCAATACAGCAGTATGACCAACAAAAATAAAATCTAAAAAACAAGTTTTGTTCTTCTTGAACATCTCTCTACATCAGTGCAACAGTTTGATCTACAAAATAAATAAAAATGATACTTTTCATGTCTAACAGACCTTTAGCTCCTCACTGTTAATTCAGTCTCACTTTCCAGCTCTGCATTCAGTAACTTACCAAACATGAGCCATAAAAAACACTGAAGCAAAAAGCCTAAATGTTTTTTTTCCCTGTCATTTTCAGCCGCAAACATTTAACTAAAATATCTACGGATATGTGTTACTGTCTCTGCTTCCCTCTGACTTTCTGCAGCCTGATGTTCCTGCATGGATTCATGTAAATACATGACACAACAGACACTACAGTAATGTACAGTGTCAGAATGTGAACTAAATATAAAAAGTATGTTTTTATTATTTTTAAACCTCTCCTCAAGCACTTTTCTTATTGTCTCCTAACCATTACCCTTATAATGAGGAAATAATGAAAAAAATATTGAAACGTTGAAAGAAATTAACCTGACATCAGTCTTCACCCGTTCTCATTTCTGGTTTTATTGAAATTAATATAATTTTTATATCTTCACTCTCTGAAACTCCACCTGGCTCTCCTGTCTTCCCTGACCTGCTCCTCTCATAATAAAATAGTTTAGTTTATTTAAAAATTAAAAACAGTTCATACATATTTCAATAAACTAAATGAAGATCTCACCAGAGCTTTATCACCTTTCTTCATCATTCTAGCTCTACTTTTCTCCTAAATATCTATATAATATAATATAATAAAATATAAATACATGTTAAGTGGTCGAGTATGATCAGGTGTTGCTCACTTTAAATAATAAAAAGGCCAAGTTTGCTGCTGTTTCAATCTCATTCTAAATCATTGTGACTCGACTAGCTAACTTTTAACAAAGTTAGCAGTAAAATTTTGGACATGTGACTATTCCAGAATTAAAACTGCTTAACCAAAAAGATTTAGTTATATATATGAAAGTAAACTGACAACAAGATGTTATAAACGAGCGATATTCATGGCAAAATTCCTGACAGATCATTCACCTCATTCAAACGGAGTTTCTCTGACTCCATCTGCTGCTGCCTTTACTCTGAGCCGTTCAGACGGGGGAGGGGGAGGAAGCGCTCTGCTGAATGCGCTGGTTTGCTGTTATTAAGAGCCTTCATTGCAAACTCGATGGGGCTGTGGAAAACCACCCTTGAAGCCAACTGCAAACCACTTGCACAAGTGTCCATCAAATGTGGCATACACCAAGGAGATGCTCTGTCCCCACTGCTGTTCTGCATGGGCCTGAACCCCCTCAGCCAAATCATCAACAAGACTGGCTACGGATACCGACTCAAGAATGGGGCCACGATCAGTCACCTCCTCTACATGGATGACATCAAGCTGTACGCCAAGAGCGAGCGAGACATCGACTCACTGATCCACACCACCAGGATCTACAGCACTGACATTGGGATGTCATTCGGACTAGAGAAGTGTGGTCGCATGGTCACAAAGAGAGGGAAGGTCGTCCACACAGAAGGGGTCACAGAAGAATGTGTAAAACATGGCTGCAGAGTTAAAGGTCAGAAGTTTTCAGTTCAACTTTAACCAGGACTAAAAACATCAAATGGAAAATCTTCACAGTAGACCATCCTGCAAGATTCCCTTAAAGGTAAGAACCAGAATCTACCTGATCTCCTGGAGTTCTGCTCTGCATTACAAACTAGATTTATTCAGTGTACAGTGCAGTGGGACACAATCGTGAGGTGGAATAAAAGTTATTGGATATTTTAGACTTTTTTAACAAAAAACTGCAAAGTGGGGTGTGCAATATTATTTGGCTCCTTTACATTCAGTGCAGCAAACTCACTCCAGAAGTTCAATGAGGATCTCTGCAACTTTAGATCAGTCATTTAGGACAACATTGGACCATTATCCAATGTTGTCCTAAATGACTGATGATAATAAATAGAATCCACCAGTGTGTAATCAAGTCCCCTATGCACCTGCTCTGGGATAGTCTCAGGGTTGTGTTTAAAGTGCAGAGAGCATCATGAAGACCAGGGGTGTCAAACTCAATTTCACTGAGGGTCACTTCAGCATATTGGCCACCCTCAACGGGCCACATTGACGGTACAAATCAGGAGTTCCCAGGTGCAGTCCTCCAGACTGCAACTTTTAGATGCATCCTTGCTAAAACACACCCCAGACAAAAGGTTGACTTCCCTCATTAGCAGCAACTCAGTTCTGTAGAGGCTTATAATGAGTCAATGATCCAGGTGTGTTAGAGAAGGAACACATCTAAAGTTGCAGATGGTAGCTCTGGAAAACTAGATTTGGGCACCCCTAGCATAAATGTATCAAAATACAATGCGTTTGACACATGTGATGAAGACCAAGGAACACACCAGGCAGGTCCGAGAAACTGTTGTGAAGAGGTTTAAACCCAGATTTTAATACAAAAAGATTTCCCAAGCTTTAAGCACCTGAAGGAGCACTGTGCAAGCAATCATATTGAAATGGAAAGAGTATCAGACCACTGCAAATCTACCAAGACCCGGACATTAGTGATGGGCAAATGAAGCCTCACGAAGCAATGAAGCTTTCCAACACTTTGCTTTGCGAAAAGGTTCATTACTCGATGCTTCATTCATCACTTACTAGTGACATCTGCTGGTGGAACTGTAACAGCTTTGTCACCCAGTTTGATCATACTTCCAAAAATTTGTAAATGCAATATTGTCAGTTTTCATCAAACTCATATTTAGTAACAGGAGAACTAACAGGACAATTAAATCATATTTAATTGTCTTGTTTTAATTATTAAAATGATTTGTAGCCAATCTAATCCTTGACCATCAGTGGTTGTGTTGGGTTTTCTTTTATGTCATGGACTTATTTGACAATGAAGATGTGTTGTACTTTACTGTATTGGGAATTGAGTGATTGTTGAGGCAGACTGAATACTTTGAGTTAGAAACTTGCTTCCTGAAAAACATAATTTATTTAAAATAATCTCTTCCTGGGAGTTCTAGTTCTGGTTTTTAATATTACAAATAAAGTTTGCCTGAGCAGATGACTTCCCCCGCCTTGGAAAAAACTTGTTCACAAGGCACTGATGATGCAGGTGAACAGAGGAACTTCAGTGCCATACAGTACAAATGGGGATGCACATGTTTCAACGCCTCTTCTGGTCCACTGTAGTATCTAACAGATTCCACAGTTCACCTATAAATAACAAAAAAAATATTTACAGATAATACACAACACCAACAGCTGAAAAATAGCAGTACAAATGTCAAGAAAATTTCAAAAATAAAAACTCACAAGATTTGCTGGTGCCTTCCCTGCATCTGCTGAATCCTGCTGCTGGATACCTTCATTGGTTGCAATCAGTGCAGAACATTCTGCTTTCAGCTGCCGTACTGCCTCTTGTGCCTTGCTTTGACTGAGAAAACCAAGAGTTTTGAACCTAGGGTCGAGCAATGTGGCCATTGACATGACACACTTAGTGATTCAATATTTTCAATTTGTGCTTTGACACGCCTCAATAGGTTTTCAGACAGAAGTCGTGCAACATCATTTTTGATATTTGCCATCTTTGTAAGCACTGTATGGTGTAGCATGTTCATTAAAGGTATAACCTTGGATATTGACATCCTTTTCTCTTCAGAGAGCTCTGAAGTTGCTTGGAAAAATGGGAACAACACCGGTAAGGATTCCTTAATTATCTCATAATCCTGAGAAGTCAGAGGGATTATATCAGTTTTGAGTGTTGTGAGGGCTGCGGCCATAGGTTCTTTTTGTTGAAACAGACGTTCCAACAGAAGGTAAGTGCTGTTCCAACATGTGTCCACATCAATTATGAGCTTTTGTGATGGTCTTCACATCTGTATTTGAATCCCTTCTAGCTTTTCTTTACCTGTGGTGCTCGAGTGGAAATATGCCACAATTCTTTTAGCCTTTGTGCAGATGTCACAGAGGGCAGGGATCTGGTTAAATGATTTTTGGACTAATACATTCAGTCCATGAGCAATGTAGATGGAGTGCCTGATCTTTAATGCCTTAGCACATGCAATCATGTTAGCTGTGGCATCAGTCACCAGACAGTTCACCTTATCAGTAATTCCCCACTCCGCCATGTGTTTATGCACAACCCTGGCCATATTGTCACATGTGTGAGTGGAAGGGTGCTTAAAGCTCCACATTAAAGCTCCACTCTAATTAATACAAATTAATTAATGCCCAGTTTGTCATTGGGATCAATGAAGTGGCGTGTTATGCCCAGGTAAGCCTCCATATTCATGGACGTCCACATAGCTGCGGTCTGTCCACAGGACAATAATCAGTCATACACTCCACAAATAAATTAAAATGTGGCCTTTATGGAAGAGCGGCAAGAAGAAAGCCATTTCTCAAAGATATCCATATCTCGTTTAAAGTTTGCCACAAACCACCTGGGAGACACACCAAACATGTGGAAGAAGGTGCTCTGGTCAGATGAAACCAAAATCAAACTTTTTGGCCACAATGCAAAATGATATGTTTGGCGTAAAAGCAACACAGCTCAAACCCCCTAAACACACTATTCCCACTGTCAAACATGGTGGTGGCAGCATCATGGTTTGGGTCTGCCTTTCTTCAGCAGGGACAAGGAAGATGGTTAAAATTGGTGGGAAGATGGATGGAAACAAATACAGGACCATTCTTTAATAAAACCTGTTGGAGTCTGCAAAAGACCTGAGACTGGAACGGAGATTTATCTTCCAATAAGACAATGATCCCAAACATAAAGCAATGGAATGATTCACAAACAAATGTATCCAGGTGTTAGAATGGCTAAATCAAAGTCCAGACCTGAATCCAATGAGAGCTGAAAACTGCTGTTCACTCTCCACTCAACCTCACTGAGCTCCAGCTGTTGTGCAAGGAAGAATGGGCAAGAATTCCAGTCGATCCATGTGCAAAACTGATAGAGATAAACCCCAAGCAACTTGCAGCTGTAATTGCAGCAAAAGATGGTGATACAGAGGAGACCGAATAACATCGAACGCCCCACTTTGCAGTTTTTCATGTTAAAGTTTAAAATATCCAGTAAATTTCGTTCCACCTCACGATTGTGACCCACTCGTTGATTCTTCACAAAATAATACAAATTTCAGATCTTTATGTTTGAACCCTGAAAAGGGCCAAAAGGTTGAAAAGTTCAAGGGAACTGAATACTTTCGCAAGGCTCTATAAATGTTCTGGTTTCTTCTGCAGGAAAATTACCAACTGTACTTTTATACAAACACTGAACGGCAGCAAAGGCTGAAACGGATCATGTTATAAAGTTTAACACTCAGTTTACAAAGTAAAAACTGGAGTTTAAAATATTTAGTTACTCTAAGACAGATTAACCAGCTGTTTACAGATTTCACTGTCCATGAAGTTGGAATAATAGATTAATTTGTTACAGATTTGGAGTTTAGTTTTTCAAAACTTTATTGATCAGAATCATCCAAGCATTTCCACTGTGAAAGTCCAACCACTATAAAAAAGAGAAATGCACAATGTATTGCCAATCCATCAGTATCATTGTTCAGACGTCATTAACATCAACATATAACAGTAGGAGTTTTGAATTTGCACTGCAATTCTGGAAGTGTTTATAGAACTTAAAGTGGCCACTTCCTCATAATAATGGCCTAATTAAAGCATTCATCTCAATAAGCCACTTCAGCTGTGAACCTCCAACTGAACCTCCAGAACTACTTACAGAGGCTGATGAGATGTGCTTCAACTCATTTAACAACATTACATAAAAGTTATGCCACATTTTTTAATTGTGACGCTGTCGCTTGTTAGCACTGCAGTACAGCTAGCTGCCGCAGAGAAGTAAGAAAACTATCAGTTTTCAGCTTCATTATTTGACATTTTTAAACAGGAAATGTGTAAAACAAGCAGCAAAAAGGTTTGAAGACGGTGGTGTGTTGGGCTGACTTCCTCCATATGTGAGCTGTCACCCACTGTACCTCTCACCCCTCTGAACTTTAACCTTTTATTAAATATTGGTTCAAGAGACAATAGTAACTCCATGTTACCATTACACAATCAGTGTGACAACAAACCATACAGAAAAACAACCAGATTTTTTTCATAGTAGTTGTGTAGAAACTGCAGCACAGCTAGCTAATACAGGGAGTCTGAAAAGAAACAACTGAAATTTAAAAGCTCAGAACAATAACACTCAGCTTTTTTCAAATTTAAAACACTAAAAAACTCATTAGCTTCAAAATATGTGAATTTGTTTCTGTTCTATTTAGTGATTTTTCTACATGGCATCCATCCATCCATCCTCTATGCTCTGGGTCAGAGGTCAGTCTCCAGCACTCATTGGGTGAGAGGTAGAGTTCACTCAGGTCAGGTCTGTGTTAACCATTTAAAATTAGATTAATTAATAAAGATGTCAGTAAATGTTCAACCTCATCAACATCAAACATGTTTCATGGAAAACGTGAGTTTTGTGTATTTTGCATCACCTATGTAGAAAAGTCCTAGTTGACAGGATTAATTTGTAGTTTCAAATCTGCCTCCAGGTAACGCTGGAAGCCTGTAAGTCAGCCAACCGGCTCCTTCCTGCTGCCTGAGAAGCAGACAAAGTCTTTTTTCTGCCACGCTGTGACATCACCAGGCAGGCGTTGGCAGCACAACGTCTCTGAGGCGTCCTCGGAGGCCAGCACAACTCAGGCGGGCTAAACTGCTGTCAACTTCATCGATACTGTCTTCACAGCACAATGCACAGAGACAGCCCAAGTCCTGCCTGCAGGCACCAGCTTTCAACGACTCAGAACCTGAGATCGAACCGCCACGCTGGCTGTCATTATCGCCTCTGTCTGTCCCTGTTTTCACAGCTGTTGGCTGGAGGAAAAGAGTTAGAGAGGAGGCGGAAGGTGGGCCAAAGTGTTCTGGGAACCACAGCAGGGACAGACGAGTGCTTTGTTTCCAAGTGGGTAATCAAGAAAAGTGCTGCATGCTTTCTCCCCCAGCCTGGATCTTTCAGTTTGTAGAAGAGTGATATATTTCCCCCCCACCTCTCTGACACCTTAATTACATCCTGTTCACAGGCTGCAGCAGAGGCCCGCACACCTTCCCACATCACAGGCGATCCCTGAAGACAAAGCTGTGTCCTTCATTTAGCAGTTCGCTTGGCTATTTGCTAGCTAATTCCTCTGCTGCTTTTAATTTCCAAAACCTCCAGTCTCAGGATTAGTTTGAGAGAAGATGAGGGAAACCTTCTTTGCCTGTTGTAAAACATTTTACTTAGTGCTGGAGGCTAAAGCTAACAGCTAATGTAGGAGTTCCCATAACCAAAACAGACATTAACCATCTTAGACCTCTGCTGCCAAAGACGTCCTTTTATGGACCTTTAACCCTCCTGCAGTCTGAGTGCAGCCAACACCATCCGTTTGCTATACTCCAGGTCAGAGGTCAGTCTCTGGAGCCAGTGGCATAGATCCAGCATGTGTCCCATCAGTGAAAGCGCACACGACCTACTGGATCGCACATAGTAAACCGGTGAGCTCCAAATGACGCCAAGTGTTACAACCACAGGAGGGTTAAACCACTACAGACACCTGAGCTTTTTACCCTCTGAGCTGACCCCTGAGGGTTGCTCTGATCCCAATGTGTTGCCCTGACCATAGAGGGTCGCCCTGACCTGGCACGTGCCTTTCAGGAGGTTTCTTTTTAATCGTGGTTTGGGGAACTAATAGGTCATTCTTATTATTTCCCTGATTGTTTCCTCGCTGTCCAGCCAGACATCTATCTTGCTCTTTCTGAGCTTGGAGCTGGCACTGCCAGGAGGTTTAAGCCACTGCTATGTTTACGTTGGGGGGTCATTTACAAATCAACTAATTAGATTTAGGGCATGAATTATTTTTCACATTAGGCTGGTGTGTCCCATTTATTCAGGTTAAAATGTCGAAAACCAGCAAAAACAGAAGAAATCTGTAAGAAGAAAAGACACAGCCCTGGATGTTTTTCTTCCATCTTCTTGTCCTCAATTAGCGCACCCCCTCAGGATGTTATTCCACATCCATGCACCCTCTTTACCTTTCTATAACCCCCTGAGATTTCATAAATGCTCCTTCCTCATCTCCAGTGCAGTCAGACGAACTGAAGTGAAGCACTCTTAAAACAGCCCAGCTTCTAGCTTCCTGTTAATAGCATGGGATTTCTCTGAACCTGCAAGTCTACGTTTAAATTTAAATGACAATTTCTGAATTTTTAGACGCAGTTAAATCAAAACACAGCAGAGACCGACAACGAGCAGTTATGCAAGCCATTAAGAGAGCGATGAAATAACAAAAGGTTAACAGAAACGTTAGCAAAGCTTTTCTTCAAGACCCTCTGATATCCGAGGTTAATATTTCAGTTTTCTGCCGTTTCAGCTGAAGTTTGGAGAAGACTGTGGCAGATTACAGCAGGAGAAAACTAAACTTTAAAAATAACCTGAAAAGAACCAACACCCACAATATAATTACCTGGATCTGGATGGACCAGAATCAACACAAACTTTTAAGATTGAACCCAACTAAAGTCTTAGAAGTTTATTTAAGTACAAATTTAAACATTGTCAGATTTAAATTGGATGGTACACAGGAAATAGAAGTTGGAAGAGGGGAAAAAAGATATTCCTGTTTGAAACCTATTGAGAACAGAACATAACCTAAAGGTGGCTAAAGTAGTGGTGAAAATAAATATTTTATTACCGTATTTTCTGCACTATAAGGCACCTAAAAACCTTCAATTTCCTCAAAAGCCGACAGTGCGCCTTATAATCCGGTGCGCCTTACATATGGACCAATATTGAGCCACAACAGGTCTAGCAACTACGGTAAGCAGCCGCCGACTTCATTTTTGCCTGTAGAAGAAGAAGCATGCGGTGCATGCTGGGATAGTTGTCAGAACACTGGTTTGTTATCTATTAATAAAGTTTGACTGACCTATCTACCACGTTCTCCACGAACATGCTGTGCGCGAACGGAGAAGGGTGACCATCGTCCGGCCACGTCCTGGCCCAGGAAGGCTCACCTCGCCGACCCGAGTCAAACTGTTTTGTTGATATTCACTTTAGTGCAGCTCCATCTAGTGGATGCATAACGTAACTCCAGCCTGTCCTGCAACACCTATTCTATGCGCCTTATATATGAAAAAAGTTTTAAAATAGGTGCACCTTATTGTGCGGAAAATATGGTACTTTTCTAGACATCAGAGGTTCCGTTTCAGGTCAAGTTTCAGACAGGAAGATCATCAGTAGCACACTGCCCCCTACTTCGCTTTCCCGTGTAAAACAGCGTCGGTCTTGGTGGCAGAAACTTCACTCACGCGTTTCTGATAACTCAGTCTTTCACTGAGCTGAGTAGGAATTTCAGTCCTGATTCTTTAATGAACTCACTACAGCATCTGATCAGTTTAGGAGGATTTTCTGAGAGAGGGAAGTATTCATTGCCCCATCAGTGAGAACAATTTTTTCAGGTCCTGAAGCAGCAAAGCCATCCCACAGCATCACACCACCTCCACCAGTATATTTGATGGCAGGATGATGGTCTTTTTCTGAAATATTCTTAGTTTTTATAGGAGATGTCATGGAAACATCTTCCAAAGCATTGAACCATTGTCTCTTCAGTCCACAGAACATTTCCCCAGAAGTCTTGAGGAACATCAGGAAGTGTGATGGACCTCTGCAGTCTTTTTTGACCAGCAGTGGTTTTCGCTTTGGAATCCATTTTCACCTAGTATTTTTGCTGAATCGTGAAGTCTAATGTCACCTAGGACAAGTGAGGTTGTCTGTGCTTCGGATGTCCCTCTGGGTTCTTTTGTGATCTCCTGCTTGAGTCATTGATGGCTGCTGGGAGCAAATCTGGTGTGCTGACTGCTATTTGGAGGGTTTCCGGCCGGCCGTTCTTCTCTCCTTTAGTGGTTAACTGTTTGGCATGGAGGCTCACTGGAGACCCAAAACTTCCGAAACGGCTTTGGCAGTGGCAGGGGTTTCTGATGCTTCTTATCTGCTCTTGAATTGCTTTAGATTGAGCCTCCATGTTCAGCTGGAGGCTCAATTTTTTGGACTACTTCATGTTATCAGACAGGTTCTATTTAAGGGAATTCTTGATTCTTGAGGTCTACCAGTGCCCAGTGAAAGTGAACTTGGTTTTTAAAGGTAAGAGTTAATTCACACCTGCCTTTGTTTGGTCCGCTTAATTAAACTATTTGATTTAAAAGTTTGGTTCGTTTGTAGAGCTGTGAAAGATCAATCAAACTCTGGTTCCCTAAAAACCTCGGCCCTAGTTCGATTGAAATGCATATGTGAATGCCAAGTGGACTGGAGACCACCAACAAAAGCACGAAGCAGACTATGAGGCAAGGCATTCTGGGTAAATACAACCAAAAGAAACACTTTGAGAAAAGTGGAGAAATCCTCCAAAATCTGAAACCACTGATTTTTGTTTCCATTTCATAAAGAAGGAAGTTGAGCTCAGCGTCTTCTTCAGAGGTTTTGTGTCGTTTCCTTCACTAGTTCTTGGTGCAATGCCCAAACAGGCCAAGAGAACAGGTTGCTCAAAGGGTTTGGTTTATTTGACTCAATGTAGTGTGAAAGCAACTGTTGCAACTTTGGTCCAAATAGAACAGAGTTTACCGGACCATCAGGGGTGAAATGCTTTTCCCCCTTAACAGAAATCATCGTTTGAAAACATTCTGGAATTTTTCAGGTTGTCTTTGTTTAATGTTTAAATGGTTCCAGCAGGGAACGTTTTACTGTAAGCCATTGTTCTGTCACGGCTGGTCATGTGACTTCCTGAAAGCCTGATTGAATCAACCTTTGGTGTCCGTCCCACCTTCCACTGCCAAACCTGTTCACCTTTCCTTTGGACCTTGGGGGCATTTCCTCCCAGCAAGTATAATTCGCCACCATCGACCTGCCCCCTTGCATACACCTTGGTTGGTGTTTTGTGGCCTTAGCTCATTTCCACAGTTGGTAAACAGCTAACTTTGTCTTATAATCAATGGTAGCTATTTAACTTGAGGTATTGACTTGCTTGGCACTCACCAGACTGTAGAAACTAAAAAAATACAAACAAATTAAGCTAGAGAGAAAAGGAACAGCAGAAACTGTGGCCCTGGCTATGAAGAGATACATTTGTGTTAATGAGGTTCTGGTTGCTAAAAGGGAAGAGTGCACCAGTCCAGTAAAAAATAGAAAAGCAAGAGAAAAACAGAGAAGGATTGGATCGATACGAGCAGATAATCACCAGGCCTCTGTTCCAGTGTGTATAGAGTGTGACATTGCAGAGGTGGACACGACAGGGAAGAGATCAATGACTGCTTTCCGCTGATCCCTAATCCTTAACTATCTATAAGTAATTAACCTTTAGAGGAGAAATAAATGGAGAAATTAAGTGGGAAAAGCAATGAGAGCCAACAGAACAGAGGCTCCATCACTCTGCAGATAACAGCAGCACAAGTTGCTGTTATCTGCAACTTGTGCAGATAACTGAATCCAATGCTGCAATTTGCAGCATTGGATTCAGTTTTATTTGTCTAAGTCTGCATCTCCCTGTTGAGCTGGAGTCTTCCCTGCAATATTTATTATGAGATGACAAATATAGAAGCAGCGACAGAAAGAACAAGAAATCTAATCTCAGCCTGGAGAAAAAAAATCCACATATTAGTTGTAGTTTTGAGGTGGGATCTGCTCTCCTGGTCTCTAACCTGATAGAGGATTTTTTTCTTCCTTCAAGCTTGACTAGAGAAGTGGAAGAAGGGTTTTGTAAAGAGTCAGAGCGCCATCAGTGGCTGCCAGAGGAACTACAAGAGCAAAATTAACTTTTTCCAAGGAGCTTTTCCTTAAGAGACATTTTATTTGCTTTCTGTTTAAACTCGCAGCAGAAGATGAGCAGCTCAGTTCTGTGAACTCGGCACAAATACATTGATCTGTACAAGCTTTAATGGCACAACAATGCACCTCACAGTACATGTGTTTCAGTTAGCAATGGGCAAACAACATAGATGCAGTCGTCACGTTAGCAGAGTAATATCGGCATGGTTGGCTTTAAGAACAACTCGGCCTGTCCCAAGTACGAAATATAACTTATTACAATATGCACTCCATAGAAAGCTTTTAGCAAATAATTATGTTAAAAATTTGTAAAGTGGTTTTGAGCATTGAATATATAAATTATGGAGTAAAAACAGTAATCTCAGAGCGTGTCACAGGTAATTCACACAATCACTGAACAGAAAAGAGAAAATGTCATCACTCCCAGCAGTTCTGCATTCAGAACTTTTTTAGGGAGAGTTTTTACGTCGTGTTCTCCTCGTGACCTCCAGCTGTGACTTCACCAAAATGGACACCTGGAAGGTAGAAACACAACATCAGAACATCAAACTGAGTAACTCCAGATGAGGTGCTTGCTGTAGAGATGTGGCCTTTTGGTAGGAATTCCTCAAACTGTTTCACTTTTTGTCTCATTACAATGACGAACTTAAGTATCTTGTGTTATGATTTTATGTGACAAATTCACACAAAATGTGTGAATTTGAAACCTTACTGAAGACTGAAAATGTTCTCACTTTGCTAAATATTTCAAGTTCAGTCCAAATAGATGGAGAAGAAATTACAAATAGGTCTGGGCTTTGACTGGGCCCTTCTAAGGCAACTTGTGAAAGCTACAGTTTATGTAACAAAACTTTTATTACTTTCTTCCAACAGTGGCCCTCGTTTTGATACTCTTCCGTCAAAAACCTGATTTGTGGAGATAAAAACTAACAGTTGTCCTTAAAGGGTCGGTATCATGTTTTCCAGTCACATAGTGACATTTATAGAACAGTAACTGTAACATCAGCCGTTATAAAAATGCTGCACATATTAAACAGGAAGGAAAAGAAGTTTGACTTCATAATTTGATACTTTGGAATTAGGCCTCTGTCTCTTTAAGAAGCTGCTCTTTGTTCCATCTGCCTCCAGGTTACACCACAGCAAAGCTTCTCCATAATGCCGTTTGCAACCTTCTTAGAAACATTGCACTAGGTTAAAGTGGAGAATTAAAAATAAAATTTTACAAAAAGATTTTTTATACCAAATCTGATTTATGATTTTAATAGATTTTTATTACATTAGAACGAATTACAAATAGCAGAAAATACCTTTTTTTTTTTTTTTTTAAAGGTTTTGCTGGCTCTAGTGGCCTTTATTTGAAATTAGTTTGACAGGAAAGGGGGTTATGAGGGAGGGGGAAGCCGGGAATCGAACCTGCAACCGCCGGCATGAGGACTAAGGCCTCAATACATGGGTTGTGCTTTGCCCCTGCGCCACCACAGCATCCCAGCAGAAAATATCTTTAAAAAGTTTATTTTCCTTTGATCATTATAGGAGCTGTCACTGCAAAAACTGAAATCTTAGCAAGATTTAATATCTTAAATTAAGGAGATTTTTCTTGTTTTCTTTCTGACAAGATAATTTTTCTCACCAAGAGGGATTTATGTTAGAATATTTTTCTTATTTTAAGTGTTTTTGCACTTAATTATCTCAGTAAGATATAAAAGCTTAATATTAAGAAAATATTACTTATTATAAGTAAATATGTGCTAGAATCTAGAATATCAATATTTACCAATCAAACTTCAAGTCTAGAACTTATTTTATATAAGTAAAAATGTCTTATTTCAAGCACATAAAGCGAAATCACATACTTAATGAAATGTCTTCAGATAATTAAAACAGACTATGTCCAAATGGAATCCTTTGTGTTATTGTCAATAAAAAAAAAAAATCCATGAACTTATACTCTTGTTTTTAAGTTGGCAGAGTGTACTGGAAATGATCATTTAATATTTAAACGGTTGACATTTAACACAACAATTTCAGAGACAATATCAGTTTATATATCAAGATAATTCTTGGCATGTTTTCGTCTGCTATGGACCTTAATCTGATATTCTTGATGAAAGATGTGGGACCTCTTACTGACATGTCATGACATTTCTATTGATGTGTGATTTGAAATGGCTGGTTTTCCACACAATGAGATTAGAATCAACAATATTGATTAGCTCAATGTCATGATAAATATTTTAACTTTTGGTTTATATTTCAAATTCTTACTTTATAAGTTACTAATATTAGTTTGAACAATATTTTATTCATCATGTTTGTAACCCCTTTTATGACATCAGACAATCTAAATGGGAAAGCGCCCAAAATGTCAGTGAGATAGTATTAATGTTCGATAAACAGAATTTCTTTCCGATCCAATACTGAGTAAAATTTAAGCTGGTATTGGCAATACAGATCCCATATTTTGTGCAAAGACAGTTAATTTGTTTCTTAATTAAATAAAAAATAGATGTAATCCATATCTTGGCTTCATAAAAAGAACACAATGTACTCTGATGCACTCATTTTAAACTCAGAAGTACATTGAGACAACAATCTCGTTTACTATAAACTATTTTAATTCAGCAGAAATATACAAAATATATGAAAATGGAGTTGCAAACTAAAAAAGAGAAAATTAGTAAAGTAATAACCCTTCAAGAAATTTGAACTGATTTCAAGAAATTCAGTGTTTAATAAAATAATTAAACATATCCTTGTTTAATTATTAAAACTACTATAAGATGACAGCTGAAATAGCTCCATGTCACTTTTATGATCTGTCAACATGTTCATTTCTGAGTGAGTGAGCGTCAGCAGCACGCTGCGCTTGGGCATTACGTCCTTACACATTACGTACTTACCAGGCGGAAGAAAAAGTAGTTCCCATTAACAACGCTTCATTTAGGCAAGATCTCAATAATTTAGTTACTTTCTAACATGCTCTTGTTAATCTACATTATCTCAAATTACTAAAGTGTTGAAAGTATTGATCCTTGGATCTGACAATAGATTTTAAAGAATTAAGTTCTGGTATCGGAAGAATCGATATTTCAGTATCAATCCGCACATCACTAACGGCAACGCCAGAGATCATTTAACTGCCCTGATTAACGGTTGATTCAGTTGTAACAGCCTAACTAAGCTTTTATCTACTGTACTTTTATAAGATTTTCTTTTGGCAAATTCTCTAATCTCGGTTGGACATGGATGAAGATGGAGGACTTTTTTACGTGTATAGGCCCTACAGCTGCTGTACTCAGAGGTAAGTTTAAAGTTGTCTGTCTTTCTAAGATAAGCTAACTGAAGCTAGTTAGCATGACGTGAAATGCCAATTTTCATCCGCGGTTAAAGAGCCGCTCTTGTGAATATGAGCTTTGAACAGTTATTAACCACAATAGCTGTGGCTTAAAAATAATATCGACACGAGTTCTTGGTAGCTTCCGTTTTTTAACATAGCTAAGGTGGCTTCTCATTCGTAGCTTCTGATTCGGGAAATGGTTAAAGGGCAATTCCGCCTAGTATTTCACTAACTGAGGGTTTTTGATGTGCTGTAATTTAAAAACTGCAGTGAGTCTAAAAGCCTAGGTAAGATATTCCACACTGTTACCAGGATATTTTAAACACTATTTTTGATTGGTGAATTTAAGTAGTCCTAGTTTGATTTAATTAAAATGACTGTCTTGCCATCTTGAATTCATGTAATATTGTAATTGAGCACATAAACTAAAATAAGACTTGTTTTATTTTTCAAGTGAACCAAACTGTTGCCATGGTGAAGCCTATGCCAGACACGTCTCCAATCACATATTGCACCATCTACAAGAAACTTCGGGAATTGCAAGTGACAGCGTCCTTCACATTCTCGAGGTAAGAAATTTATGATACTGATTCATCATTACACTGATTAGTCCCTAAAACGTGGTTTGTTTTGTGATTGTTTTTCTGTCTGTGCTCCAATTAGCAGATGACCCAACAACTTCAAACAAGATCACTTTTCAGCTCTGTGGTGATCGTGAAACCAACTTTCTACTGGCCATTGGAACCATGATCTTCTGAAAGGAGGACATCACAGCTACTACACCTTTCAGCATCCGTGTGTGTGGCCACTCCTCTCTGTGCCGCTGACAGATATCTTGAGAACGCCGTCCGTAACTGAGGCAAGACTTCCACATATAAAAGGCTATGGCTGATTGGAAGAAGTTCATTGCGGAGGAAGCTCCTATTGTTGACATCAAATCCCAAGATTTTTTTTTGCTTTGGACAATTTGGTTTGCTTGACTCTTAGGGCATCTTATGAGTGCGGCAGATGTGTCAGATCGTCATTGTTCTGTCATTTTACAGGATTGTTTCAGAATCAGATGCCCATCCAGACTTTAAATTCTGACCAGTAGTCATTTTTTATTGTGTTTATGTGAAACTTAAACGTAATAAAGATGTTAAAAGTAATTGAACTTCATTTCAGCAAGCCAATAACATCTCTTGTTCCAGTATTCACAGGATACATTTTTAGATTTTTGTCTTAGCATAAGAACCTTGAGTAAAGCTATGACAAAATATATATTTTAATCCTATGCAACAATAAAAATAAACTAGTTTTAGGTATATCACTTCAAAAAGTCCCCTTTCAAAAACAAGAAAATAAGATACAAAAATAGGGTATAATTTTCTTAAAATAAGAAAAATTATCTGCCAACAGAACAAGAAAATCTATCTTGTCAAGATTTTCCAAATATCTTAAAATTTGTGTATTTGTACTTAAAACAAGCCAATTTTACTAATACAAATTGAATATATGAGATTTATTTTCTTAATACATAGAACATTTTTCTTGAAATAAGAAAGTTTTATGCTGATTTCAAGAAATTCAGTGTCAAGTAACATTTTCTTACTTGAGATAATTTTTCTTTAAATAAGATAATATATCTTACTCGTATAAGTAAAATTGGCTTGTTTTAAGTAAAAATACACTAATTTTAAGATATTTGTAGGTTTATCTTGGTTAGATATTTTTTCTTGTTTTAGAAAATCTTGACAAGATAAATTTTCTTGTTCTGTTGGCAGATAATCTTTCTTATTTTAAGAAAATTATACCCTATTTTTGTACTTTTTTTCTTGTTTTTGAAAGGGGACTTTTTGCAGTATACTGCTTAGAGCGACGCTGTTAAAAATGTTGTTAAAGGGTTATTAGAGACGCCATGTTGGGATGACTTCCTGGAGGCAGAGCTTCGGGAAGAGTAGGATCCTCTTATAGAGACAGAGGCCGAATTTCAACGTGTTAAATTTAAGTCGTATTTGATATATAGTATTTTTTATAACAACTGAAGGTAACATAGCTACTTGATTGTGTCATATCTTTATATGTGGCTGGAACTATGTGGCTGGAAAATGATACTGGCCTTTAAATATTGAAAGTTAACCTCTATCTAGTATTACTTGTTGATCTATCAAAAAAATTCCAATAAAAGGTTTGTGACTGAAACATGAAAGATGTGAAAATGTTCCAGTGTTGGCAGTCATCATGACGTCAGTCTGATCTCTAAGTACTGACCATCCAATGTAGCACTGGCAGAGGTTTTCATGGGACGTGGCCTGCTTGATGAGGAGCTCCACTTGTGTTGGGACGTCCAGCGTGTCATCGTGAGAAAAGTCTCGCCCTGAAAACATAAATTCAGCGTGAGTGGCTAGATGTGGAGATCGATGCTTCAGAGTCTTCAGGTAGTTTTGTTGCACAGCAGCGTGTTGAGGAAAAACCAAGCTGTGATCGTCCAGTTTGGGTCTGTTCCGAGTCCAGAACCCACCTGTGAGTTTGTCGCGTACTCGGTTGATAATCTGAATGGCTTTCTTGTTTAGAGCCTCTGGCTGCACAAGGCCATCTCCAACTTTAAAACACAAACATGCCGGGATTAATACGCTGATCTAGAAAATTACAGACGGTTTGCAACACAATAACATTCATGTCTCCACATGAAACATAGAAACAGATGGACTCACTGAAGGAGTGTATGGATTCAGGCACCGTGGTCCCGGGTTTCTTGTGCGTGGTCTCTCCCAGGTCTATGCCATCCAGTGCCTCTGCAGATGACAACATTCAAATATTTGGTTGTGTTTTCTGCTAAAGCGGAGTCATTCTCTCTGCAGTCTGCATGCTACTCACCCACTGACTGGCCAGCGGTGTACGAGTCGGTCCTGGTTCGGGAACGCTTGGTGCCTTTGGTGTTTGCTGTGCAACAGGCAGACAACCACATTATTCCACATTTTATTTACACAGACAATTTTTCACTAATGAAATAAAAATGTGTCTCAGTCTGTTAACTGCTGCACAGATTCTTCTGTCTGCATTATTTACTCCTCATGCAGACTGACGCTGATGAGGCTCCGCTCTGCTCTCACAAATTAACTCTGGGATGTTTGTAATTTCTAAAGCTAAATCATTTATCTTTATGAAATTATATTAATGAATGCAAACTTGGCACCACAAGCCACAAGACGTTTTTATTATTTGCACAAAATAATAAGTGATAATCTTCTTTCAATTCATCATGTCAGACCATCTGAGGGAAGAAAGTTTCTGCATGTGTGAAATATTTGTTAGAGCTAATTATTCTGTAAAGCACACTTTTTTCACTAAGACTCTTACCGAGTTGTTTTCCTGATTAATTTGTAGAAATCTACAGCTCTGGTCAGATGTTTATATACATGCCTTGTGGGTTTAACACTCATATTTCTGTCTGAAATGTAATCTTCCATAAGTCTGTTGAGTCATGTTGATCCACATACTTCAAAACAGCAACATCTAGTAAACAAATAATTCAATTCAGTTTTTAAATAAGCATTTTGTTGCCTAAAATGCAACAACAGAATTTGCTTAATCGTTTGTAGCAAAGGTTTTATGTGCAATGAAAAAATCGTCTAACAATACTTTTAAGTTCAGCTCTTTCTGCTTGACTTAGCATGAAAACAGTGAGGCTAATCTGTTCATTTATTGGATTTATGATTAACTGCATTGATTTTTTTCTTTTTTTTTCTACAAAATTTGAACCAGGTGGAGCTAAAACTGCCACTAGAGGAGTTTTGGGTGTAACATGTTTACAGGTAAACTCTTTTTTAACTTAAATGTAAAGTGAACATGTTTTTAAAACTATTTTGGCTCAATTAGAGCTCTGAGAAGGACTGAAACGATTCCTCGAATGATTCAAGTACCTCAATTATTAAAATTCCTTGAGAAAAATGTATCTGCTTCGAAGCTTTGTTAAATTATGTTTTAGTATTTAGCGCACCGAGTTCCGGCCAGGACGTTATTTGCGTTGCGCAGCTCTCTCACTTCCACCTATGAGTGGAAGTGACGAAAGCTAAATGTTACCAGCATAACGTCCAATTTTCAAGTTCGGCCCATGAGGATTTTATTGATTGATAATAATGCCCAGGTTCTCATCAATTTTGGGGGACCAAAAAGCATCCTTAAAATGACTGGTGCGATGCCTGGAGTACGGCAGCCTTTCTCCTCCCAAAGCTGCTCGTTCAGAGCGAACGGTGGGAAGAGCGCTGCAGGAGTATTTATACAGGTGAGCGGATAGACTGAATACAGCGTGAGGCTGAGTAGTTGATGGCTACAGTGTAAGTGTAGCTTTGTACAATAAATTTCATATAATCCCGGTATCAACAAACGGGTGACGGAGTGCATCGGTGGAACATAGCTGGTAGATGAGTTTCTGAGTGCGACGAACGAAAGTGTCATTACTCTATCGCTTTAATGAGAGACATGAACATTTCCATGTCCAGAGTAATGACACTCAATGAAATCTTCATTACTAGTTACACTTACTGTGCTACACTTTAACAGAGGGGGATAATGTCACAATTATAATGATCTCATGACAGCAAAAGGTATGTGTAACAATAAATGACTTGTTAATGCTGTCTTATAAGGATAACATTTTAAAATTCACCTGTTATGACATTCATGACAAGCTATAATTTCTTGCTTAATGTCAAGTTGTCATGACAACAACGTTGTCTTGGGTAATGTCACGTTGTCATAACGAAGACATTTTTGTCTATATTAATGTCAAGTTGTCATAATGAAGACATTTTCAATAATGTCAACTTTGTATTAAAAGTGTCATGATTTACCGAATGACGCTTTATGACAACAGTCATAAATATTCATGAAGACTTATTCATGTTCATGACAGGTGTTTATGACAGTGTCATGTCAGTCTTATTCACCCCCTTTCAAATAAAGTGTTACCTTTTTGTAAAATCCAATTACTTGATTAATCGCAAGGATAATCAGTAGATTACTCGATTACTAAAATATTCGTTTACAACAGCCCTCAATCTGAGTATTATTTTGTCAGAAAATTATTTTTTTTACAATATGTATCCGACTATTAACAATTAATTGATTACTAAATTAGTTGACAATTATTTCAATAATCGTTTAATCAAGATTAATCCAATTAATTGTTTCAGTCCTAGAATATGACCAATTCACTTTGACATAAAAACTGTTTAAATAAATTAAAATCTGCAAACATGTTAATATGGGAACTTGTTCAGCAGTGATCTACAGTGTGTGTGTGAGGTGGAACAGCTCAATGGGTGTGTGTGAAGTGGAACAGCTCAATGGGTGTGTGTGAGGTGGAACAGCTCAATGGGTGTGTGTGAGGTGGAACAGCTTATTGGTGTGTGTGAGAAGGAACAGCTCGACGGCCCCTTACTGTCCATGAGCCTCCAGTTGAGCAGCGGGTCGTAGACGAAGGCCTCCAGGACGGCCATGACGCTGTCCCTGTGCTCCCTCAGGACCTCCATCACAGTGTGGCAGGTGATCCTGTAGTTCCCATCCAACCCCGTCACCTACACACACGCAGATGGAAAAACAGGGTTTTTGATTTTATGGCGAGTCCTAAATAAGAACTGAGATGCTTCGACTTAAATTCTTGAAAACTTGACTTCATTTTAAATTAATTTTCTTCTTTCTTCATCAAGCACAAATCAGTTATAAATTATGTTAAAACATTGCATAAATGGGAGACTAATCTTTATTTTGTTCATAAACAAACTGAGAGCAGCCGACTGATGATTTCTGTATAATAAATAGTATTTGTGCTCATTTTTCAAAATGTACATTAATTTGTTTCTATTTTTAGGTTGTAAGCTAAGAAAAAGAGAAAACAAACAAAAAGAGGATTGATTTCAGATTTTCTTCTGCAGGAAATTGATGTTTGTGGAAAATTATGTAAACCAATAAGGGACTTACTGTATTTTTCGGACTGTAAGCTGCTACTTTTTTCCTACGCTTTGAACCATGCGGCTTATAACTTGGTGTGGCTTTTCTGTGGATTTTTCTTCAACTGTCACTGAGCTCTTTAGCAAGAAGTGAATCATTGGAAGAAAAAATTGGAAATCAAAGAAGAAAGTGCTAATTTCCATTTAGAACAAGCACATGCTAGCAGCAGCCACGACAGAGAAATTTCTTCAAACTCATACCCCCTCATTATGGAAACAACACAAAGAAGATGATATGAAGAAGCTTTTAAGTTGAAGGCTATCGATCTGGTAGTACAGAAGGGAAATAGAGCCGCTGCATGTAAGCTCGACATGAATGAATCCATGGTTGGCGTTGGGAGACGCAGGGCTGCGTCCTTAATAGCAGATTTAATAAGGAAGCAGCCCTATGTTGCATTCTTGTGAAAAACTGAGAGCGGCGGATATACCAGCGGCTTATAGCCCGGCGTGGCTTATATATATGTTTCCAGTAAAAAAAAACCCAAAAAACAACAACTTTGTAGATGCGGCTTATAGTAAGGTGAGCTCTATAGTCCAGAAAATATGGTAGTTTCCAATGATGCAAAGAAAATATTAGATACTACTGATAATTGTGTAATTCTGTTGTGGAAAGTGAATGCAATTATTCTATCTAAAAACAGCCCCAGCTATGTGTAAAAACACATGTTGGTTCTCCTCTTTCTTGGCCAAATTATTAGGAGCCATTTTGGGAGCCCCAGAGACTCCTGCAGTAAATCCTCACAGATCATCAGTTCCTTCTCAACGTTCCCACAGCATTACCTCCATGGCATTTGTTAGCATCCTCGTCAGTCTGAACGGGATCTTCTCAGGAAACTTCTCCCTGGTCATCGCCACCTGGCCAACATTAGCATACAAGTGAGTTTCTGACTAATCACAGAAAAACAACTGTTGGACTGAAAAACATTACTGCTCACTTCAAAACAGTCTCCAAAGTCAATGTGGAGGATCTTGCCGCTGAGCCGATCGAGCATCAGGTTGGATGGATGTCTGGGTAACAGGAAGTAAACCGTTAGTTGCTTTATGGTTGTAGAGAAGGTTTGTGTTAATGAGGGCAAGCTCACCTGTCGCCCAGACCCAGGATGTAGCCCACCATGGACATCACAGCCAGGGAGCGAGTGTAGTTGGTTCTCCTGTCAAACCACACCTGGAACACAGGTAACATCCTTTCTCAATAAATCCAATGCAGGAAAATAAAAGTTAGTTAGTTAGTTAGGTAGGTAGGTACTTACATACATACATACGTACGTACGTACGTACGTACGTACGTACGTACGTATTGATTGTACGTTGATTGTACGTACAATCAATCAATCAATCAATCAATCAATCAATCAATCAATCAATCAATCAATCAATCAATCGGTCGGTCGACTGATGTTTGTTAAAGCGATATGCTTTAACAAACATCAATATGTCGATTAATGATTCATTGATATGGTTCAGAATCAGTTCCAACCAGGAGCGTTTTAGTAGTTCCAACTGTGATATTATTTGCGTTGCGCAGTGGTCTCACTTCCGCCTACAGACTACTTTGAGATTTCGGTTCAAGGGAGTATACTGCAGTAGAGACTGACGTTGTGTTGCTGCGCCAAATAGGCACTCTTTGTGGACTGCTCTGCACCGGGAGGGACAGGTGGTGCATGTGTGCGTGCATATGTGAATGCTGAGACCCGTAAAAGAGGGTACAGACACACACCCACCGCTGAGACAGGTGTCTCAGATGTAGGGAACAGTTTTTTCTTTGACGAAAGCTAAGTGTTAGCAGCAGCATACTGTCCAATTTTCAAGTTCGGCTCAGATTTTAATGATTAATGATAATGTCCGGGTTTTCATCGTTTTTGGGGGACCAATAAGCAGCCTTAAAATGACTGTTGTGATCCCTGGAGTACGGCAGCCTTTTTCCTCCGGGAGATGCTGGTTTAGAGCAAACGGTGGGAAGAGCGTTGCAGGTGTATTTATACAAGTAAGCGGATAGACTGAACACGCAGAGTGGCTGAGTAGTTGATGTTTACAGTGTAAGTGTAGTATGATGGACGAACCGTGGTGGTAGCTGGTAGATGAGTTTCTGAGTGTGACGAATGAAGGTGTAAGATAACAAATCCCATCGCTAACATGGACACAAAAGCTATTATGATGAATACATAAACTAAAAGCTGGAGTGCAGACATTTTTTATCAGCGTATTTTAAAGCCTGCCTCTTTATTATTAACTTGAATATAATTTCAGATTCCTGTATAACTTTTCTTCAGGTTAACTTAAAAATCTGTATTATTGTTATAGGTTAATTTTCCAAACTACTGAAAAGTAACTCAAATATGAAAAATTGGACTGATGTTAATATCAAATAGCAACACTGGTGTTATGGCTAGATTTACCAATATTTTATTTTAGCTTTTTGTTTAAACCGATTACTCGATTCATTGGAAGAATAATCGATAGATTACTCGATTACTAAAATATTTGTTTACAACAGTCCTAGTTAGAAGTCAGCATCACACCTCAGAACTGGGGCTCTTCAGCCACAGGAGCTTGGCCAGGTCGTCTCCAGCCGTGTTGTTGACGGCGTGCTCGAACACCTCCACCTTCTCCATCAGCGTCAGATGGTCGTAGTCCGGTGCCATCTGAAACAAACCCAGGTCAAACCAATCTGTCCAACTTCCAGCTGTTTCTACAGATTTAAAAACAAAAAGTAATCTTATTCAAACTTTGAGGTGAATTCTCACTCTGAGCATGATGCGATGTTCAATGTTGAGCAAAATCTTTTTCTTCTCTCTGTAGTCTCTGATGAGGGCGTGCAGCGTGTCGCAGTGGGGCACCCAGCCAATCAGGCCCGAGTTGGTGGAAAGAGGGATGACGGCGTAGCGCTGAATGCTGATGGACACAAACAGTCACAAACATCCAGCCATTAGTTTGTCTGAGGAATCAGCATGTGGACAACAAAAACGTGCATCACGACTTAAAGCTTTCCCTGAAGACCTGGTGGTGTAAAGACAAAACTTCTCTAGAAAATCACATCGAACGTCAGACATGACACAACCTGCAAAAAGCAACAAGTATAGGGAGACCAATGGACAAAAAACTGATGGACAGACAGATGGACGGACAAACTGATGGCTGAATACACTGAAAGATTAATGGAAAGACAGATAAGAAATGGACAAGCAGGACAACCATAAAAACATGTAAAAACATGGACTCTTCTTGGTTCAATGGTAACATAAACATATATATCAGTTGTTAAAAGGGAATTTATATATAAATAAAAAAAATTCCCTTCTCAATCTCCGAGGATGGTCTCTTTCATCGTCTGAACTCGTTTCCTCTACCAGAGGCCTGGGAGCTTGAGGGTTCTGCGCAGTATCTTGGCTGTGCCTAGATACTAGATTTCTGGACTGAGATGTCTGATGTTGTTCCTGGGATCTGTTTCAGCCACTGCTCCAGTTTGGGGGTGACTGCCCCGATGACCACAGGCACCACTGTGGTCTTCACCTTCCAGGTCTTTTCCAGTTCCTGTCTGAGGCCCTGGTATTTAACCAGTTTCTCGTGCTCCTTTTTCCTGATGTTGTAATCACTTGGTATTGCTACATCCACCACAACGGCTTTCCTCTGTTCTTTATCCAGCACCACAATGTCCGGTTGGTTTGCCATTTTGTCTGCCTGGATCTGGAAGTTCCACAGGATCTTAGCTTGGTCATTCTCCACCACCTTTGGGGGTGTTCCCCACTTTGATCTTTGATCTTGGGGCTTCCAGTCCATATTCTGCACAGATGTTTCTGTACACTATGCCCATCACTTGGTTATGTCAATATATATATATATATATATATATATATATATATATATATATATATATATATATATCCTTCCTTATGGCTCGTGTACAGTCTCAGGGTGCTGGATTTGGGGAGGAACCCTCCATGCATGGTTAGTTTCCGAGTCTTAACATTCGTGGTCTTTATCTCCTCCTTTGTGCCAGCTAATTATTCCGGCAGGGTATCTGATTACTGGTAAGGCATAGCTGTTTATTGCACGGATCTTGTTCTTGCCATTGAGCCGGCTTCTCAGGACTTGCCTTATTCGTTGGAGGTATTTGGCTGTGGCTCCTTTCCTTGTGACCTCATCGAGGTTGCCATTTGCTTGTGGTCTTCCCAGGTACTTGTAACTGTCCTCCCCTTAGTAACCTGATACCTTCCCTTGAAGATCTTGTTTCTTTGGACTTCCTGTCTACCATGATTATGTTGGTCATGTGGGTCACGACCTGGAAAACACGACTTCTCTAAATAAACACAAGGACTTCTGTTTCAGCTGGTAAAGACATTTTCCTGTTTCACAACCTGTATGTGTCTGCAGCCTGTGTGTGTACCTGAGGTTTTTGCGCAGAGACGCTGGGTCGTTGGCCAGCAGCGTGTTGACCAGGCCGAACAGCTGCATGACTCTCTCGTCCTGCCTCAGGTCCTCGTGGCCCTTCAGCAGGAACATGAACTCATGGCCATTGCTTCCTGCAGAGGGAGCCACAACATATTTTATAGATGCTTTGCTTAGAGAGAGTTATGGTATTAGGCAACAGTAGTCATACAGATGCTGTTCTGCAGCAGCAGAACCTGAGGCCATGTCTGGCTGGACGATAAATGATTTCATAAGAGATGAATTAGTCCTAAAACACGGCTTACAACAGAGCTCCCATATCACCAGAATATCTAATGACAACGCAAAATATAATATATTATTTCTGACACATGGGGAAAAATGTGCCTCAAAAATATAGAAAGTAAGACAGCAGAGTTTTGAAGAATGAAGAAAATTCAAGCTTTATTCACCAGCTATAAAGAAGAAAGAACAAACTGTGGCTGCTTTGAGAATTTAAAAATTAGAATAAAAAAACATTTTCATTTACTGAAAAAAAAACCCAAAAAACTAAAATTAAAGAAACGTAAAGAGAGTTCACCAAACTAACTCAACTAAATATATAGGAAACATGGTTAGTTTTTGATTATGAAACCTGTTGATGTGTTTTCAGGATTACTTTGAACAGAATTAGCTTGAGATAAAACTGTCTTGCAGTAGAATGAGATAAAATATGTGAAACATATTTTATCACACTCTACTTTAGGCCAACATGTTCAACTAGGATACATGACAGGTGGAACATGTTGGCCTAAATATGTTGCAATTTACCTATTACCTAAAAAGATTGCTGTGTGTGATACACCAAAATTCATAATTACTTCCAAACTGTACATCTTTTGTTATATTTTTTACCCATGGAGGTCGCCATTTTTTCACCGATAGGTTGATGACTCATAATGGTCTATTCTGTACTGGAATCTACAGAGTAAACACAGAAAGGCTAACTTTACCCGAGTAGTTGTTTATCATATTGCATTTGACTGGTGTAATTTTAGATAACGCCACACTGTGACACTATCGCCTTTAATTTAAAAGAATAAGAATAAAAATTTAGGCAAATCTGTATATTTTCCCACATGAAGAAAAGGAGTGCTGAGTGCCAGAGCAGAACACAACTTCAAAAGACCTAATCTGTACCCTGGACCTTTCTCCACAACACTTTGGGGAATTTATACCAGCAGAACTAACGAAGGTTCTAACAGGTGATGTTACCATAACGAACTAAAAATAAATGCCATGCTGAGACAGGCAGAGCTGGACGCTCTTTGAGATGCTAACAGGAGCTATACTCCCTGTGGTACTATCACCATCGATAACCGCGCCTAGGGAGATCCGGTGCCGGTGGTAATGACCGGACACCAGTGTTGTGGTCAAGACCACCTAACCCAAGATCAAGATACGACCAAGACCATAGTGTATCGAGACCAAGTCAAGACCAAGACCGAGGGAAGTCGAGACCGAGTCAAGACCAAGACCAGCGGCCTGTGCTAACTGATGCGACAAAATGAGAAATATGATCAAAATTGCTTCTCAAATTGATCTGGAAGATCCATATTCCCATAAAAACAACTAGATATTAAATACTTAATAAATCTAACCAATATTAAAAGCAGAACAAACTTTGTTTTGCTTTGCTTCTATCTCTGTGCTACAATCTGCGGCGGTCTCGTGCCATCCCTAAAAACATAACGCCCTGAGTGCCCATATTGCTCATGTCAGAAACCACCACTGTCTGCACCATTAAATATAGCAGTTGAGGCAATGCCATGATGGTAAATAACGCCCAACTATGAACACTGACCAAGGAGCAACAACAAGAAGTAACCAACCACAAGGCGCTCACCGTGACTGTTCTCTCCCTCTCTCCCGCTATATGAAGCCAGGCAGTCTGACACCATGGCACACATTACAGCTGCCACTTTGAACAAAAACAATCAAAGAGCAATCTGCGTGTTCTTTCGTTCTTCTGTTCTATTTATTTGTTAATTAAAAAAATATCAATGTACATAATTAAATAAAATGATAGCTATTGCAGTGTATGCAGAACATTACAAGAACAAAGAACTGTATTCTGTCAGGTCAGCATACGCTGTCAGATTGTCATACGCTTAGCACAAACTCACGGCGATATCTGTCAAACACGTCATTACCATATGATTTTATTTAATCAGCAAATCAGAATCATGATGTAGCTCAGGGGCCACCAACGCTGTGCCCACGGGCCCCCTGTCAGTCGCCTGCAGGGCACGTTCTAAAAATAGCCACTCTCATTAGGGAGCATTGCCAAATAAATTATTTCATATTTTTACATTGAAGTAGTAAAATTTGTTTATATTCAGAATTTTAAAAAAAGAAGCTAATTATAAAAAAAAAATGTAAATGTAAATTTTTATGCATAAAACTCTTCTATGGTTAAAGTTCAGAATATGCGCCTGCAGGATGTTATCGGAGGGCAGCAGCACCTGCTGCTCCCTCTCTGCCTAGCTTAGAGTGGGAGCAGCTCTTAGGTCTTTTTTTTAACTTGAAGTAAAAAATTTTTTAGAATTTCTGAAATTTTAATTATTGAACCCTCTTTACAATTAACAAAATTGTGGAGAAAAAAAATGCGTCAAAACATTTGAGTCTGTGGGGGTCAAAGGGCACCCAAAGCTTAAATCTTATTGGTCAGTTTGCTTTTGTTTATTTGGCGGCTCGGCGCTTTTTCTGTAAGCTAAAACTGAATGAGCGGAGTTTGAGCCTCCCGCAATTCTAGGAGCGGTTCGGATTCCGGTTGAGCTTTTTACTGTGTTCGGTTCTGACGGGTCGCCGGTTATGAGCTTTTTGATGTTTCCCGAACCGGACAGTTAGCGGGTCACCCGTTAGCTGACATCTGCCGCTCCTACTTAGCGTCGCTCTAACACTGTGTGTTAAACAACTTAATATAGTTGAAACGTTTTCCAAAAGAGTAAAAACTAAGCAAACAATGTTTCTTCACCTTCTCCTCCTCTGCACGTCTGACACCTGAACCGGGATCAACATCCTCCTCTTTCCGTGGATCACAGGTCGGCTCTGCTTCCATGTATTTATTAGTATTTAGCATCGTTTGTGTTAAAAAAGGATTCGCTGCTTTAGTGGTTCAAGTTTGCGCTGATTTTGTGCGACGAGCATTGGAGAGATGCGCACTTACAAGTCAGGTGCAGGGATAGTTTTGTGCTACCTTATAATCTGTCGGACATTTTTTTTCTCTGCACAATTTGTTAATAATAAAGAGGGTTGGATAATAAAAATATACAATAACTTTTCATTTTTTTATTTAAAGGAAAATCTCAGAGTGCGTCCTGCAGCTACAATAATCCAGACTGTCACTTGTGGGAAATTTAGAATCACACAGAAAAGCTAAGAAAGGGAATCAAACTTAAAACTGAACTAAGAACTTCTTATCACATAAAAGCAACTAACCATAGCTGCCATGGTAATGATTACCAGTGGTGGAGAAAGTACTCAAAAAATGTACTTAAGTAAAAGTACAAATACACAGACAAAAATGTACTTAAGTAAAAGTAAAAAAGTACTGGCTTTTAAAAATACTTAAGTATTAAAAGTAAAAGTACTTGCTGAATGCATTGCCTAATCACTAATATCATTAAGTGAACCGATCATATTTAATTTTAATACATCAGAAATGTGCCATTTTAATGAACAATGCCACAGATAAAGCATGTTTTTATTGAGTTTACTCTGTAACATAGTTTAGACTTAGATATGTGATTCTATGCATCATAATTTCAGGGATGGAAACATCTTGTCTCCTGTCCTAACATAGCATGAACTTCACTTTTTTTGCCACACATTTATTTTGAAAGAAATCCAACTGGCAGAGGAGGACATGGAACCAAGGAGCCACGTAGCAGAGTTGTAGTCTAGACCACTGAACCCAAGACCAAATCAAAACCAGCACCCCATGCTACATGACAATAACATTAAGTGCACCTATCAAAATTGCTTCTCAAATTGATCTGAAAGATTCACTTTCCCATAAAAACACCTAGATATTAAATACTTAGAGCAGAAATAAATTTAACCAGTATCAATTCAAACTCTTCTTCATTCTGTTTTGCTTTCATCTCTGTGCCACAATACACAGGTCTCCTGCCATCCCTAAAAAAATAACACCCTGGGCGGTTGCCCATATTGCCAATGTCAGAAATAATAATTGTCTGCACCATTAAACATAGTAATTAACAACGCTCAACTATGAACACTGTCCAAGGCCCAATAAGCAAGAAGTAACCAAGCAGGAGGAGCACCTGACTGTTCTCATCCTCCCTCCTGCTGCAACGTCTGCCACCATGACAGGTGACGAAAACAAAGAGCAATGAGCATGCTCTGCGTTCTTATGTTCTTGTTTTATTTATTCGCCAATTAAATATAAAGATATTTTAATGAAATAAAATAGCTACTGCAGTGTACGCAGAGCATTACAAGAACAAAGAACGGCTCTCAGTGAGGCTTCAGCACTATAGGACTTGGTCAAGATCCGTCCAGAAGAATCGGATCATCCATGAATGTCATATTACTATATTGCACTTTGGTCACAGCGTTGTCCCATATATGCGACACCTCAGTCAACACCTCCACACAGTAATTCAGCGCATGAGTGACAACTTTTTTTCATGGCAGATGCAACATGTGTTTCAGTCAATACAGCTTAGCTTTGCTAGCATTATGTCCACGAAGCTTACCTTTCTTTAAGCTTTCCTTCCAAGTGACGTTAAAAATTGGACGAAGTCCCCACCGTCTCTGAAAGCAAAGCGCTGCTGATTTTACATGTCGCCATATCTATGATTTATGCAGCGCTATTATATTACTGACGCTCAGAGGAAACCACTGTGCATGTCTTGGAGCTCCGAGTGCGAGTAAAGGGGGAGCCGATGGGTGTCACGTTATTGCTTGGATTTTACGGTGCCACCTTAAGTCCCTGAACTTCACATTTTAACGGAAAAAAAACCACAATGCGACTTGGATGTAACGAGTAATGCGACACTTTTGTAGAAATGTAGTGAAGTAGAAAGTACAGATACTTACTGTAAAATGTAGTTGAGTAAAAGTAGAAAGTACCCATTATTAAATCTACTTAAGTACAGATACACGAAAATTGTACTTAAGTACAGTAACAAAGTACTTGTACTTCGTTACTTCCCACCACTGATGATTACTGATAACTATTGTGAATAGTCCCTAACATTAATATTATTAGATGGCATGTAATCATATGTATTATTGTTATAAAGGCTGAGCCAAGAAAAGTAGCCCTTCGTGTTGCTCTGGACCCGTGAAGTAGCTCCCAGGCTCAAAAAGGTTGGTGACCCCTGATGTAGATCATCATGCACTTTGTTATTAACAGTTGTATGGCATCCTGACTTAGCGGTTAAGTAGGTTAATGAGTTTTACACGGTGTGTGTTGTAGTTGACTGCAGCTGCAGCCAGACCTTGCTTTAAATCATAGGTTCCCAAACTGTGGGGCGCTCCCCCTAGAGGGGGCGCCGTGCCATTGCAGGGGGGGCGAGGGTAGCAGTCTTGGATGAAAAAAACAACAACAAAAAAAAACAGGAACGCTGTATGCGGTGGGTTTTTACTCTAGAATGGCCAACTCTCTGTTATTCCTCTGTCAGTTTGATACAGTAGGGGCTTCCGCACTTCCCATATCTGTGTCCTCTGACTTTTATCAGCAGTTAAAACTGTTTAATCCTTTGTTAACATATTGTAACCTTTTTTTCCGAGCCGCCTTTAAACACAACATGAGCGCTACGACGCTGCGCTGGGTTTAGACCTGTGCGGCAGTGAAGGAGACCTGCTGCTGCTGTGCAGACCTATGCAGGTGTGTTAGAATCATGGCAGCAAACCAGCAAAACGCAAATAACTTTTCACAGTTCTGAGATGAGTAAAGCTGTTGGATGCAGGTAAAGTTAACTAAAAGATGACTAGCTAATATCAATACAGCACCTTAAACTTAACAAGTAGCTTGTAGGCTACTGGTGTTGTTGTCTATGTTCAGCTATGATTCATTTTGTCCCCAAAAACATCGATTCCCCCCCTTGTTCGTCTAGAGCCGGGGCTGAGTAGAACAGGGAGTCTCTAAGAATCCACCCCCCCCCCCCCCCCCCCCGAAGTGAGTACTTCGGTACTCACTGCATGTATGCTATTCTAACAGCGTATGGTAATCTGACAGAACAGCTCTCAGTGACACTCAAGTCTTATCTTCTAAGTAAAGAGCCGTTCACAAAAATCGGACTGTTCCTGAATGTCACGTCACTATATTGCAGATTTTTGGTCACAGCGTTGTCCCATATATGCGACAAGTCAGTCAACACCTCCGCACAATAATTCAGCGCATTGAGTGACTTTTTTTCATCACAAATGCTTAGGTGTCTCTGTACAGCTAGCTTTGCTAACATCACGTCAACGGAGCTTACCTTTCCTTGAGCTTCTTTTCTAAGTGACGAAAAAAGTTAGACGTTGTCCCCACCGTCTGTGAAAGCGAAGCGCTGCTGAGTTAGTTGTGGCCATCGGATTTCTTATGATTTATGCAGCGCTATTCTATTACTGATTAGACAGACATCTTCTGCCGCTGAGAGGAAACCACCGCGCATGTCCTGGAGCGCCGCGTGCGGGGAGGGGAAGGGGAGGGAGAGTAATAGAAACACGTAATTGCTTGGACTTTAGTCGGTGCGTTTTGCATCCACTGAAAACAAAGATGTTAACAAATAAACTGGACAGTATGCTGTACGTTTAGTGATATTTTCACAGTTGCGGTCTTGACTGGTCTTGAAATAAAATGGAGAGTCCTCAGCGCCCGAGACCGAGACCAAATGCGGTCGAGTCCGAGACGAGACCATCAAAAAATGGTCTCGAGACCAAGACCGATTTCGAGTACTACAACACTGTCGGATGCAGAGCTATAGAAGTACTTACCGGATCACACTGTCCTACCAGAGGTACCTGTCATTCATTGTTTAATTTACGAAACTGAAGGCAGCAGTAAAACACCAGCTCCTACGGCCAACTATGTCCTCTTCCTCTATTTGGTCCTCCTTATTTTCATTACCTCTTGTGATTTCTACATTCCGATTTATTTCAAAGAGCTCCAGGACAAACTGAAAAGACTTATTAATGTTACTCATCGCCGTTTTGGCTGGAGAAGCCAGGCAGTTGGATCATTACACGTCATTTACTCAGAATGCACTGCAGCGTGAACAACATGGCAACATTCCTGTGACAATATTTTACTAAAATTTATAAAAATGAAATAACCTACAGCAGGGGTGTCAAACTCAATTTCACAGAGCGCCATTTCAGCATATTGGCCACCCTCTACGGGCCACATTGACGGTAGAATTCAGGAGTTCCCTGGTTCAATCCTCCAGACTGCAACTTTTAGATGCATCCTTGCTAAAACACACCCCAGACAAAAGGTTGACTTCCCTCATCAGCAGCAACTCAGTTCTGTAGAGGCTTATAATGAGTCAATGATCCAGGTGTGTTGGAGAAGGAACACATCTAAAGTTGCAGTTGGTAGCTCTGGAAAACTAGACTTGGGCACCCCTAGCATAAATGTATGAAAATACAATGTTAAAAATAAAGCAAACAACACCTCATAATGTCAAATAACACTTTGGAGCGTCTGGTCAGGAAGCGCATTCAAAACCTTTGGTTGAAATGGCGCGTTAAATTCAAGTCTCCATTACAGACCAGAGAAAACTAAAGAGAATGCAGCGTTGTGTGTGAGGAGCTGGCAGTTTATCTTGAGGAAATAAATGACGAAGCAGAAGTTAATTAGACTGTAACATGCGCAGTCTGCTGCTCAACCACTGCAGACGCGGCTCCGCCGCTGTGAAGAATTAAAAACTGCTGGAAGTAACTCATCCAGCGGTTAAAACAAATGGAGCCTGCTTGGTGCACGTTACCCAGGAGAGCGGCGTTCTGGAGGAGCGCTGCAGACGTAACATCTGTCTGTTTCGGAGAAGAGAAACCACGCAAAATAAAAAAAAAATTCTGGTAAAAGCACACGCCCGGACCGCGCACAGGGTACAACACTCACAGAGTTCAATTGATCTGTTTGGATCAGACAGATCCAACTGACTGATGAATTAGCACAGATTTTTCTCCAGATGGAAACCAGGAGGAAGTGCGTTCAGACCCCAGTGGGTGAAGTGCTGGTAATTTAAGTGAAGCCACTTAATTTACTGTATTAAAAGTTATTGAGGCCACAGTCTAGCCGATTTTAATATGATTGTAATTTCACGGATAAAAATAGTACATGACCGATTTTTTTTTTAATTTATATTGTCGGTCAAGATGACAGATAGCAAAAAAAGTCTAGCGCGACCTGCCGCCCTGACACCAACTCACACACATCTTCATTCACAGTCTTACTTGTAAATCGATTTTTCTTTTCTTGGACATTTTGACGTTAGCTTGTCGATGTCTCAGTTTTATTTGCTGGGAAATCAATAAGCAGCTTGAGGTGACTCTGCTGCTCTCTAGTGGCGAGAAGCCGTAACGTTGGCTGGTAACAATCGGAATGCATTATGGGAGATGTAGTTTGAAGTCAATTTGTGGTCAAAACCTATTTTAAGTTAATCATGGGCCTATAAAACGCTGGGGGGGGGGGGACCACATGTGGCCCGCGGGCCTCGAGTTTGACACATGTGACCTATAGTGTTATTACTGTATTGTTTTTATATCCAAGACAAATATTTCCCAAATAAGGTCTATTTCTATAGACCGTATTATGTCATATATAAAGTACGAAACTTTAACCTCCACTAGAAAAGCTCAAACAAAACCTGCTTTGACTGAGTGAGTTACTTGTTTGCTGAACTTTTGAAAGTTATTCTGCCATTAATAAGTAAGCAAGTCAATTATATTTATATAGCAGATTTCACAGATTTAAAAAAGAATATCACAAAAGCCGTCTTTATTTGCCTGGTATGTTTGGTCAGTCACTTGACCTAAGAGAACACATTTTCTATAAACTGTGTTGTTTTCTGGGACTTTTTTATGCAATTGTTAAGATATTTTCAGATATAATTTTTAAGATATTTACACAAAAATTTGACAAAATTATTTGGAAAGATTCTGTGTTTTTACCGTGTAGAACTGAAATTAATAAAAACTAAACTGAAACTAAACATTTATGAAAAATACAATGCTAAACTAGCAGACAAATGGCTGAAATGAAAGTTACTACTGTAACTACGGTTCTATGACTCCTGGATGACAGCCAGAGGCGGTGCTTCAAGCACTGAGTGATCATTCTTGTGCATGCGCAGGGTCGAGTACAAATGACAACAAAGTCACCTGTGACCTGCCGAAGACCCACGTGACTATATCAGGGGTGGGCAACTCCAGGCCTTGAGGGCCGGACTCCTGGAACTTTTAGGTGCATCTCTACTTCAACACACCTGAGTCAAATAATGAGGTTGTTAGCAGGACTCTGGAGAACTTGACTGAACATAGGAGGTGATTCAGCTGTTGGATTCAAGTGTGTTGGACCAGGGAGACATCTAAGAGTTGCAGGACACTGGCCCTCGAGGACCTGCTCTATATAGTCACGTGGCACCCAGCGTTTAATCCCTCAACCTTCTCGCGAGAAGCAAGGATTCTGAGGGACCAAGCACTCTGGCGGTCGTCCGGGATTCATAGAACCGTAGTTACAGTAGTAACTTTCATTCTGTCATTCCTACTGACCGCCAGAGGAGGTGCTTCAAGCACTGGATGACTTATGTCAACAAGGTCACGAGGAATCGGCAACATTCAAGGGACAACCACTACACCACCCACCTAATTCTTTAACAGCATTCTTTGTTACATCAAAACCTGCACTGATATTATTACAGTGAAAAAACGTATCAGGATCTTCCCAAACAGAAAGTCATGGATGACCAGAGAGGTCCACCAGCTGCTTAAGAAAGAAATGCTGCTTTCAAGTCTGGGGACAAGGACCTCTACAGCTTGGCACAAAGCAACCTAAAAAGAGGAATCAGGAAAGCTAAAAGGGACTACAAGGAGAGGATTGAAGAACATTTGCTAACAGGTCAACTAAAGATGCTGTTGCCACTGTCCTGCACAATGTCTTGTCCCACCTCGAGATAGCTACGCACGTATCGTCTTCATCAATTTCAGCTCGGCATTTAACACCATCCTCCCTGACAGATTAGTGTGTAAACTGGCAGACCTGGGAATCCCTTCTTCCAGCTGTTGCTGGATTAAGGACTTCCTGATGAATCGCAAACAAAGAGTCAGAATGGACCCCCATACCTCTTCATCCATCAACATTGATACTGGCTCTCCTCAAGGTTGTGTACAGCGTAAAGAGCCCTCTGCTCTTTACGCTGTACACACGATTGTGTTTCTGTCCATCAAAATACCACCCTCGTTAAATTTGCAGACGATACAACTGTAGTGGGCGATGGTGGTAACGTCCCCTGAGGGGACGATGAGTCTGCCTACAGAAACGAGGTGGAGCGACTGAGAGAATGGTGCACTGACAACAACTTGATCCTAAACAGCCAAGACCAAGGAGGTCATAGTGGATTTTAGGAGAATTTTAGAAGAGACATTGAACCACTAAACATCTGCGGAGAGGGTGTCAAACTTCCGTTTCCTGGGAGTTCACATAATGGATAACCTGGCCTGGGATGTAAACACAGCTGAACTGGCAAAGAAGGCCCAGCAGAGACTATTTCCTGAGAGTCCTGAGGATGAACAATATTTCTCAAAAACTGCTGGTGTCCTTCTATCGATGCTCTATTGAAAGCATCATCTGCTATTGTCTCTGTGTGTGGTTCCTCAGCTGCACAGCAGCACAGAGGAAGACTCTCCAGAGAATCATAAAATCTGCTGAGAAGACCATTGGCTGCTCTCTGCCTTCTCTTGAAGATCTCCACAGGTCCAGCTGCCTCAGGAAAGCCAAGGATATTTTAAAAGACTCTTCACACCCCGGTCACAATTTGTTCCAGCTGCTGCCATGTGGCTGCAGATACAAGAGCATTAAAGCAAGAACAAACAGTATGGCCACAGGGTGAAGAACAGTTTATACCCGATAGCATTAAATACCCTGTAGCAATATTTTTATTAATTTCATAATCTATGTAAACCATTGCATGGTTTTATAATGACAATAAAGATTGTTATTGTTATTATTATTATTAATGTGATGAAGAGGCATGCTGTTCCAGAATTCCTTGAAGGGGATGGGGCACAGTCACATTCACCCTGTAAAACCGAATAAAGGTATTAGGTGATTTCCAGGAGGCCGCATGGCATATAACGTCCAACGGCACCCCAGTCATGGCAGCAAACGAGGTCGACATGCCCCTTGTAGAGTGGCACCTCACTCCTGCTGGCAGTGGCCGGTCCTGTAAGGCCTTGGAGATCAAATCCACAACCCAGTGTGGTCTCTGCAGTCTCTACTTAGAAAGTGCCTGACCTTTATGTGAGCTAGTGTAACAAACAAAAAGGCTATCCATCTTTCATAAGGATGCCGTGGCATTGATGCCTCAAGGGCACGAACAGGACACAGCGGTTTGGAGGAGCATCCGGTGTCAAACCGGGCAAGATGAAGCGGCTGGGTACTGCCTGCTGCCAGTGACACCTTAGGAATAAATGCTACATCAGGCCACAGGGTAACACATGAGCCATCAGGATTCCACCGGCAGAAGGGCTCGGCTATCAAGAAAGCCTGCAATTCCCCCACACACTTTGCGGAAACCATCGCCAGAAGGATTGCCGTCTTCAGTGAGAGCCATTTGAGGTCTGCAGATGCCAAGGGCTCAAATGGGAGGGACCGAAAAGCCTCAATCACCAGAAACAGGTCCCACGCCGATGCCACAGGGTGATTGGGTGGGTGCAAATGCCTAGCACCTCTCAAAAACAGTAAAACGTCCTTGTCTCAGCCCACCAAATAACCATTCAGACCGACATGCCAACAGGAAATGGCAGCCACATACACTTTTAAAATAGATGGAGACCGTCCTCGATCCAGTAATGCCTGCAGGAAGGTCAGTATGTCAGAGACTGAACACTGCCGGGTCCTTCCCTTTATCACGGCAAAGACTGCCCACATGTTAGCATAGACAGCACGCATGGACAGCCCCCCTGCTGTCGTCCAAGGAGAACAAAAGGGGACAGTGAAATGTGTCCCTTAAGACAAAGAGGTCTATGTCCACCCTGCCAAAGACCTTCCAGATGCCCTCCACTACCTCTTGGTGAAGCTTCCACTCTCCTGGAAGTGGTTTCTGATGGGATAGAAGATCTGCTGGCATGTTCTGTGGCCCTGGGATGTAGGCCGCTCTGAGGCTGGTCAAGTATGGAGCTGCCCAGGTCAGAAGCCGATGAGTCAAGCACAACAGTTTCCTTGACCTGGTCCCCCCCTGGTGGTTGATGTGAAAAACCACAGTGGTATTGTCTGACCTCACCAGCACATGCTTCCCCTGGCCTGGAAGAAAACTCTGAAGAGCCAGAAGCACAGCCTGTAATTTCAGGACATTGATGTGTTCCCTGCTCTGCCGCTGGGACCATCTCCCCTGTGCCATTTGACCCCGCCAGGTTGCACCCTGCCCATGGAGCATGCATCCATAAACACAACTTCCCGACGACACGGGAGGGAACCGAGTGGGACCCCTGTCATCACAAACAACCTCCCCCTCCTTTGGGACAGATACCGAAGACACTAAGGCCCAACCCGAAGTCTTCTGAGACAATGAGTGTTCCGTGTGGGGTCTAGATTCAAGCCGTTCAACCACATCTGGAGGGGCCGCAATGACAGCAGCCCCAAAGGCACTGCAGCGGGGAAGTGGTGAGAAGCGGTATCTTCGGCCCAGAAGCTGAAGATACCGCACAAGAGGCAGTGCCATGCCGCACCTGAATTCTGGGAGCATGTTTAATATACTGTTGACCTGCTGGGGTGACGGGCAAGCAGTCATTGAGATGGAATTTATGGCAATGCCCAGGAAGGTAGTCTCTTGTGAGGGAGTCAGACTGCTTTTCTCCATGTTCACCTGGAAGTCCAAGCATATCAAATGATGGAGCCCTAACAGAGTGTCTCGAACCACCTGGTCCCGTGTCGTGGCACAAATCAGCCAGTCGTCCAGATACGGAAGGATCCTCAATCTTTGTGCCTGCAGAGGAGAGAGGGCTGCTGCGACACATCGGGTGAACACCCTGTGAGTCAGTGAAAGTCTGAACGGGAGGACCCTGAACTGGAAGTGCCTCCCCTGAAAGGCAAAACGAAGAAACCGCCAATGGGGCAGAGAGATTATTTACATGAAAATAAGCATCCCTGAGATCTATAGAAGTGAACCAATCGCCCGGAGAAATCGCCTGCAACACTTCCTTGGTGGTCATCATACAAAAAGGCATTACCTTCAAGTACACATTCAGGTCCCTGAGGTCCAAGACTGGACGTAGACCCTGGTCGTCTTCTTGGTTCAGTGCCTGTGCCTTCACTAGGTCGCAGATCAGAGTCATCCTGACCCAGCGGCGGAATTGAAGACGGTAACCCCAGGACAGGGTGGATAACACCCACAAGTCCAGGGTGTGGGCAGCCCAGAAGCCGAGCTGTCCCGGGGTAAAATAACCGACTGCCGGCCCTAAGGCATCATCTGCGGGCCCCCCGGCCACTTGAAGGCTTGGGAGGACGCCGGCCAGACTGTGCGGCTCGAAAGGGGTGAGATGACCTGAACCCAGCTTGATCTCGAGCCCGGTTTCCCTGATCTGGAGCAGGTCTTTGGACCGATCTCTGACCTGGCACCAGACCCTGGGACTCAATGGAAGGAGGAGTTGGGCGCGAGGACCTCCATGAAGGACCAGTAGCCGCCCAAGTGCCAACTGGTTGGCGACCACGTCTGTGAAGCTCTGCCAGCCTCTGCCTTGTTCGAGAAGCCTGAGCTGAACGGTCGAAGGAGTCCAGTGCTGCAGAGTCGAAAAGTTTCCCCGGAACTACAGACACGGCCCAGAGGGTTCTCCTACAAGGCTCAGTAAGTGGCGACAGCGCCAACCAGACCTGGCGGCGAACGTGCACCAGTGTGGAAAGTGTGCGTCCAAGCTCTCTCGTCATGAGAGCAAAGGTCTGCAGAGATGCATCAATCAGGCCTTGCATGGGGTGGTGCAGTGGAACAGATTCCAAGGAGGAAGACAGAATCAGCATAAGATGAGAGAGAGAGTTCCCAATCTGGCCCATTCGGGCCCCAGAGTCATAGGCCTTGCAGAGAAGGTCATCAGTAATATGGCATTGAGGCCGCAGACAACGGGCATTATGCAGCAAAGCCTCATCAGATGGAATAATAAGAGAGGCAATGCCCGGTTCCATCACTGGCATCTGCCCCAAGGCAACCCGTGGTGCCTCCTGCATGGCCACCAGGACCCTACCATCCGTTGTCAGATGTGAAAGCGCCTTGGTGTCTGACCAGCAAGGATGTAGTTTCTCTTCAGAGGGAGGAACCACAAAGGCAGCCTCTGATCTACTGCGCCTAAAGAACCCCAATCTGTAAACGGGCAAGAGTCGTTCGAATGGCGTCTGTCACAGACTCCTCCGTAATATCCTCCTGGAAGGCAATGGAGTCAGACCCAGAGGCCTGGAGCCCATCTCCAGAAGGTCCTTACAGAAACGGGTGCCAGAGGCCGCCACCGAAATAACATCGTCATCATTCACTGATGCTTCATCCTGCTCGGGAGGGAGAGCCGCACTGCAATCACCATCAGCCCGAAAGGATTGGAGGAGGGTCTTCATTTGGGCCAGCTCAGTAGTGAGGTGATCCACTCTTGTGGACAACCTCCCTGCAACAGTCCGTCTGGCTCGCTTCACAGGCACCGAAGATGCAGCCACAGTAGGCCTTCTACACATCGCCTGTCTTGATGGCAACGGACTGCGGCGCAATGCCCGCGCCCAGTCGGTAGGCTGCTCCATTGCAGCAAACTGATCCAGCCTGGCCGACCAGGGCATGACACAACAGTTGGGGCAAGCGGTATCCGACAGCGCTTCCCAGAGATGTTTCACACCAAGACAGGAGGGACACAAGTCATGCCCGTCGTCAGGCTGAAGCGGAGCCAGACAGGTTGAGCATCATAAATTTTCCAGCATCATACTGGTGAGAGGCATGATTAGCCCGCCACCAACTAGAAGTCAACACGAGCAGAAAACGCCACCGGCGACTCCGTTGTAGGAAAACCCCAGTCGAAGCTACGAACTCAGCGTGAGCAGAAACGCCACCAGCGAGTCATAACCAAAGATGAACTCAGGATGAGCAGAGACGCCACAGGTGAGTCAGATAAACAAACTATAGAACCACTCAGCGCAAGTAGAAACGCCTCTGGTGAGTCAGATAAACAAACTACAGAACCACCCAGCGCTGGCAGAAAAGCCACTGGTGAGTTTAGATAAACAAACTGAAGACGAACTCAATGCGAGAAGAAACTCTACAGGATGTTGTGATTTTTTTGTGTTATCCTTTTTACATTTATATATCATTCATTTATTATTACTTTAGATTATTAATCAGTCTTATATTAATCAGTATTGACGTAATTTTTATTTAGTCTCGTCTGTGTTAAAACTTTTTGCACCAAGGGGTCAGTGATCAGAGTAAGGTACCGACCAGGACATTATCCAGCCTCATATCTCTCTTAAGCCTTGAGAGGAGGGCTGCCCGCTGGCTCCACAGTTTACAGCACAGATCAACAAATTTAGAGTAATCCAATGTTTTTTGACGAGATGTTCATTCAGACTAGGTTAACATAAGCTTACATTTTACACTTTAAAATGTTATATTGTAAAGAATAAGAGACGACAGACTTTAACATGTTTCATGTTTATATGTGTTTGAATAAGCAAATGATTTATGACTTCTAAAATTGTTGGGTAATAAGTGGCTAAAAACTATACGATCACAAGAAAGAAAAGATATTTAGAACATATTTATGTAAAAAACACAGAAAGACAGACAAACCCTAATCTACTCCTATTTGCTTCTTTCCTTTTTTCTTCTGTCTGAGCCTTGCTGAGGTGCATATGACTTCTGACTTCAACTCAGGCCTGTCCTGCAATGGATCAGATGACGTCCCTCCCTCATCACAAGCCAATGACAGTGATAAAGAAGCCAATAAAGGACAGTAGAGATTTCTACCACCTGAGCACTGAAGGCACTGAAGTGTCTGCTGGACCTAATTCCGGTACACCTGGGAACTGCCATGCAGAAAACTACTGTATGGTGTCCTGCTGGACATTTGGACTGGAACTACATCCCTGTGTTTGGCTGCAACCGAACTCTTACAACCTCCACTGGTTTACTTTTTGACATCAGCGTGGAGAAGAAAAATACTGTGCTTCAGAGACGAAGACAGCAAACTGAACTGTTTGACGCTTGTTTCATTGGTGGACAACCTGGACATTCACCGAGGGACGGTCTGGATAAGTCAAAAATCCAACACCAGAGCCAGTTGGACTGACAGGGAGCTGGAGGAGAGACGGAGGACCAGCTGCAGCAACGCCAGCAGCAAGAGGGGCAAGCAAGAAGCGAGACAGCAAAGAGCCGAGATAAGTTGCACACACACCGTGATACACTGCTACTGCAACAAAAACTTGTTTGCTTACTAATCCTGTTTGCATATAGGAATGATATATCTAGAAAAGAACATTTTGAAGGCTTTTAGGTACAATGTTAGGTAAAATCTTTCACTTTGTACCTGTTAACTCAGTCCTTAACAGAAGGACCAGTGATCCTCTTAGGGCCCATGAGCCATAGGCTGGGAAACCGTGAAGGAACAAACTGTAATCACTAAAAGTTAAGCAAAGGACTAATAGAACTATGCCACTAAATTACACCAACTAAAAAATTTATTAGAGATTCTAAGCTAATAATGATTTGCAAATGTTTCATTTTTCCTTTTAAAAGAGATACTAGTTTGGAACTAAATGAAGTATTTGTCTGCATTTAACTCGAACATTTAATTTAAAGTTTAATTATATAAAGAATCAACAAATTGAAATTGGTTTTGTGTTTGTGTCACTTTTCAGGTTGGAATGAATGAAAATTATGAGAACAGACAAACTGTACTCAAGAATTGAGTAACGGATGAGATTATTGACCATTTAATTTTAAAACTTACATTGTTAACTTGTCTGAAATGCAAGGTTAAGTGAAATTCTGATACTTTAAGCAAACCTGGTAGATGTAAATAAATAATAAATAAAAAGATTAAATGATTTGATGAATGACTCCTACACTGAGAATGTGAAAACAAATGGTGTTTGCGATGATAAAACTGCATTTGATTTTCTGCGGTTTCTTTTTATCTTACATTTTTTATTTACTCATTATATTCATTTTATGGTGAATTTCTATGTTTAGACTAGGAAAAAAAAGGTTTGCATTTATTGGTTTCTCACTATGTCTTTTCTTTTCTGTGCTTAGTAGTTCACACACGTTAAAATGATAAAAAAAGAAGGGAATGTTGAGATTTTTTGTTATTTTTACATTTATATATCATTCATTAATTACTTTAGATTAGGGCTGAAACGATTCCTCGAGTGATTCGAGTACCTCGATTATTAAAATTCCTCGAGGAAAATTGACCTGCCTCGAAGTTTCGTTAATTTATGTTTTATCATTTAGCGCACCGTGTTTCAGCTGGAACATTATTTGCGTTGCGCGGAGCTCTGACTTCCGCCTCTGAGTTGTTGACGGAAGCTACGTGTTAGCGGCATAACGTCCAATCTTCAAGTTCGGCCCGCGGGGATTTTACTGATTGGTGATAATTCCGGGTTTTCATCGTTTTTGTGGGACCAATAAACATCCTTAAAATGACCGGCGCGATGCCGGGAGTTCGGCAGCCTTTCTGCTCCGGAGCTGCTGGTTGAACGGCGGGAAGAAGCTGAGGAGGATTTATACAGGTGAGCGGAGAGACTGAACACGGCAGGCGGCTGAGGGTTGATGCTTATAGGGTAAGAGCAGCTTTACGGACGAACCGCACAATAAACTTATATCATCCCGGTCTGAACAAACGGGAGGCGGAACATGGCTGGTAGATGAGTTTCTGAACGGAAGAGCGGTAAATATCTCGTATTGCTCCCCCGGTCTACAAAAAAGTAACTGGTAGGGAAGCTCAAATGTGGAAAAAATAGACTGATGTTGATATCCGATAGTAACACTGGTGTTATGGAAGATTTACCAATATTTTATTTCATAATTGTTTGTATCCGATTACTTGATTAATCGTAAGAAAAATCGATAAATTACTCGATTACTAAAATAATCGTTTACAACAGCCTTACTTTAGATTATTAATCAGTCTTATATTAATCAGTATTGACGTAATTTTCATTCAGTCTTGTCTGTGTTAAAACTTTTTGCACCAAGAACGTATTGTTCCCTCCACCCTTGGGAGAAATCCCTCCCAAGGGAAAGGGCTAGATGACCTGTGTGTGTAGATAGTGCTTGCCATCTGTCTTTGCTGTTTATCTTTTCACACTCTTGTTTTTCCTAAATAAAAGACCTGCTCTAGAAGAGAGAGGGCAGAACGCTCTGTGAACGGCTCGGAGGAGCAGTTTGCTGAGTCTTCTCCATTTGCAAAAGTTTGGCCATAAGACTCAATATTAGCCATCATCTTTTACAGACCTAAGAACAAAGCAGAAAAACATCCAGCGAATCGGTGTGAAGCTGTGACTGATGGACAAAGTGGCTCCTGTGTCATTTCATATCATCTTCACTGTCATATTTCATTACTGACAACTAGGCAATAGCAGAAGAAGAATTTCTCCTTCAGGGTTTCCCCCAGAAAACTTGGTAAGCCCAGTGGTCGGGGTGCCGAGGTGGTCCACCAGCGGTCCACTGTGTTTTTGTATTAAAATATGTTAAGTTGACAGGAAATATAAAAATATGACTGGGTAATTATATGAAAACAGGTCGAGGTGACAAATCAATGTATTCTGGTTGTTTTGCAATTGGCTTTGCTTCACCATTTTCCTGCCTTCCTTCAACTGCAGAAAATGAAGGATTGATGCTCCTCTATTAGCCCCACACAAACCTTCCCCCAGAAAATGAACTTTAAATAAAGTCTTAACCTCTGACCCCAAGGCGGCTTCCTGTTTGGGCCTGAGCCAGCGCTCTCTAATCTGCTCTGCTCCTGTAAACGGGACTCAGAACAGCCATGTATTACTGCAATTTCCTCATCTTACCCATGATGGTGAGCTTGCGTGGGCGCTGCTTGGAGGTGATGACCTGCAGCGAGGGAGCGATGGACTGGATGCGAATGATAGGCTGGTTGGGGTCGTACGTGCCAGGCACAGCCAGCTCCAGGTCGCGACACATCAGCAGCTTGGGAGAAACGTACTGCAGCTCCAGGGAGGTGAGCTGTGAGGCGAGCATGTAGGACAGGAACAGACAATTACTGTGGAGTCTGCTGAGCTTGGAAAAAGGAAAAAAAAAACAACAATAGAGCCTAAAACCATGCAAATGTTACCAGACACCGGCTTATACAGAGGTTGAGGTTCCACCTTGCTGAAGTTAAGACGCAACGCGGACAACCCATAACTTTAAGTTTCTCTGTGAGTTTACTCGATCTGGAGACCTTAACCAGAGTTGAAAGAGTTTAATGGTCACCAGACATGAAGCTGGCTCGGGCTGGCTCTAAATCTGCTGTTTGGATGAATCCAGCAGATGATTTGTTGCTGTTGACGTCCTGTGGTCAAATATTGTCTCTGCTCTTAGCACACAGTTATACTGCTGGGTTTTTCTGTGCTGCGTTCTGAAATGTCCCAGCAGGGAGCAAGGTCGTGCTGGAATGACGAGCAGCATTAGTGTCTCTGCTTCTTCTTTGGTGTAAAAGCTGCAGACAGAATGATTCTACAACTGTGAGACAACAGCAGGAGGAACCGGCTCCATTCCATTCTCATTTTAAAGTGAACCGGACCGGACCTGGATTTTAAAGTGAACCGGACCTGATTCTTAAAGTGAATCAGACTTTTTATACATTCTTTCTAAAAAGGCTTGTACGTAAAATTCTTAGGAATGTTCACAGTCACATTTTGACAGAGCTTCAAAATAACATATTATTAATAATAATATTAATATTATTTTTTGATATTATTAAAAATATATATATTTTTTTAAATATATGTTTTTTAATATTTTAAAAATATATATTTTTAAGGAAGAAAATACAATAAGTAAAAAATATCACTGAGGTTATTGAAAATTTTCGGACAGCTGTAATAAGATAAGATGATGTTAGATTTCCATGTGTTTAGAGACACTCAGCAGGTCTTTAACAGCCACTATAAAGAAGAGAAATGTTCTCTGGTACGGAGCCCATCTCTGTTTTCATGCTTCATAGACTCACAGACTAAGTTCCACTGGGGTCCAAAGTTGCAACATTTGTTACATTTTCAGCTGCTGGTGGTTCACCTTGACACTGCTCTGAGTCAAACAAACCTAACCCTTTGAAAAATCTATTCAGCTCCCCACCAAGAACCAATGAAGGAAACAACATGAAAATGTCTGAAGAAGACATTGAGCGCAACTGCCTTCTTCACCAAAAGGAAGAAAAGGAAGTGTTGTCAGACTTTGGTGGTTGTAGGATTTCTCCTCTCTCTTTGGTAAAAGACCATGATCCTTATCTCCAGTTAGCGCCAGGCTAGTGTGTCTGTTTTGGTTGATTTTACCCAGAATGCCCTACGCTGTAGTCGGCTTCCTGCTTCTGGTCCGCTTATGTCCACACTTCACTTCAACCAGAACCAAATTGAGGTTTTTAGGGACCAGAGTTCACTTGCTTGGTCCACATCAGTTTGATTTCACATTCAGACTTCCACAGATGAACCGTATTCTCTAGGCAAACAAACTAGAGTTGGATTAAAGCAGACCAAACAGGACCAGAACTGGACTTCCTTAGGTGGATAGTTTTTTAAAAGTTGGCCTCACAGGATCAATTGAATTTGATTGTTCTTCATTAAGTTAGGATACAATACATCTCATTATGTGATCTGAACCTGACTATATGATTGTAAAAAAACTGACCTGAGTTAAGATGAATTTGGACAAAACTTAATTTTTTTACAGTTGAATTGGACCCGTTTGGGATGACATTTGTTGATTGCTGCTCTAAGAACTGATATTTTTTATTTGGTGGGGGTATTTCACCTGTAACTGTAGGAAAAGTAAAATCCAGGACTGGAAATCGTCTACGTTTCACTAATAATTATAATCGTCCGATTAAGAGGCCAGGTTTTATTGGGAGCCTTCTCACAATAATGAAGACATTGGGACATTGTGTTAGTAAAATATGTATTTGGGATGATGGTACTGATTACACGTAATCCCGTTATTCTTTTGTTTGGTTTGTTTTGTTTTTTCCCCACAATGTCCACCGGTCTTCATGAGTTTTAATATCTCAGCCAATCAATCTATTTACCAGATGTGGCAATTAGGGGCAATATTAATCCATACAACTGGAAAAATATTCAGTCTAAATTACTGACACTAAATTTTCACCCAATCCTTGAGATTGCGACCTACAGGCACAAATTTTGCAAGGACACATACGATTTAGTATATTGTGTGGCTCTAATTAAAATGAGGGCAGATTTATTTTTGCTAGATTCGGCCGTATTATGTGTGAACACAATATAAGGTGGAGAAAGCTGATTAAAATAAAGGCGAGGCCTGTGTGCAAATAAACAAAGACGTCATTAAAATAACTGAAAAATCATGTCTGACAAAAATGTATTGATCATTATTTTTAAACAATAACCATCGTCCTGTTTCATAAGCCCCTGCCTTCTTTCAGTTCTGTCCAACATTATTAATGGCGATGAACTCCTCAGAAGTGGGAAAATGTAAGATTTTTCTCCTCCGTGCTGTTGGCATGCTGCCAGAGAGATTGTACAGATATTTCTCTTTTTCTTTTTATGTTAATTGATGCAGCTGAGACACAGTCAGCTGGATTTATTTATAAGGAAAAAGTTGCGACAGAAAATGGAAAAAAAAGCTATCAGATCTGGAGTGGATCACAGTGTGTGCAGTGCAGTGCTAGCTTTCTGAAGTCTTATTAAACTACAACTAAACCTCCCGAAGTCTCCAGTCTTGGATTTTTCACATGACATTCCAAACATTCTCCAGTCTGTCAAAGTTGTTTCCTTTGTCTGAAGTTTGGATGTTACAGTACACATATAATCACATTACACTGCAAAAACAAAAATATTACCCAGTTATTTTGGTCTAGTTTCTACTGCAAATGTTATACTACACTATAAATAACACAAAAATAACTTACAAGTAACTTTTCAGCAAGATATAGGAGCTTGTGTTGAGTCCATAATACCCTAATACTGATGAAAAAGTATTGGTTCCACTATCAGATATTTCGCTTATAGCAAGACATTTTTCCCATGTTGAACGGACGATGGTTATTTCACAATAATCAATGGAACCAATACTTTTTCATCAATATTAGGAAATTATTGACTCAAAACCAGCTCCAACATCTTGCTGAAAAGTTATTTTTGTCTTATTTGCAGTGTACCAAGACATTTGCACTAGAAATCCTTGGTAAGATATTGTGTTTTTGCAAAATAAAGTGAAAGTATATAAAGCTAACTATTTGTTCTTGTTTGGTTACAAAACAGCAATTGGATCCTTTCCACCAACCTGAGGCAGCTGCTTGGAGATGCGTCTGAACACGTGGTAGTAAAGGTCCCAGGCCTGCGTCAGGTCTTTCACATTCCCAGAGCGCATGTACTTCCTGCACCAGTCCTGGGCCTCCATCAAATCTCTGCCGTAAGCCTGGAAAAAGAAAAATGGAGATGAAAAGTGAAGAAAAAAAATCAGTCGATGGATTAGATGAAGCAACACGAACAACCATGAAACAAAGTGACATATTTTTATATGTATGGCTTTAAATTGGTTCTTTCTCAAGGACTGCAGGAATTTTATTGACCTTAGAAACTGTCAGACCTGTGGGATTTCTCAAGGGTCAATCTTTGGACCCTTACTGTTCAACTTGTTCATGCTTCCAGTGTGCTAGTTAACTCAGAACTATAATGTGTCCTACCACAACTATGCAGATAAGTCTATGTGTCACTGGCAGCAGGAGGGAAATTGTGTCTAAATCAGACCTTGAAACCTGAATCCATGCTTTTGTCCCCAGCAGGTCAGACTACTGTAATGGCCTGCTCACTAATGCTGGGCATGTATCGTATCATTCGTTTATCATGATAAATTTCTTATCATAAAATTGTAATTTGCTTTTGTCACAACAAATCCCAATTAATGTTTAAAACTCCCCAAAACTGCCTGTAGTTGGGATTGTTAGTTTTACTGTTTTCTCCTCAAATGAGAGCATCAATAAATGGGAAGATATGATGAAATACAGTCACTGTAACACAGCCACTGTGTGCAGTTTAGAGATACAAATCCCACTTTGTTAAGCGACTGTTTACCTAAAGGAGCGCATTTCACTTGGGTTTGTTGTTGTTTGTTATATGACAGCTGTGTCGTGCAGTCACGACTCAGCTGAAGAACTATTTTATTTATTTTTGGTAACTGTATGACTGTGACTGCATTACACAGCTGTCATATCTGTGCATGTGACAGCTGAAAATATGTTGCCTATATTTTTTTCCTATAAGTCAATGAGTCTTTCCTCATATTTCTTATGTTTTAAATTTGCACCAATGAGTCTGATCTGTTTGGGAACTCTTATTCTTGATTTTTCTATAAAGCACTATGAACCGTCTTGTACACAAAATTTACTATAGAAATAAATTGGCCTTGCCTATGAACCAGAAAACATGCTAAACATCAAAAGACAAACCCAAAGTGCACTTTGTAAAAATCTGACACCTGCCTGGTTGAATGAAGTCTCTTTGAGGGTTTGTGGTCCTCTCTCCATCATGGCATGCAGTGGCTCCAGGACAGCAAACATGCCCTTTACATTACGCTCGCCAAAGTAAAGACGAGAAGCTTCCTCAAGGCCCTCGTGCCACATCTCATGCCACAAGATAGCGACGCGGATAAGCTCCTCGCTCACCTGGATGAAGAAAGACAACAGATAAAAGGTCAGGCTGCTGTGAGATATTAATTTCATAACACATGTTAACATGTCGCATGTTAAGCTAAACATGCAACTTGATTGCCAGAGGCAATTGCCAGAGGCCCCCGGGCTAACACAACCACGTTTTTCAGAGAGATATCATCCAGAATGCTCAATGTTTCTGATTCTTAATGAAAAACTGCAGGGGTTTCCTATGTTTTTTAATTTTTTTAACCGAAAACAGATCCTTTATGTAACAGCTGGTAAACAAAAAGCCAGGTTTATATACTCACCAGGGGTGCCGCCAGAAATCTTGGAACCCTGACAAAAAATTAGATTGGGTCCCCCCCCACGCAGCTGCTGTTACAATTTTTTGAGTCTATTTGACCCATAAAAGGCGTCACAATTTTAAAGGCCTGCATCAGCCTTGCTTTCTTTGGTTATATTCTGATAATTAGCACAATATTTACTGCTCATGAATTTAACATCCAACAGTCCACATCCATTATGCAAGTAGGTTGCTTAAATTTTTTCTATTAGTTTTATATACTGAAATGTCTCTCCCAACAAGCAACAGTCAAAAGCAATGTGCAAAATACACATAAAGCAATCCACACTTCTCAAAAATGCTATGTAATTGCATTTTATTCAAGCTGCAGTACATAACTTTAATAAAAAATATGTTTTCCCATAATTGTTAAAGCTGTCACCATATCGTAGCAGTTTGTTATGAGACAGATAATCTGTGAAAATCAATCTCCTCCATCTCCTTTCCGAATTACTATTACTGGTTAAAGTAATGCACCGTTCTGACCAAAACAACCAATCAGAACTAGTAGGACGTTCTTAGCACTGTGAATTAGCCTCATTCACTCACTGCTAAATAGGGCTGTATAAATAAATCGATTCGGCGATATATATCGATATTTTCCGCCCTTGGAAAGTAGATTTTTCATCCGCGAGTATCGATCTGTTAAACCATAGGGGTCCATAACCTTATAGCTCTTTTTAACGTCTAGTTTGTTACGGCATAGCAGCGAGACTCCGCCTCCCTCAGTCTCACTTTCAACTATAGCTTAAAGTGCACATTATAAACTACACACCAGGTTTTAAATTGTGTTAATAGGCCAAATATAACTGGAGTTATGCTAAAATTAGTAAACCATATTTTTCCGATTGTCAGAGAAATGTCAAAAGCGCCGCCATTCCCCAGTTTTTCCGATTATGTGAGGGGGAATGAGCTTCCAAACGTACAAAACGAAACGAAACATTAGATTCCTGTGTTCTTGGAAATGTAAAATCTTCAATAAATAACGATGGGCTGTATTTTGTTGCTGAGAAACGAAGTAAAGTTGCGCAAGTATCCGTGAAAGAGAAGCGGAACGGAGAAGCGGAAAGGAGTAGCGGCGCGAACGGAGCAGCTGCAAAAGCAGTGAGATCGCGAAATTAATGCACATTTCGACTGGTAGCATTCACTTCGTAATTAGTTTTTAGCTTGGCGGTTTCTATTCTGTATATAAAGGATTACCTGAAGAATGAACATGGGTTGATAACATCCGAAGCGGGCGCGCAGCGGCGCTGTGTTTAGAGCAGGAAGACGAAGAGGAAAAACCCGCAGCCGGAATCCGCGGCGCAGTGAGGATTTCCATGGTAACAATGACTGATCGATCAGTTTTATTAGCAACAGACAAAGAGTATCAGAGACTGAGAGAACGATGAGATCCTGGCAGTCTGAGAGGCAGCTACTCAGAGATCCAAGCAGGGGAATAGCGGCGCTGCGTAGCTGCAGGGAGTCGATCACTACGGGGTGAGACGGAGCCACTACTTTAGCAGCTAGTAGTAAACAGCTTACAGCCACGGCTAACTCCGGGAGCCAAGGTAGAAAAGCCTTTTTCCCCATAGTCCAAAAGACTGCATTTGTGGCTGCATTTTTACTCCAAAATGCAGCCACAGTGTCCAAAAGAAAAAACATAAGTGCAATCAATCATTTGCATATTGAGAGTCTACAGAGGCTGATAATCTCCCCACTCTGCTCCTGGATTATGGTTTAAACTTTTAAGTTTTATGTCAAATCCACATGAATTAAATGACAGAAACTAATTCTCTCACTGCATCTTTGATTCATTTTGTCCAGCTGCAGACTGTTAGACTGTCCAATCATAGTCAGGTATGGTGTAATTGGTGCTTTTAATCAGTTTTCAGTCAACTAAATTCAAGTCTATGGAACACAAAATGTCACTAAAATCACTCTGTCCTTCTAAAATCTTTCAGAAAATTGTAAAAATGCACTGAATCGTATCGGATTGTATCGTATAGAATCGTTCAACAAATACCGTGATACATATCCTATCATGACCAGAATATCGTATATCGTATCGTGAAATTATTGTGTCACTACACCCCTACTGCTAAAAGTGCTAATGGTGGAGAAAAAACGTATCATTCCAAGAAACCGTTTATCTGCCGTCATTGGTAGCTATGCTAACTAAACTGAGCATTCACAGTTTGAATCTGCACAGCTCTGTGCTATGCTAGCTGCAGCACGGCACAAATCAAAGGGGAGAAAGAATGAGCAGCACCACATGAGATTGTGATTGACAGCACTAAAACTCTCCTGCCACTGACTGGTTGTTTCTAGAGAACCATGGGAGAAGGCAGAGGAAATGCATTTTTCACATTACCTCTTATACCATACTGTCACAACATAATGACAGTTTTAAAAAATATGTGAAAAAAAAAAATTATATAAAGTTACATACTGAAGCTTTAATTTCACTCAGGAGAGGACAGGTCAGGAGGAACGTGGGTTAGAGCTGCTGCTGACTGACTCATCTGTTGTCCCTGTACCTTTTACAGGTACAGGGACAACATCAAGTTAAATATATGAATATGTTGGTAATTTTTTTTCCTTAATTCATTAAATGCTAGTGAAATGGAGGCAAACAGTAGTTTGTAGCTAAGCTAACGCGGCTAAATGGTTGATAATCTCGTACAGTCTACCCACCTGCGACAGACTGGTGACCTGTCCAGGGTGACCCCGCCTCTCGCCCGGAATGTTAGCTGGAGATAGGCACCAGCAACCCTCCCCACCCCACTTTAGACAAGGATATATAGAAAATGGATGGATGGGTGTGGCCAAGTCGCATGTTAAGCTAAACATGCGACTTGATTGCCAGAGGCAATTGCCAGAGGTGTCCCCAAGTAGGAAAATAAGGGGCCCATGGCCCCCTCTTGAAAATGTTGTCCAGAGAATCATGTTCATGTCCTAGAAAGACATACAAATTCATCTTCTTAAATGAAGACATAAATGTAAAATCCAAAAAATAAATAAATACAATAATATATATGTATATTTATTTTTTAGCCGTTCCCCCCTAAAATATTTACTGGCTTGAAAGAAAAGTTCTTTGTGTTGTGCTCAACATTTCCATTTAGGAATATATAAACCTTCAATGGAAACTCTCATTACAAAAAAATTACAAAAACTCTCCATCTGTTTGTATCATTCTTGATCTGCAGTCGGGGGCCAAGATTATTCCAAGGGCCTCAAATGGCCACATGTTGGACGGGTTTTAATTCATCTGACCCAAATTACGAGAAATAAAAACGTCTGTGTGGAACAAGGATGTGAAATCTGGATTCCTGGTTCCATTTACCCCCGTCAGTGATGCAATCCTGCAAAGTGGGGCCCCATCTGGGGCCCGAAGTCAGCAGGCTTTAAACAAAGGTCTGTGGCCTTGTCCTCAACACAAACATGTCCAGATACTGAATCTGTTGATGATGTCATTCACTTCAGATGAAAAGCCTCCATTTTCTTTTTGACGCATTGAACCCTTTCTTCACACTGCAGCTCCTCTGCTGTCCTTCCTCTGCCTCTCTAAGATAACCTTTCATAGCTGATCACATTTGACCTGATATTAATTTACTCACTTAGTTGCACCATGTTCTCCCAGTTTTATGTTTTATGGACAGCCTGGCTTTTTCAGACATTTGTTGCACCTGTCCTTTAGCCAGCAACACATTTGAAATGAGTTCATTCAGTGAATGAAGTTCACAATTCCAACATTTGTTTTGTTATCTGTGCTCAGCTGTGATTAAAATAATGTTTCACTTTGCTTTCTTCTATTCTAAAAGCTGGATAGTTGGAAGGATAATGGTTTCTGTAAATAATTCAGTCTCTACCATCATTGCTTGTTGAACCAGGGTGTTGCAGTGTTCACACATGTTCTTCAGGATCTTGTTAGCAGCATTGTGCCGGGCGGTGGTGGTGGACTTTGAGGCCACGGTGAGCGGGTAGATCAAAGCCTAAAAAAACAGTAAAACAATCAACAAAGTGTAGTGTTGAACCTTCCATGTTGTGTAGGTGAAAATCCGTGGCAGAGTACCTGCGGATGGTAACGGCCGATGTCTGTCAGCAGCTGGTGGATGAGACGGCCAACCAGTGCTCGAGGCGTGTCGATACGAGCTATGAGCTGAGGAATCACCTGGGAAAGGAAAACAAGAAACTCAACACATTCAAAACACGCCACAGAAGTCTAACTAAGTCAGCGCTACCTCAGTTTTAAAGCTGCCGTATTTAATTTTTTACAGAAATATGTTTTTACATATTTGTTAGAACTGCCACTGTATCATGACAGAAAAATAGACAAAGAAATATACAGTTCAGTTAAAAACAACCAATCAGAGCCAAGAGAAGGGGTTTAACACTGTCAATCAGGGTCATGTCACCTCTACTAGGCTAGAGCTAGCTTCCCACAACGTAGCCTGTTGTGAGCGCTATGGCTAGCATGGCCATCAGTAAAGGAGAATAAATAGTTTTCCTGGAACATTAAGCTGTTTCTGTGCCATTAACAGACAGAGCAGCGTGCTTAAAAGCATGATTGACAGCATTAAGCCCGTCCTGTTGGCTCTGATTGGTCGTTTCTGACTAGGAGCGGTGTTTTTCTCCAGACAGTAGCAGCTCAGGGAGGAGGTTGATCTTTACACACATTACCTGTAACCAGGTGTCTATCTGAATGGTCTTGATTCCCTCCACCAAAGCTTCGTTCACCTCAGGCCAGTGGCCGTAATCAAACCACAACGTCAAAACCCTGAAAGTTAAAACACGCAGTGAGCTCACCTCTCCTCTCAGAGCAGAGTGATATCAGCCACTAAAGGGCCACCCTTCACTAACATGGGGAAATCAGCCAGACCTTCACATAAACTGTAAAGTCTGACCGCTTGCCTTGTTTGCATTCTAGTTGTTTCTCTCACCTGAGTGTGTCCTGCAGGTTATTTCCTCTGGAGAGGGAAATGGAGCGGAAGAAACCCTGAACAGCAGGTACTGTGTAGAGCAGCAAAGTCTTTGAGAGGTCCTATCAAAAGCCAGAAAACAAGTCTGTAGCTTTCAAACGGACCGAACCAGAAGCTTTCACAGAAGCAGACGGTGGGCTCTCACCTCATTGACCTTCTTCTGGCCCGGTGAGGGCATGGGACTGTGGTCGGTGCTGTCCACCTCACTGTCGCTATTGCTGGCCTCGCTGGCGGCGCTCGCCCCGCTGCCGTGTCGCCGTTTCTTCTTCTCATCGCGACCCTGGTTCTGGTGCTTGTAGTGGAGCACTGCCTCGAAGTTCATGACGGCCCACGCATGCCAGGCCTGCAGAGAAACGCTTACTGTCTGTCTTAGATAAATGGGAAATGATTTCCACGTTTATTTGTGACATTTCCAGTTTGGGTTGGGCAGACTTCTTCCTACGGAACTGCAATTTATGATCCAGAGTTCGATACAGGAATCTCACTACCCGTCTATATTCATTTTAGAAACCAGCTGCTCAAGATAAATGAGGTGAAAGTATGGGATGGACAAACACATACACACACGTTCGCATGGCTATATTTTTGGGGACTTTTCATTGACTTCCATTCATTTCTACAGTCTAAACCTTACCCCTAACCTAACCCTAACCCAGGGGTCAGCAACCCACGGCTCTTTAGCGCTGCCCTAGAGGCTCCCTGGAGCTTTTTCAAAAATGTTTGAAAATTGAAAAAGATGGGGGTGGGAAATATATTTTTTGTTTTAATATGGTTTCTGTAGGAGGACAAACATAACACAATCATTCTTAATGTTTTCCAATGCTGTAAAAATGTGTAGAATAAATATTAAATTTCAACATTTCCATCAAGAAAGATTTGGGTCATAGCCTGTGACACATTTCTTTCAGCTGGGCGGGGTGCGAGGCATGTGGCTGCTGTAAACAAAATGGGTGTGTGGTGGGCCATGGATAGCAAAAGAGAAAAGAAGAAAATAGCTGAGGAGAGTTTCTATAATTCATGGACCGAATCATTTGCATTCAATGCCAATGCTTAAGGATTACCTGAATGTTTGCACTGTAGCGAGAAATTGTCAAAATAACAAAAAGAGTACCGTACTTTCCGGACTACAGAGCGCACCTTACTATTAGCCACACCTACACATTTTTTTAAGAAAAAAAAAAGAGGAAACATTCATATATAAGCTGCACCGGGCTGTAAGCCGCATGGTTCAAAGCGTGGGGAAAAAGTAACGGCTTATAGTCGGAAAAATACGGTAATGTGGAAAGACATCAAACTTAAACTGTATTAATTTAATTTTATATACTTTGTTAGACTTTTTTTTTTTTTTGGCTCTAGTGGCCTTTATTTGAAAGTATTTTGACAGGAAAGAGGGTAATGAGAGAGAGGGAATTAGACTATTTTTAGACTATTTTTCAGACTCCTGTTCTCCCGACCCAGAAATGAAATTAGAGACCAGAGGATACTTAGCAACCCTGAACAGGAGCTCCTAGTTTACATACTTTAATCAACATTAGATTCTCTTCTCTTTCTTTCTTTCTTTTCGTTTGTTATTTTACATTTTGAATTGCCTTGTTGCTGAAAATGTGCTATATAAATAAAATGTACCTTTACCTTACCTTACTTTATCTTTTCAAAAGGCTGCTGTTTTATATTATAACTGCAGGCTGCGTTTTATTGCACTCTGTTTGTTGCCCAGATAAGAGGCACATTCCGTTAAGTTGTTTTGTCGAACACACACTGAACGTGATTATTTACAACGAGCAATTGCTGTTATGCAAACTTCATTTGGGAGCAGATTGCATTTCTTTAATTTTATCAATGCAACGAAACATAATACATTCATATTGTAACGGGAGGTAAACTTAAAGCACCATCGTACAACAGAGTAGTCACGTGGTGGGTCATCCCTTCCAGGAAGCACTGCAGGGAAAATAAGCACTTAATCATGAATGCTCATGAACATATGCACTTAGTCGTTTTGATAATGGGCTAAAATAGCTCATATAAACACTTAAAGCCTGTGTTGCCTTCATCATAAGCTTTATGTAAGGTTTTTAATTTTTTTCGGCTCCAGACAGATTTGTTTTTTGTTGTTTAGGTCCAATATGGATCTTTCAACATTTTGGGTTGCCAACCCTTATCCATTACATTCCGAACCCTAACTAAAACTCAATTCACACCTAAGTCCTAAAACGAACCCCTGACCCAAAAACAGCATTTCCCCTTGTGGGGACAAGGCTTCAGTCCCCACAAGGAGGAATGGGTCCCCACAACATAGTATGTGTCAGGAAAATGGTCCCTACAAGGTATTACAAACAAACGCACACAAACAGTGGAGGAAATGCTGACAGCTGTGTTGTTAGCTAATGCCTTAAAAACAGACAACAGGCTTTAAATACTTCTGTTTAACAAGGAATATAAATGAGCCAAGAAAAACAAAAAGCTTTAAAAAAAGTGACAACATGGAGTGCCTAATATTCACCGACGGAGATTTCCTCTCTGGCACAGCTCGGATTTTACTGGCACCAGGCAGGAGCTGAAGGTGAGAGGTTAAAGGGTGGGGGTGGGGGGCGGGGACTGACCTTGTACCAGTTGCGGTCATGCTCTGTTGAACTGCTGTAATACTGAAGGACTTTAGGGATGGTGCTCTCATTGATGCCTTGCAGGCTTAGCTGCCACTCCCCCAGCTTTAAGAAGCACCTACATGGTGGAAATACACACACGCACGCACGCACGCACGCGCACACACACACACACACACACACACACACACACACACACACACACACACACACACACACACACACACACACACACACACACACACACACACACACACACACACACACACACACACACACACACACACACACACACAGAGCTTATAGTAGTTAAAATCTTCATTCAGATGTAGCCTCCATTATAACATTGTATAAACTAAAACTGTTCGAGATATTTTCAAACATTTAACTGAAAAAAAAATTTTGTAGGTTATAAAAATCACTAAAGTCAAACGTCAAAGTCATCATTGTTTGCTTTGTTGGGAGTTCAGAGTATTTTTCACATGACAGATGCCAGTCTGTTCATGTTAATACATCTAACCACAGTCAGATAAGAAGTACCACAAGGTTCAGTTCTTTCACTGCATAAATGCTTCCACATAAATTCACATTGCCATGTCGATGAACCTTTTCTTTCTTCATTGACAATGGACAATGACAATACATGAGGGATCTAATCAGTTAACGAAACAAATAAATATACCGTAAAGATGTAAAAACTGAAAACCAAAGTGACTGAAGTCCTTCGACCAGGACGACATTCATTGTACGTCCAGTAGTGATGTAAAGATCATTGGTGTCATCTTTGACCTAGACATTACATTATAGTCCATCCTTCATTTAATAGGCTTTTAGAGTGTTCCTCATCCTCTAAATAGCACTAATGTTTCAGTGCTTCTCTAACCATGTTTCAATCCAATGTTGCGATTTTTCAGCAAACCTTTGAAATGTCACAAAAAAGGGAAGAAAAAAAAGTGAATTAGGTATGTTTCCATCTACTGGTTTGGAGGACATAAACCAGGTAATGCAGAGTCATTTTGTCAGTTAGTGACGCTATGCATGGTTGGAATAAACGGGATGTAAAGGTTGCGACAAATCTCAGAAACATGATGTTTCTCCGCTCCATGCTGGAAGAATCGATTTAGACATTTTTCTGAGATTTGTGTCTCTAGAAAGGCACACAGACCCATCAGAGGATGGGAAAGTTCACTATGTCAAAAAAAATGTGTTTCCACCTCACCTTTTCACATGAATTCTTTCAGAAAAGGTAAAAACTACAACAATCGAGAGTCAAAACTTCATTGCAAATTTGGGAATGTTATTTCAAATTTTACAGTTTCTAACCTTTTTCTCATGCGATTCTTCTAAATATGAACAAACGATGGAAACAATTTCAGTTTGTTTCTCTCCTGGAGAAAACCATTAACCAAGGAATCACTGCAGCACAAAGTTTGTTTCTTTTCCAAAAATGCTACACTTGCTAATGTTAACTCCCACAGAACAGCTGGCTTAAACATATCGCAATTTACCAGAGAACAGTTACACTTTTTAATAATTGAAAATTTGGAAATGTTGAACTAACTCATCAAAAAATGATCTAATTGGTTATGTCGCTTATCTGTTGAGCTATGAAACTTCACTGAGGAGAACAGGAATCTATTAAGCATAAACAGATGCTAACAGGCAGAAGTCCAGCTAGTTGTGCCTGGTGGGGCTGAGTGGTGTAATTTACACACCTAGGCTAAAGCGAGCAAATGGCAAACACAGATTTTTCATAGATCCATTTATCAATAATGTGAATACTGTTTGGAGGGGTCCACTAATAAATTTCCCCATTGCCATTACATCATTTCTTTGCTTTCCCATGTGTTAGCAAAGGATTTATGCCAAAATTGCTTCCAAAATCTGTTAACATGCAGCGATTTTACAGAACATATGAAAGAAAGCAGAGCTATTGAGTCAGAGTGAAGTGTTGTGAGAGATGATGTGAACATGAGAAGTCCAGGTGTGCTCCATACCAGCACCCAACCTGCATTCATTAAAGTGTGTGAGGATGGGGGGCGGCGCGTCCTGGCTGACTTTATACAGGTGTTTTCTCCTTGCATGCATTCCTCAGAAAGCTGCTGTGTGGCAGAAAGAAAATGAAAAAGAGCCTTTTCAGCCTGCTGTCACGCTTCAGTCTCATCAGGTTTGAGTTACAGGATGGGAGGACACGGCCCACTGCTTTCACATGTGGCGTATGATTTACGCCACATGTGATTATACCCGTCTGATGCGAAGCTGCACCTCTGGCTGGTTTGGGTTACTTGACCAACATAAAGAAAAAAAACCCCAATGAAACGCAGACAAGCTCTTTACAAGGTAATTATCCTCTTGTCAGGACCAAACACAGCTGACTATAGCCCCGATAGTTTGAGGAACTGTAAACAACCTGTTCTGGGACTTGGATGGAGTTCCGAACTATCGTCGAACCATCATCAGAAAAATATGCCAGTCTTTTCTTCAATTGGTTCTTCTGTTACCAAGAGTTTCAGGACATTCAGAGTCTTGTCTGAAGTGAGATTTACAGTGCCTTCAAAACCCTTTCAAAGCCGTTGAACTATTTTTTTTTACATTTTGTCACATTAAAAGCAGAAACTTTAGTGGACATTTTGGAAGATTTGATTTGATAAAAAAAATCTACTAAATATTTCTATTAGTAAATTTATGAAATGCATTTGTATTTAGCACTGGTAAGACATCACTAACTATTTTTTATTATTATTTTTACTCCTTTTTCAGAACAGAATAACTCAAACTGAAAAAGTAAAAAAAAAAGATGACCAGTAAATATCAACTTTCAATTCTTGCCACAGAATCTCAGTTCGGTTTCCCTCTACTGATTTCTTCTTTCCAATATTTCAAACCTGAACAAAGTTGCCCCGCCCACTAACCTTCAAATGTTTTTAAAGGTCACCAAATGTCAACCTGACTGTCCATATTTACAAAACCACACAGAATGTGGTGTCAGTCAACTGTGCTAAGCTGGTACATGCTGCAAGAATTTCAATTTGTGCCGATAAAAAAAAAAGTTTCAAAATCAAACAAAACTTGGAGAATTATTTTTGCTGTTTGTGCAGCTAAAATGTTTGTAGCACAGCTGACTGACACAAAATCCATTTGATTTTGTAAATGTGGGGGAGCTGGTTGACCTTCGATGACCTCTACAAAAATGTATTAAACCTAAAGAAACTTTTGTTGCACAAACATTTGTCGCCAATGTGATTTGATCTGGATCAGGTGGAGGGGAACTTTGCACAAGTATTGCTCAGTAAAAAACATGTAAGATAGATATTTAGTAGTTCACAATACTGTGGTACGTTGTGCTGGTCGATCCCATAAAAACATTGTTTGTTGTATCATAATAAAATGTGCATTTGTAAGGTTTTTAAAGATGAGAGTGGAAAGTTATCACTTCTGTAAAATGTAGAGCATGACTTTAAGTGGAAAAGTTGAAACCAAATGGGCAATGTTCAAGGGATGAGTTTCTGAGAAATGTCAGTTTATGGAGCCTTTTGAACATTGTGATGTAAGATGGGTAATTTTTCTGGAAGATTACAACAATAAATACTTTACTAATGAATCCTCAGTCAAGTTATCACAGAGCCCAACTGAAAAAACAAACACAGCAATCTGCCATTTCATTAACATTTCTACTGTTTGTGCTTTTGTTGTAGTCATTACAACCAGATGTATAAAGCAGTGGCTGCTGTCTCCTACTCATGAACAGACCTGGCCATCAGCTTGTGGAGCTCCTGCTTGCGCTGATGGTCTTCAGCTGCTATGGCATGTTGGGCTTGCTGCTGGACTCCCTGGACAAAATGCTGCATGTGCTGGAAGGCATCAATCTGTCAAGACGCAACATAGTCAGCGGTCAGCTTTTTAACATTTACAACCATTTATCCGTTTATTAGGCATTGTGCTGGAGAGAAGGACATAAGAGATGTTAAAATCATTGAAAATCTAAATAGCAAGCAATGAATGCAACAACAGCTCATCATCTATTGAGAAATTTGTCTCAGTGATGATGAGTCAATGTCCTCTCCAACAGTACATTGTTTTTTCCCCTCTGCTCATCTGTGTTTAATATCTGTTGAGAAATGCAGTTGGCTGTGTTAGCATTAGCGCTGACGCTCACACTTACCTAAGCCCCCAAATGAGTTCCTCACTTTCAACAAAGAGACGCCATACTTTTGACAGCCAAACAGCATCTGTTCTGGCTCCACCCACTGCTGCCTTAGTTACCAAATATAAGCAAAAACTAAATATTAAAGAATACTGCATTATTTTGTGTGATGTAAGAGCTGGTTTTCTACTGAGAATTATTCCCATTGATTGTGGGGACATCTGCCTTGCGTTGCTCATTCTATCAAAGCATAAAACAGAAGCATAAAACAGAGAGGTTATGCTCTGAACTGGTTCACCTGTTCTCCAGACATCACATAACAAAAAAAATGAAACAAGCTGGAGCAGTGGAGAGTTAGAAAGCACAGGTTTAGGTCATCCACAGCTGCTTTTACTTACATTTTATCCATCTTTGGATTAAAAAATAAATAAATATAAGACTAGCATTAAAAACTGAGTTCAATAACTAATTATCATTATTAATGTTTTCCTCTTGCTGTGTGAAATGTTTTAGATTTTTTGTTTGGTTAACCTAACTGGTAACTTATGTAATCCTTGCAGCTGTGACTAATGTTCTGAAAGTGTTTAGGAAAGTTTTGGTCATGTTGGTGAAACAAGTTGACTGGATGATGCTGCTATTACAGGAATTACCTGTAATAGCAGCATCAGAGAAGCAGCATCTACTTTCAACATCAATACTTTGCTGTTTATTTTATTTGGATGTGAAGATAATGATTCAGTATTTATAAGAAACATGATTAGTTAGAGGACACACACAGTCTTCTACTCATCACGACCTTCGCTGCTGTTTTTTTATCAATTCAATCAGAAAAATAATTTTTATACTGACAGTTTCTATGGAGCTGATAAATAAAACTTAAAAATAATAGATAAGTACAAAGAAGGTGATGCATCTTGATAGGCTTTAAAGTTAGTTATTCACTTGTGTGTTTATAATAGTAATATTAATCCTTTTATCAATCTGATGTCGTTTTAACTTTATTTATATCTAGAAATACAAAAAAAAAGTTTGAGCAGTTTCATGTTTTAAATGCCTTTCAGGAACATCTAATGATGTAGGAGTTACCTTTCCAATACAAAGTCTGTTTTTGTAAGAGAAGGTTTTAAAAGGAGTCCCACGGGGCTCAACCTTAGGCCCTGCTTTGTTTTAATTCTTAGCTAAAGTGTTCATTTATGCAGATGACAACAGACTTTACTGAGTTTGCTGTACTACGATGCTGGCTGCTGACAAACTTCAAACTGCTCGGCTTCAATTGGACTCTTAATGTGAACAACAAAAATCTTTTTCAGAAATTGTTAACTATGTTGGTATGTTGAGCCCAGAGGTATTATTAAGAAATAAGAATCTTATAAACATGGTAGTCTTTTTAGGGGAAATACTGAGCATTTAGTAAAAATGCTGAACTTTAATTATTGACATATTGATTTCTTTTGAAAAGTCCGGCTTAATGTTGACATTATCTAAATGCATGCTGTTTAATTCACTCTACATTATTTTCTAGATTCATTTAGTGAAAAAGACTTGCACATAACATCACAGTTGTGGTGTTCTGTATGTTCTGTTTCTTTGCCTGTCAATAAGCCTTAGAAGACAACAGCTGTAGTATATTTTTATGTACAGTATAAAGCTTTGAGTACATTAATATCTTCACACAACTGCTATGATTTGTGCTCCTTAAATTAGCTACTCTTCAAATACCTAGGATATTTTTTCAGAGGTTGGAAGAACTACGTAGATTTTTAATCCTCAGAGGATATGAAAAGGTTGATACTTTCATCTGTAAGTTTGTAGCTCTTTTAGACTCCTTTATTGGAAGACTGATTTTCTTAAACTGAACCTTTTCCTGTTGAGTTGCTTAATTTTATTTAGGTATTTCCAGTTTAATATCAAATGTTTATCTTGTAACTTGTATTAGTATCACATACAAATCCTGATTGTTAATAATGATAATGAATAGGATCCTGGAGAATTTCTATTAATTATAGTAGATGGTTTATTACCATTAAAAATATAAATATGTCGGTGCACTGACCAAACGTAAGCTCTTGCCTTGTATCGTGTAACTTGTATTAGTATCACATACAAATCCTGGATAAATAAAGGTTACAAAAACAGAAATAAGATTAAATGATGTGTATAATTTACAGAATTGTTCTTTGAATCTCAAACAGACAAGCATTATGCTTGTTAATAAACCTGAATGAAACCCTAAAGAGACAGTCGGACCATACTGACATACTGGATTGAAACAAACAAAGTGATGACCACATTTTATGTGACCAAGTGGATTTTCCTACCTTGCGGCTACTCTTCCACATGTACTTCATGTATGCATATGTGACGTGTGGGTGGGTGGTGGGCAGCGGGTGGTCGAGCTGCTTGGAGGGGTCAACACCAAGGAGGAGCACGAGGGTCTTATGGGCCAGAGCCTGGAGGGGAATGCAGCACATTTAGCAGAATTACTTAACAAACTGAACAGAACTTTGTTTTTCATACATATACTTTAATACAAACAGATAAAAACAGATTTTTAGATTTTTACTGGTGGTGTAATGCATCTTTCTATTTTCCAATGGCAGCACATTCAGTGATGTTGGATTCTAATATGTTGCAAATTATAACAACACTTTCTACCATCTTCTCCAACTTATTGGAATACCAGTGGAATACCAGAGGTTAAAGATGGAACAAATCCTGTTTCATTAAGAAGATATGCACTTTAAGTTTCCACACAGCATGACTCAGGCTCATCTTCACTGCTTTTATTACTGGCAGCTTAGAAAAACTTAAATGAAGTTTAATTTATACCTGCACTTAACTTCCTCTGAGCCTTCTAATAATGATAATTAATAGAATCCTGGAGAGCTTCTATTAATTACAGTAGATGGTCTATTACCATCCTATATAAATATGTCAGTGCACTGACCAGGCGTAAGCTCTTGCCACAAAGGCTGGCATATTTCAGCCAAGTTCTCATATCTTCATGGGGGCTGATGACGAGAGAGCGGACCATCAGGATCCGCTGCCAGTCTTCCACAATGCGCTGACAACCCTGAAGGAAAACACACAGAAACATACACCCTCAGCTATTGAAACTCAAGAAAGCACATAGTAAGAGAAGTGAGCTCCGACTCCCCACAGCATGATCCTGCCACCACCATGTAGTATGGTGGGACATGTTGTCCAGGGGTGTAGTGTTATTTTTCTTCCACTGTTTTTTTGAATCAAGGTTCAATCTGGTCTAGTGAAACATGTTTGCTGTCTCGCGGCATGGCTTGCAGCAAATTGTAAACAGAAGTTCTTCTTGTTATCAACAACGGCTTTCTTCTCTGCCACAATACCACAAAGGTTGGATTTGTGGAGACTAGAGCGGTCCTGTCAACAAACACTTCTGCACTTTTATACTTTGTGTTGATTTGTTTCATAAAACCCCCTTTTGTTAACTTGAAAAACGTGAAAAGGTTCAAGTTGTTTTCCTAGTCCTGTGTGGTGAATCTGTTCATCACTGTCATAAACCAAAGACTAACCAAGCTTTGTATCAAACTGATCCCACAAAACATTTTAAAAGTTGCTGATTTTCTTGTGGGAACACAGATAGCAGAAGCCAGTACTCATGGCTTCTCTAAAACAGTTTTCATATCTGGAAGCAAATCAGAGCAAAAACACTGAGAGTAACAATGGATCAGTCTGAGACACTGCTGAGTCTCCACATGCCTGCAGACGGGATGTTTTCCATTAGCAACAGCATCTGCTTCACATCGCATGCTTGCATTGCACACGTGAATGAAGATTGAACTACTATAAGTTGCGTGTGTGTGTGTGTGTGTGTGTGTGTGTGTGTGTGTGTGTGTGCGCGTGTGTTTTTCTGAGCATCGAGTACCTGCAGCCTCTCCCACCAAGTTTCCCTGATGATGTCCCTCCGCTCCGGCACCAGTTTGTACTGGATTACTTCCTCCAGCTCAGACAGCATCTGGCAGGACACCATGGCCTGGGAAACAAACACACACACCTTCAGTGATACTCTTTAGCGACACATTTTATTGAAACTGAAACATTCATATGGTACAGGAGAGGAAAATGTGTTGAAAGGACAATCTGAAAGAAAAATTTAAGTTGACTCTGTAACCCAAGAATCCAGTTTCCAACAGAGTTCAGTCTGATGAAGAGTTTTTAAGAAAATTAGGTACACTGTATAAATTACTCATACAAGAATCAAAAGGGTTAGATTTTACCAAGCCTGCTGTTTTCTATTTTTAACTGATAATCTCAAGAACTGCTATAAGAAATCCACTCATGAATCCAAGCATGAGTGGGTCAGAGAACCAGGTGATGAATCTGTTTCCCAGCAGATATAATGAGAAAAATGATCTTATGTTGACGGTGTGATGAGCGCTCACCCCATAGGCACGGCTGTAGCTCTCTCCAGCCATGGCCGTCAGCTCAGCATCCAGGAGGTCTCTGGCTTTGTCAATGCACTAGGTTATTCACAGAAATAAAAGCAGACATATTACATCATTCGTTTTTCATTATAGAATTCTAGAATATGATTTTAAATAATGATAAAGATGCAGATTAATTCAACATTTCAATAATCATGTTTCCAATAAAACATTTTCTAAAAAAAAAAAAAGAAAAAAAGAAAAAGAAAAAAGCCCTCATTTCATTTGGTTTGGATAAAAGTGATAAAGAAGAGAAGTTACATTTCCAGTCTCTAGCCAGTCAGCTCTGAGATCACAAGACAAAAATTAAAGCTGCAATCTTTACCTCACAGTCTGGAAAATTATTGAGACTAGATTGTTTTTAATAAATATTTTACTCATCAACTCCTAAATTTAGAATGTTTCTTTTTATCCACCTGTTTAGTTGTCTGACAGCCACAATAACAAGAAAGAACAAGTAGTTTTACACTATGGGAAGATGACAAAAGGAGCCCCACCATATGTGGCCCACACATGTTTAATATGTTAATTCAGTCTAGTGAATGTTCTTCCTATAGGGGCGTGGTATAGGGGGGAAAAGTGAAGACAATTCTAGGGGCCCTAACCAGCTGGGGGCCCTCCACAATTTAATTATTTATTTTTTGTTCATAGGAATAAAATAAAATAAATCAGGGTTCTGTCAAATACTAAATTAATCATATTATATTTTCAAAGATTGTTTTTAGGAGTAAAAATGTAATGTTACCCCTCCCAGACCAAAAAACACACATCCATTTTCGCCCTGAACTATGCCACGAAACGACTGTGCCAGTTACTACGCTGCTAAGAAAAGTTATAAAATCAGGTTTTCAAAAACAAAATAGAGAGCGGGAGAGAGAGAAAAAGACAAGAGTGTTAATTTATAACCCAGTTTTTCTCCAAGAGAGGTGGGTAGACTGTGTGAGATTATCAACCATTTAGTCGCGTTAGCTTAGCTACAAACTACTGTTTGCCTCCATTTCACTAGCATTTAATGAATTAAGGAAAAAAAATTACCAACATATTCATATATTAACTTGTACCTTTCACCACACATAACAGATGAGACAGCAGCAGCTCTGACCTGCCCTCTCCTAAGTGAAAATAAAGCTGCAGTATTTTATATAAATATGTTTTCACATATTTTTTTAAAACTGTCATTATGTTGTGACAGTATGGTATGAGAGGTAATCTGTTCAAATATTTCCTCTGCTTTCTCCCAGGGTTCTCTAAAAACAACCAGTCAGTGGCACAGAGTTTTAGTGCTGTCAATCACAATCTCATGTGGTGCTGCTCATCCTTCCTCCCCCTTGATTTGTGCCGTGCTGCAGCTAGCATAGGACAGAGTTGTGCAGATTCAAAGTGTAAATGCTGTTTAGTTAGCATAGCTACCAATGACGGCAGATAAGCGGTTTCTTGTTATAAGTTGTTTCTCCACCATTAGCACATTTAGCAGTGAGTGAATGAGGCTAATTCACAGTGCTAAGAACGTCCTACTAGTTCTGATTGGTTGTTTTGGTCAGAACGGTGCATTACTTTAACCAGTAATAGTAATTCAGGAAGATGGAGGAGATTGATTGTTTTCACAGATTATCTGTCTCATAACAAACTGCTACAACATGGTGACAGCTTTAACAAATATGGAGAAAATCAGGGTTCTGTCAAATATTAAATTAATCATATTATATTTTCAAAGATAATATTTTTTATTAAAGTTACATACTGCAGCTTGAATAAAATGCAATTACATAGCATTTTTGAGAAGTGTGGATTGCTTTATGTGTATTTTGCATGTTGCTTTTGACTGTTGCTCGTTGGGAGAGACATTTCAGTAATCTCTAACTAACAGAAAAAATTTAAGCAACCTACTTGCATACTGGATGTGGACTGTTGGATGTTAAATTCATGAGCAGTAAATATTGTGCTAATTATCAGAATCGAACCAAAGAAAGCAAGGCAGATGCAAGCCTTTAAAATTGTGACGCTTTTTATGAGTCAAATAGACTCAAAAAATTGTAACAGCAGCTGCGCGGGTGGGCCCAATCTAATTTTTTGTCAGGGGGCCCACAATTCCTGACGGTGCCCCTGAGTTTGGTTATAATCCACCTTTCATCACTCATCTTTTTGTCACTTTAGATTCCATAATCTGGTTTTAAATTTGCAACGCCCTGTGAGAATTTCACATATAATTAATAATGAAAAAACAGGGTGTACAGATTATCCTTAACCAGTGGTGGGAAGTAATGAAGTACAAGTACTTCGTTACTGTACTTAAGTACAATTTTCGTGTATCTGTACTTTACTTAAGTAGATTTAATAATGGATACTTTCTACTTTTACTCGACTACATTTTACAGTAAGTATCTATACTTTCTACTTCAATACATTTCTATACAGCGTTTCGTTACTCGTTACATCCAAGATGCATTTCGGTTTTTTGATTGTTCGTTAGTTTGAAAGTATCCAATGGCGAGAGCGGAATCAGTCCACTGAACCAATGAAAGTGGGAAATAACCATTAGGCCATTAAACCATTGAGCACAGCGTCTCCTGTCATGAATGTTACATATAACGCTAAACTCCTTCACGTCCTGGTTATTGAATAAATGTTAGCGCCATTAAAATAATCTCCATGTAGCAGTTACAGTCATATTCAATAAATTAGAATATGGGTTCCAATGAGACTCAATTGTCGCAAGTCCGGCGACATAGGCGGGCATACCCGCCCACAGAGTCAGCCGTACCCCCCGACCTGGAAGGTGTTTGTTGTTTTTACTTTAGAATGGCCAACTCTCCATTATTTCTATATCAATTTGATACATTAGAGGCTTCCGCACTTCCCATATCTGTACTTTTTGTCACTATTTTCAGGAGTTGAAACTGTTTTAGCCGTTAACATGTCGTAACCTGCTTTTCCAAGCAGCCTCTAAATGCAGCATGAGTGCTAAGACGCTCGCTTGGTTTACAAATGTGGGGCAGTGAAGGAGACCTGTTGCTGCTGTGTAGAGCTACTCAGGTGTGCTAGAATCATGGCAGCAAAACGCAAAGAACTTTGCATATTCAGAGGGATCAGTTTGAGATCACTGCTTTAAAGAGCCTGGACTTCACACCGGCAGAGCTTTGTGGAGTGACTGCTCACTGGATAGATCCTGAAAGTCTTGAGAGAGCATCGGTAGCTCTTGCTTGCAGGCGACTTAAAGGTCCCCACACATTTGACGTATTGGCTGGTCTCCTCAACAATATTCATACTGAGTACAGCATCCGGGAGAAAATTGTGAGAACCACAACTGACAATGGCTCCAATTTTGTTAAGGCCTTTAGGGTTTAGGGCCCTGATGAAAACAAGTCTGGACACATCTAGTGTAGGAAATTTAGCTGAAGGGCACCAAGTAGTGGAAGCAAATGAAAATGAAGATGACGATGCTCTGGGAGTGGAGGTAGAGGCTGTTGAGATTGGATCTCTCTTGGATGAAGAAGATGATAGTTCAGAATATCAGCTACCAAAGCAATCGCTGTGCCTGTCATGTGTTTAATCTGATCTCAACAGTGGATGCCACCAAAGCAAACTCAAATGAGACTTACAAAAAGCTTTCACGTGCATCATTTGCCAAGTGTGGGGGTCTGTGGAACAAGAGTGCTCGATCTACAATAGCTGCTGAGGTAATTGAAAGAGAGTGTAAGCTCCAACTCATCCGCCCCAATGACACCAGGTGGAACTCCCTGTTTCTGGCGGTGGAACATATACTGAGGATCATCAAAGACAATGGAGAAGGGGCCATTAGAGCAGTTTGCATTGCACTTAAAGTTCCCATGTAAGTGACACTTAATAGCACTTTTTTGTCAGTGAGTCTGAAATAAGCATTACTGATACCAGTACTGCTGAAAATGTACCCTACACAAACTAGTTGGGAATAAAATCAAATTACACAAACATTCTGATGGCAATATAACTTTTTAAGATGTTTGTTTTTTTTATCAGGCGCAATTGCTAGTGAATTGTAACTTATGAAATGTTATATAACTTATAAAATAGTTAATACTAACATGCAATATAAATATACATTAAATTGTATAATAGTTTAGTTTTTTAACAGGTTAAATCCTGCTGAGCTTGCTTTCCTGACTGAGTATGTTGCAACCATGAGACCAGTGGCCAAGGCCCTAAACATAATGCAGGCAGAAGCAGACGTCCACATGGGATGGCTGGTGCCCACCATAAACCTTCTGATTGTGAAGCTTTATGGTGGGCACCATAAAGCCCACCATGAAGTGGCTGGCTAAGTTCTGCCAGCCACTGATCGATGCACTTTCAAGGAGGAATACATCAGCGCTTTGGACCCATGCTTGCTGACCCTGAACTCATTGCAGCAGCGATTCTTCTTCCAAAGTTCTGAACATCCTGGACAAGCAATGATGACATGCTGAAAATGGGTAAATCATATAAATTGTTCCTCAAATGGCCATTTAAAAAAAATAAAAAATACATTTAGAATCCTCGTATTGTTCTCAAATTCAAAGAACAATTCCTGGTCATCAGAAAATATGACCTATAAATCAAAAATGTAATACATTACAGAGTGTGTATAGCAGTTTATTATTTGAATAAATTATATCCAGTCTTCACCTCCCTTATTTGTTTCTCTCATACCACGAAGGAGCAAAATTGTAGGTGCTACCCATTATGGTCATATATTTGTAGTTGTTAAGACCTACTTTGTGGTTTTAAAAGTACATTGGTGACATTTATGTATCATTTATAAAATTTTGATGAATTATGTTTCCTATGTGGTATTAATTTTGATTGTTCTGTATAGGACTGGACTACATCAAGACAAATCTGGATCAAGAGCCAATGCAGCTCGTTCGGAACAACTCAAGCTCATCAGATGAGGAGGACTACTTCAGAGTCATTAAGAGCAACATTCAAGAGACTACCAGACAGCTAGATGCATATTTGGCCAGCACAAGTGATACCATGGATATTCTCAAGTCAGTTCCGGCAGTGTTTAATTTGTCTTTAAAAGTAAACACACCTTTGCCCGCCTCAGCAGCCTGTGAAAGACTCCAGACTGTTGTTTTCATCAGTATAGCAGGACAAATTTTCTCATCCAAAAGAGTCAGGCTGGACTCTAAAAACTTAGAGAACCAACTTCTGCTTAAGCTGAACAAGAAATTCTTGCCGTGATATTGAAATGATAAGTTCATGTGGTGTTATGGTTAGAGTAGGCTGACTGAAGCTGGTCCCCACACTTTCTTCAAATCAATGTCAAATGTTTGTGCAGCAAAATTTGAGTTTCTCCTGTTTTGTCTTTGAAGATATCAATGGCTGTTTAAAGGTCATTTTGACTTCGTAAATAGGGTTGGGGACTGGTTGACCTTTGGATCTTTAGACATTCATTAATATCTTCTAAGGTAAGCAATACAAACAAAAATTCTGCATAAACATAGCGCAAATGTTTGACACCAATTTTGTCTGATTTGAAGAATGTGGGGGGACCAATTTCATTCAGATCAGGCGCACCCATATACAGAGGAGCTTGATACAGAACTTTATGTGGCTGTTCCAAGTTGGACTCCTCTTCTTTGATTTTATGTCCTCAGCCCCTTTCTGTTAAGAGTTTTCTCAAAATAGCTGGCAAAAAAGTGAAGTTCATGTTTTGTTAGGACGGAAGACTAGATGTATACAAATCGCTTGATGTTTGTTAGGTCAGCTTAAAGTCCCTTTTTTCAGGGAAACAATTTTCTTTTGAATGTGTTTATTTTGAATTAAAACATTTCAAAGGTATACTAATTCCTCTCATTTTGCCTAATTACATTTAACCCTGCAGGTCATCCCTGAAATTCTTATGTATAGAATAACATCTAAATCTAAACTGTCAGAGGGTAAACACAAAAAAAACATGCTTTATCTGCAGCATTGCTCATTAAAATGGTACATTACTGATGTATTAAAACTAAATACGATAGGTACACTTAATGACATTATATAAGCCGTTAGGTAATACAGTCGGCAAGTACTTTTACTTTTAATACTTAAGTAGTTTTAAAAGCTTGTACTTTACTTTTACTCAAGTAAAATATTAATGTGGTACTTTGACTTTTACTTGAGTAAATTTTTGTCTGTGTATTTGTACTTTTATTTAAGTAGACTGATTGAGTACTTTCTCCACCACTGTCCTTAACTTATTTTTCTTATTACTGGGCATTTAAAATGAGCTCTTCCAGTGTTTTTCAAAGTGGGGGTTGTGGCCCCCTGGGGGCTCTAGGGAGGCCTCAGGCAGTTTGAGGGAAGATGACAAAAAAATCAAATTACAATAATAAATCTAAAGATATTTTTTATCATAACTTTTAAATTATAATTTTTTAAAAAAAAGTGGAATATATTTTTACATCTTTATCCTTATATGTTAAAATAACATACTGAAATGTTATTTGCCATGCTCATCTATGTAAATTTATCAAGCTGCTTTGCTCCTCAAGCTAGCAGAGCTAACACAAAATGGATGAGTGTCTGATGAAACAAAGAATGAAGTAACTGTCCAGCAGTCCTGCTGCACATAGAAGGTATGTTTAAACTAAAATCAGAAGGCATGGGGCAGCATTTATGATACACTGATGTAATATTTATTGAATAGTGAATAAAAGAAAGAAAAAAACATTCTAAAAGTGAATGTTTCTTCACATATTTTGTCTGCCCCAGACAGAAACTAATGCTGTTTGGAAAGGGAAAGCCTTAAACTACTAGGATGATCCTGGCAATAAATTTGGATTTATCTTACCTCTTTACAGTTCCTCTCTTCTTCTACATATTAATAAACTTATTATTAATACACTTACCTCAAATAAATAAAAAAGTTGGAATTCCTCAAAAATTACAAGAAACTGGAACCAGAAAGCTGCCAAACATTTTATGAACAGAGGTAGATGAAGTGTTGAGAACTGCCATGCAGCATTTATGTAACCATGAACTTGGATGACAAATGAGGTTCAGAAAGCTTTGTAAAATGTGTCCACATTGGGAAATAAACAGACAGAGGGGGTAGAAGGTAACAGATTAAATGGTAAATGGACTGAACTTGTATAGCGCTTTTTCCAATCATTTTGACCACTCAAAGCGCTTTACACTAGTCACATTCACCCATACAAATGCTCACTGATATGCGGATCAGTAGGCAAGTTGGGGTTAAGTGCTTTGCCCAAGGGCATATTGACATGAGGAAGTTGGAATTGAACCTACAACCTTCCGATCATAAGACAACTACTCTCCCCACAGAGCCACGGTCGCCCCTTTCATCTCTTTTTAAAAATAAAAAGACATGAAAACTCTGAAAAACATTTTTTATATTTCCAGAGGTTATTTTTATAAACATATAAAACTTATATATATTATTTATGTCGCCATAGATTCACCCCTAAAAACTATTTGGTTGGCATCCTGTTTGTAGGCATTTCTGCTTTCTGCTGAATTATTTGCAGAAATCTGGCCATCTGACTTCTCCTGCAAATGCAGGACTTGTCTACACCCACAGAGTTGGCAAACAGCCTATCACCACTAAGAGCCCTGAGGAGTGGAAACACTTCCTGACGGAGAGAGATGATGGAGATAAGATGACGGGGACAACCAAGGACACAGATATTCGTCCAATGATTTCTGGGGCCTTATTGGCTGCAGCTTCTGGCAGCTCTTATTATCAGGGAGAGAAAATAAAGGAGAAAACTGAGGAAACTCTTGGAGGAGCACATAGCTCTTTCAAAGCAACTCCCACCAATTTTTTATTTTTTACGGGGAGGGAAAGCAGGGATGGCATGCCAAAACATCCTGAAGCACTAATAAGACGTGGAGTTAGGACACTGGGCTTGATACGAGGTGACAATGAGGCTGTTTCTCCATGCAGTTCTAGAGCTGTTTACTCCTGAATTACTGCGCCGGGGCCAAGCTGCAAATATGCAGTCCAGACGACTCCCAGTAAATGCAGTGTCTAGCTTCTGGCAGCACAAAACAGCAGCTAACCAGCCCTCTGCTCTCTTACGTAAGGCTGCACTTATTCACATAAGATCAGGGCTCTGTGATGTAACTTTGTTATTAGAGCCATGAAGACAGAAGGCTCTTTTAAATAACCAACAGTGGAGGTCTGAGTTCCCCAGGAGTTTTATAGCATTACAATTCAGACAATAATTTCAGTGAATCTTTTTGGAATTATATGCACCAGACAACACAAAGGAGCACAACCCATGGTGTACTTATTCTTATTCTGCTTAGCAACACGGAGCAGGAACATTTAGTTTTACACATCACTCAACCCAGAACAGGAATAAAACCTACTAGTTAGAACAACCTAAGGATTTAGAGAAACTATTAGTTTATAAATAATGAAGTAATTTTCTTGTTTTGTTTTTTGTTTTGTTTATATTTCCTCTAATTCATGTAAAGCACATTGAAATGTGCTTTACATAAAAGCACATTTCATAAAGTATAAGTGCCTTATGCTGCACATGTGCTATATAAATTAAATTACCTTACGACACTGTGAAGTGGAATAGATACTACATACGGTAGTAAAAGAAATATATGACAGAGCAAAGGCCAGTAAAAAACTTTTTATAATAACACAATTTTATTGCTTAAGATGCAATATGATTCTAACATCACTTTTAGTCTTAAGCTTGAAGTAAGAAAAAACTTTAAGCATAAAAACAGAAGAGAAATGAAACATTTCACATTAACTTTTAAAAAATAGAAAGCAAACTCATTAGTAAACTCTGCCTTTTATATTAATCTTAACTTTCAGTCTAAAGTTTGAATTATGACAAAGTGATTTTAAATTTCTTATCTATATATTTTTCACATCACAGATTAGTAGGTAGCTGCCCCTGAAAAGAAGGAAAATGCATCCAAAGTGAGCGACCCCACACTTTGGACACATTTTATCTCTTTCTTGGTAACGCTTCTTCCTCCATCACAGCTAATAGCACTTAGTACTCATCAATAGTTCATCGGCACAACAAAATCCTCCAGCAGAGAGACAGTGCGCTAGGCAGTTAAACTACTTAAAGAAGCCTTGAGGCGGATCATTTGGACTTTTAAAAATCAAGATTCTCTCATCGTTTAATGAATCATTAGTCCTAAAAAATTTTTGCAAGGCACCAATTGTCACACAGACCACAACTGGAAACTTTAGACATCAACTCGAGAAATTTTCCTCAAAATTGACCCTTGGAGCACATGTCTGGATGTTAATAATGAAAGCTACAGTCCACTGAATCAAAGGAAGTTCTGTGTGAGGATGACACACTCCATCTGGAAAACCGCACATTTAAGCCCCCACTCTTCTCCTCTGTGCTGGGTGTGTGTGTGTGTTACATTGTGAGCTCCAGCTATTCTTCAGGCACTAAGCAGGTTCAGAGACCTACTAGCCGCACCTGGATGTAATCTCAAAATTAGAAGGAGAATGTCTGTGATGAGAAGGCGGGTCATTGGAAGCAAATCTGAAGAGGACAAGAACAGGGCAACTGGATGAGCAACTGATTACCGCTTGTTGACTGCTGAAGCATGCTGTCGGTGTGTTCTTCATTTGCTTTAAGCACATGCAGCTCCAGGGAGTCTGAGCTCATTGACAAAAGCCCAACCTTCCTTAAACTGGAGGAAAACCATCATCCTAACCTCCACCAGACCACGGGAGGAGTCGCCTGGTTCGGCAGCTGAACGCTGAAAAATGAGCTGCACTTACATAACATTTCCACACCAAAACGTTCCATGTGGAAAAGAAGACAAAGAACCAACAAACCTTGTGCATTTCATTATTACTATCATTAATGAAGCGTCAAGAGTCGATGAGAGGAGTTCGATCCTTTCTGGGCAGTAGAAAAAAAAACACTGACGTGCTAATAAAATGGAAATAATTGTAATAATCATAAAGATGAAGTGAAATTTCACGAGCTTCATGGCCAGACGGATCCAAAAAGTGCGTGACTTTATGAGAACACTTTCAAAAACATAAACCTTCAAAGTACATCCTGCTCGGCATTTATGTGGCTGAGTAATAATGCAACCCACCTGTTGAGCCAATGAGAAAAGGTCCTGATGGAGAGCTAGAACTGCTCTGTAAAAAGCGCCGTCGTGTGTGTCTCTGGGGATCATACATGTATACTCCTCCATGCTATCCCAGTGTCCTGGAAAAACAAGAAAACTGGTTGATAAATAACCAAAGACCATGTGGTGAAACCCTGCATAGTGCTAGTGTCTGATTGATGACTGATGAAGGAACATGGCCGTTACCTAGACCCCAGGCAGCTGCAGCGGCCATACGCGCCATCTTGGCCTGAGTCTCTTCACTGACCAGCGTCCACTCTTCACAGCACTGCTGGTGCAGCTGACCCCTGGAGAACATCAGGCACCCACATCAGGAAAAGTTCATCCCAATTTGACCCCTACCACCTTCACAGAAATAAACTCAGTCACCACGTTTCCATCCAGATTTTTTTCTGCTCATTTTGAAAACTTAAAAAAAAACCTTCCTACATATTTTGGGAAGGTTTTTACGCTCATTTGGGGTGGTTTTTGGATTTTCTGAAAAAGAGTTGACAGGCTAAAGGGACAGGCTATGTCAGAACACAATAAGTCCTGACATAGCGACCGTTCCCCGGGGTTTGCTCAAGTGTATCATTAGCTTGGTGGGCCACTAGGCTTTAATTGCCCCCCCCACCAGGCTAATCATTGTGTTTTTATTGTTAGAATTAAGCCAAGTCTAGAAGTGGTGCCTTGAACTAGGGGGCACCATCCCCGCACCTGTTTGTTGGTCTCACACTGTTATTTCCCAGTTATGATGGCTGTTCATGCAAATCCAAAACTTTCCACATTTTGAACACAAAAACATGGCGGGCTGTTGGTGGACTGCCACACCGCTCCTAGTATTGGGCTCAGCAGGTTTTCTGGGGGAAACCAATTTCCCAATCTACTTGTGGATCTGTGCATCAAAAATGTCCAAGTCCAAACCTCCAGGACGGAGAAGCGGGCCTTCTAGGATGGAAACTGACATGATGTTTGACATGACTAATTCTGTTTTCTGCTGTGCTTTTAGTGGAACTTTGCAGTTTGATTTTCATGGATGTTGATTTTAAATGATCATTAATACAGCAGTATTAGCCACTTTTATTTTTAATAACTTAACTGTTACATGTGGTGTCTATTTTAGACTTACAGTAAAAAAAGAGTAACTTATGAAGATTGCAATGTGCAAATTAGTTATTGACAGTGAATATAATTTTCAAGCAGAACAGGGCAACTGGTTGAAATATTTTGTTATTGTTGAAAAATAAAGACATCTGAAAAAAATTTAATCTGTTTTTGTATGCATTACATATTCGGTCCATAACAACATGCCATAACAGATTAAAAACATGATTTACATTGTGTTAATTAAAAATTATTTACATTTTACATTTAATTTTGTCGACTAAATTGACAGATTTAGTTGACTAAAATTTTATCATAATTAGTCGACTAAACTAAGACTAAAACAAATCTGATGACTAAAACTAAATGATATTTTCGTAAAACGACTACACTAAATAAAGTTAGAATAACAGATGTAATTTTAATATTAACATTGGATCTGACTAAGTTGTTTTGGTTGGCCTGGTTGAAACACGCCTTGATTGCATTTTGAGACATTTTAAAAATTAGTTCAAAATTTGCATGAGAGTTTGATGGAAACATGGCTGGTGAGCTGAATGATTCATCTTGATGATCGGACAGATCAACCACAGATAGTACTGTGACACTGCAGGAATGCTACAAAGCAGCAAAAAAGAACAAACTCACGGCAACTTCCAGTATTGGCTTTTATGCATGGCTGTTCATGCAAATGTTAACTTTTTACTAATACATACTGTTCACATTTACTTTTGCTGTTAGTGATTGTACTAAAAGCAACGTTGGCTGAAGCAGACAAGCACTTCTGGCGGAAGATGTAAGGAAACTTCAGCAGAGATAAAAAACAAGCTTTCTATCACATCTTCCATCGTTTATTTTTATTTCTTTGTTGGCATAAAAAAACAAAAACTTCTCAAACCATTCATTGTTTTGAATGGTTTGAGACTGAGCATACTAAAACAAACAAATGTGTCCTTAGGGGAAATGTGTATGTAACCAAGACTAATTATTCAACAAAGATGGATTGATTGTGCTGCAGATCAAATTGGCTACATATGTTTAACAGGCAGGAAGCCAGAGCCAAGCAAGAAAGAGGCAGAGGAGCAGTCCGAGGAAAGGACCACTTGATGGGGGTCACTGAAGCCGTTTTCCATCTGCCTGTTACATAACTGCATAAACTATCTGCTTACTTTGTGCATGTATGTCTGTGTGTGTACAGTAGATTATTACTCAAATCTTGGTTCTGAATGAACCAAGATGGTGCCAGTGTGCATGGCACGCCGTCCGACTCGCTCTCTTTGCTTCGACAACGAAGCAAAGAGAATTTTATTACTTCTAGATTTGTTCTTTTCGCTCTATTCGTACATTTATGCTTCTATGGTTCCAGTGCCTTAATTTTTTATGATCATCAGACGCTTCTGGACATTAAAACATCGGTAGATCTACAATTTGAATGTGGTCTGGGTCCGAGAAACAGAGGCTTTGAGTTCCTCTCAGACATCCCCGCTGAGCTGCCCACATCTTATAACGGAAAGGCGTCCCTGTCGAAGACGTGGTAAACGTGGAGGATTGGCGGTGAGGATTAAAGTCTCCTCAACTTGGATGGTGTCCTCATTTCCTGGATGTAAGACGCCGTTGGATTTGTCACGTTTTTCCGGGTTTGTGCGCCTCTCGGATGGATGTGGAGGAGCTTTTCTATTACTGATGACGGCGGGATAAATGGAGGAATGTGGACTGTGCAAATCTCAAGTGGTTGAACGATGTCTCCACCACAACCGTCTCCTTGGCGTTGCTTAATGCTAGGCCATTAGCTAACAAGACCTTCATGCTACACGATCTGTTCACTTCTCGGGATTTGTATTTTTTATTCATCACAAAAACTTGGCTACAAGAAGGTCAGTTATCCCCGTTCTCTGAACTTCTACCTCAGAATTGTACTTTTATAAACTCTCCCCGATTGACTGGAAAAGGTGGAGGTCTGGCTACAATTTTTAAATCTAGTTTTCACTGTCAACAATCATACATAAAATCATTTCTCAGTTTTGAACTCCAAGATTTTGAACTGAAATTAACTGAACCAATTATGTGTGTGGTGATCTATCGTCCGCCAAAGTTCAACAAGGACTTTATTCATGAATTCTCTGAACTTATGGCATGGATTGCCCTAGAGCATGATCGTATTTTAATTATAGGTGATTTTAATATACACATATATGCTGCCCAGATAAACCTCTGGTGAAGGACTTTTTGGACTTGATCGACTCATTTGATTTTACAATCTGTGGTTGGACCAACACATTCAAAGGGCCATAACTCTGAATTTGGTGTTATCACACGGGCTTCGTTTGGATATCATTGAAATCTTTCAGACTTGTATTTCAGATCATCTCCCTGTTTTATTCTCTATTAAGATTTCACCTTCTGTGGTTACAAGCAATGCTAAACCTTTACTTTGTCGTACCATTAACTCTGATACTGCTCTTCAACTGCATGCAATCTTAGCTCATACTACATTCCCTAATGATAACCTTGATATTGAATCCCTTATTACAAATTTTAACAACGTATGTTCTAATGCTCTAAATACTGTAGCTCCTTTGAAAATTATATCAACTACAAGAAACAAAGTTTTAGAGCCGTAGCTTAATAAAACCACTCGTGCACTCAGACGAGAATGTAGGCGCGCTGAGAGGAGGTGGAAAAAAGATAAACTGCAGGTTTCATTTGAAATTTTGAAAGATAGTTTATTTATCAGAATGCTGTCAAATTAGCAAAACCGAAATATTTTATTCATTTTGTAGCTTCAAATAAGCATAGGCCACAAGTCCTTTTTAATGTCCTGGATAGGATTGTCAATCCCTCCATTATATCTAGCCCTTTAGGCTCTGTTGAACGTTGTGAGGCTTTTTCTAAGTTTTTTATAGAAAAGATTGAAGCTCTTAGAGGCTCGAATAAGCTGGTAGATTTAGATTCCCATGGAATGCCACAATGCATAGCTATTCTGGAGCATTTTCAGCCAGGTTCTATAGATGAACTGACTTTGGTTATTAAGCATCTGCGACCTTCAAATTCATTGGACTGGCTTCCTACTCGTCTGATAAAAGACATTTTTCTGATTTTTGGCAGCTATATCCTTAAGGTGATAAATACCTCATTGTGTTCCATCTACTCTTAAACATGCTGTGGTCAAACCCCTTCTTAAAAATTCCAATCTAGTCTCCAGTGACCTAGCAAATTTCAGGCCCATTTCTAAATTGCCTTTTTTATCTAAAATTCTTGAAAAATTAGTTTTTATTCAGCTTGAAATGTTTTTAAAAGATAATAATATAACTGAGAAGTTTCAGTCTGGGTTTAAAATTGCTCATAGCCCTGAATCTGCCTTGCTCCGAGTGTATAATGATCTCCTCTTAACAGTTGATTCAGGTAACGTTGCAGTTTTATTACTTCTAGATTTGAGCTCTGCATTTGACACTGTAGATCATCAGATTCTCTTACATAGATTAAAACACTGTGTTGGCCTGAGGGGCTCAGTATTCGAATGGTTTGTTTAACTCTTATTTGGAAAACAGAACCTTCTCTGTTCATCTTGACCAATCCTGTTCTGAGGCCAGACCTTTAAAGTATGGTGTTCCCCAAGGGTCAATTTTAGGGCCCATTTTGTTTATCTTTTATTTACTGCCTCTTGGTAAGATTTTCCAAAAAATGTATATTTCCTTTCATTGCTTTGCAGATGACATCCAGATTTATTTGCCCCTTAAAATGCAAAATGGTACAAATGATTCTCTTCAGCTGTTGCTAGAATGTTTAGCTGAAGTTAAATTATGGATGGAAAATAACTTTCTTCACCTCAATAAAAGCAAAACTCAGTTCTATTATTTGGTCAAAAACTTCAGACTACAAATCCAGATCAGATTCTTGGTTCCTTGGCTAGGTCTTATCAGACCTCTGCTAGGAATCTTGGTTTCACTTTTGACAGCTCTTTAAAGTTAGATAAACAAGTTAGTTCTGTCATTAAATCGAGTTTTTACCACCTTCGGCTTTTAGCAAAAATTAAATCTTACTTCTGTTTTAAGGACTTTGAAGGACTTATCCATGCCTTCATAACTCGTCTGGATTACTGCAACTCTTTATATAGAGGGATGGATAAATCACAGATTCAGCGACTTCAAATGATCCAGAACGCAGCAGCACGGCTTCTTACATGAACCAGGAAGCATGACCATATAAGGCCAACTCTTGCACCTTTACACTGGCTGCCTGTCTTTTATCGAATAGATTTTAAGATTCTTTTGTTAACTTTTAAAGTTTTAAATGGGTTAGCCCCCCCTTATCTTCGGGGCCTTTTAAAATGTCGGTCTGTGTCCAGAACTTTACAATCAAATAATCAGTTATTACTGACAGTTCCTCGGACTCGACTTAAGAGGAAAGGAGATTGAGCTTTTTCTGTTGCTACTCCTGATTTATGGAATAACTTACCTTTCCAGATTAGATCTGCCCACAGCCTGGATCATTTTAAATCGCTTCTTAAAACTCATTTTTACTCTTTGGCATTTAATTGATGTATTGTTTTGTGCTGTTTTGTCATTTGTGTTGTCGTTCTTGTACAGCACTTTGGTGCAGTTTTATACCTGTTTTAAAGTGCTATATAAATAGATTTGACATTAACATAGAAACAAGTGTTTAAATCATCAGTAGTAGTGACAGTTCAAACTGCTGACCTTCCCTCCATCCAAACCTCGTAAAGGGTCATGGTCAGGTAAAAAGCAGCTAATATCGCTACTGACCCCACACATCCTGGACATAAACCATTTAACTTTTATGTTAAGGTTGACACTGCAAACAGCTGTTTGCAGCACCGCCTGCACAGATTGTTTCTGATAAACACAATGAACACTTCACAGAATAGCCACGTTCTCGATTGCAAAACAATTAGCTCAACTGTATGAGAACTATCTGAGAACAAAAAAATACTATAATTTCTTTAGCTTCTTATTGTACTTTCTCCTACTTATGATTATGCATAAATGTTTATACTTATCAGTGTGTGAAACAGAAATCAAATTTTGCTTCTTGTTGTGGACCTACAGTGTAAAGTGTGAACTGCTGATTCATCATTAGGCTGCATTAACTCCAGTTCCAACAACAACAAGAGATGGAGTTTCACTGGAAGGAAAAGCTATGTGGTCATAGGAACCTCAGGACTAGGACAAAACTGCCTCTTCGAGTTGTGCTGCTACATTGGAGAGGAAGAAACTGATTTTAATTCTTAGTTGGTAACACTTTATTTGAAGGAGTGTGCATAAGACTGACATGACACAGTCATAAACATGACATAACACCTGTCATGAACATAAAGAAGTCTTTATGAATGTTTATTACAGTTGTCATGAAGTGTCATTCGGTAAATAATGACACTTTAATGCAAAGTTGCTCTAAATGTTGCATTGAAAGTCCAATAATAGTGCCAAATTTGCATTAAATTGAAATTATTTACAAAATTATGCAAAGTTGGCACTTTTAATGGACTTTTAATAAAAGCAACTGAATATATATTTCTGTAGTCAGATTGTTTGGTTAAGGTGCCTTGAGACGACATTGGTTCTGAATTGGGCTATAAAAATAAAAACTAAGGTGAACTAATGAAGTTTTGTTATTTTTAAAGTGTGTATTGAATTTAAACTGGACATGTTCAAACTTTTAAACAATATTTAACTTCAACAGTGATACTAAATTCAAGATAAAAACATTTAATCAAACCCACGTGGCAAAATTCTATGGCAGATTCAAGCTAAGTCAAATTTTTATAAACAATACTGCAGCCTGAACTAACCTGTCTATGTTGCCCTGGAAACACAACAAGCTGTTCTTCCACCAAAACAGTTCCAGTTAGTTTCCAGAGAGCCACTAACCAGCCACAGTAACATTTGATTTTCACTCTAACAGACATAAATTACACTTTAACAACCATTTTTCCAGTTTTAGGTAAATAACTGGAAGACCTGCACAATGTCATTGTGTAACCATATGTTGCTTCATCCTGGCTCACCACTAGGGTCAACTGGTAAATCCTATCCAGCTCCTATCCATCCAGATGCAAACACAAAACTTGAGGTGGGATGAAATATTATCTTGTAAAGCTTCAGAATCATTTTCTTATGAATCGCACACTGCCCCCAAAAATGGTTACGCAAATCAAGGTCTGGTTTGTGTCAAATTCCTTGGTGATCCATTGATATGGACTCTTTGGACATCCTGTGACTTCATTTTTTCCTAAAAATGTCCTTCCACACTGAGTGAGGGTGTTATGAAGTCAAGCCTCAGCTGTGGTGAAGTCTCACTTCAGTCTCTTACAGGCTCTCCATGTCAGTTAACACATTTCCTGGTAAAACTGCGTCGGTCAAATCAGAGCAACCACAGGGGAGAACAAATGACAGGACTCATTAGGACAGGTTGCGTAATCACAGAAAGCCAGGAAAAGTGGGAGATGAAACAGCCAAAACCTCAGACGCTGACTTTATTTGTTTCAGCTGAGGCTCGACCAAAAGCCCAAAAAACCCAAAACTCCGATCTTATATCAAAAGCTAAAGTAAACTTGTGGATGTGGTATGTCTAACGAATGACATACCATTCTCCCAAGGCCTCCAAGCAGCGCATCCTGCCCAGGATCAGCTCCGGATCCTCTTTGTTCATGTCGATCTTCTTGTCATAAGCCACCAGGGCGTCCTCCCACTCATGAAGCTTCTCATACCAAGTGGCTTGGATTTCCTAAAGAAATAAATATACACACAGTAGGATGCAGATAAAAGTTAACACATACATACTTCAGCTTTAGTTGGAGTAGATGCCCGTAACAACACTAACAGCATGCCAAGTGTTCATTTTAACTCTCTTGGACAGCACGGACTTCAAACTTGATAAAAGTGGTGTTTTTATAGTGGTTTTATGGTTATGTACTTCAAAATAAAGCCAGAAATATGATTGATCATTTACGCATTATTTTGTGGGGTCTAAACGTACCACATTTCTAAATCAACCAATGAAAAGGTGTTAACGCTCTGTTGCTAGGTAGAATGGAGACTAGTGGTGCGAGACGCTCTGGAGAGTTTTGGAGACGGGAAGAGACTGGAGCGCAGCGACGCTTTGGATTTTACTAGGAGTGTTTCAGATGAGTTTTTTAGACTATAAGTGTATTAGAGTTCGTGTGTGTGCAGTGTTTTTAGTTTTGTTAGCCGTCGCTACATGGCTGCAGAGCGAGCTCTGACGCACTGAGAAGAGGAAGACTGGGCGCCGGGGAGGCCATTTAGACCCCAGACTCCTAAAGGTTAACCATCCCTCTCCATTTAGACAGATTGATCTATGCCTTATTGTCCAGAAGGGAAAATTTGTCTAAGACATCATCACTAAACTAAAACCCACCTGTTTAGAGTTGCTTATGGCTAAACAAACTAAACAAACTGGCAACAATAAAAGTAATGTGAGCACCACAATTAAATCAGAAACACATAATACACATTCCAGCAAGTAAACAAACCAACATCTTTATTAACACATGGACTTGATTTATTGGGAACCTGAATGATTATTGAACTTTTCCCAAAGAGAAGGAAAAATATGTTAATCAGGTTATTGCCGTTTCAAAAATAATCAAGTTTACAGTCAAAAAACTCAAAGGCACAGCCAGTTTACAGTCAAAGCTAGTTAAGGCAGTTCATTAACGTGGCTTTATTGGCCGGATAAAGCCACATGCTGTATCTGATGAGTGGGTTCTGTCATCAGCTCAAGGACCCATCAACGTTAACAACATGGACCGTTTCCTGTTGCTTTGTTGTTAAAGTAATTGAAAGGAAAAGCTTGCATCCTCCCACATTAAAGCTTCCCAAATGGTCAACTCATAAACACAGTTATTCTGCACGTCAGAGTGAAGCTATTTTTAATGAGTCTTTTCTGAGCTTTTACAGAAGGCAAAAATTCTTCTCTCAAGCACAGAAAGAACCAAGGATCCAAAACTATTCATTCGCTAAACTAACGTTCAGCTGGGTCATCAACAAAATACTGCTCACAGTTTAGAACAAAAGCACAATCCAGTTTTGTATTTTAACATTATAAATTATATTCTAGCCCCACCCGAGAAGCAACAAATACTACACTAATGAATATTACATATTCACAACATTTCCACATTTTATCACACCTACCAAAGTCTGATGCACAATAGACATCCGCAAAGAACAGCAATGGACAACAAAGCTGCTTTTCTCTGCCCACTGGGGGTTTATTTCTGCTTATAAATGTTCTGACTGGACGCTGGAAAAGACTATTGTTGCGTTGATTTTGTGCTAAAAGCAGCTAGCCTATCACTAAAGATATTCAAGCCTAAAATAGCATCTCCATGCTAAAATGTCCTCAATTTTAATGCCTTCCACTTTTGTGAAAGATACAACAAATATAAAAATACAAATCAGAATTTTTCAGATCAAAATGTGTACATTTCTTAATGGTAAAAGTAGAAACCACTGCTAGTAAATCTTATAAACCGGGTTCAAAGGAGAATAACAAGATAAGATTCTCTTTATTTCTTATGTAATATATGTGGAAATTATGTCTGGTCATGTCCAATTAATGTCTATTGTTGGACAATCATTTCATATGAAGACCAGACCCATCCACAATTAAGATGAAATATGCCAGAGCACTGATGGAAATACTGAGGAGCTGACAGTTTGTAGAAACTGTCAGCTTGTACAGGAAAGAATGCCAGAGGGAAAAAACACTTGCCTGGAGGGAAAGAGAAAATATTCAATATTTAACTTTAACAGTATACAAACTATTACTGTTATGATAAAAGTTCTGTTTGTATTCCCAGGGATAAAGCTTTAAATCCTTTCAAAGCTTAAAAAAGACCTAGTTGCAGAAGCACTTAAAATATTTGCAAAGTGCAGGAGAAGTAAAACATTCAGTCAATTAAAGAAAAAAACCTTCTCCTTGCTCTTTGCTTCAGATTAATGGCTTTTCCACATGATGCACATTAACAACAATGTGTTCATAATGTGCAGCACATGGAAAAGGAAAATATCCCTAAAGATCTACCATCTCTGTGTCCAAATGAGGAAGGCATGTAGAGCATGTACAGCAAAACGTGTCCAATGCAGACCACCGGACACTTATGTAGGTCAAAACAGTAAAAGGAGAAATGTGGTCTGAGCGTGTGTGAACTGTTGCTACTGTCAGCAGTAACTAAACCAAATCCCGAGTTCTGTTCATCATGTTTTAATATACTGTATAAATCTGAATATTTGCTTCATTAGCAACATAACCAACTTCCAGGAGCCTTTGTATATAGAAAAGAAAAGAATTTACTCACCAGTTCACCAAAATGTTTCATTGCATATTCTAGAACTCCTGATGCCGCCTCTGGCTGCTGCAGTTTGTTGTTGATGCTGCAAGATGGAGCAAAAATAATCTGATGTCATTAGTGTAATTTTACGAAGAGTCTGACCAAAACTTCTTCTGCTGGACGGTAAATTGTCCCAGAGATTATTGTGATTAACAATAATATTTCCATTTTGAGACCGTTTTCAACTAATATAATGATGTTTGCCACTCTGCTTCAACAGGTGACGAGTTATCTGTCAAGACACCACAACTTCGAAGTATAAAACCTCCAGTCACGCGTACGGCTGCTACATCTGGACACACTCATTTTAACCACAAGTCTATTATATTTCCTCAAATGAAAAAGCCATGCGCAGGCCGGTCCAATACATCTGTAAAACGCAGGGAAGAGTGCTGGTATACAGGCTGAGGACAGCAGGGAAAAGGTTAATAAAGGATGTTTTATCAAAGATACAACAAAGATACAACAAATATAAAAATACAAATCAGAATATTTCAGATCGAAATATTTTTCAGATCAATATTTTACTCCCAAGTGTCAATACTCCCAGGTTCACATGGTTATCACATCCAACCAGGTGATAAGTCAATCACATGGTTGGATGAAAGAGCAAAAACTCGTTGATATAGCACAGACAGAGCTAATATTAATATCCAAGGGCATGGTAGGCGAGAAATTGAGCAACTGGCTCCTTAAACCAACTAGAGACAATAAACAATCTCCTCTTGGTAGCTGTCAAGCTTCTGATCAATGTCACAAGCCTGAGAAGGCAAGAAGATAGTTCTCAGACTGTGTTTCTCCAGAGGCAAAAACTGAAATACAGTCTGCTCAGTGAAGTCTGAACAAAAGAGAAATACTCGGGATACACTGAAATTACAATTAAAGTGGATCTATGTCTTAGAGTATGAATCACTGAAAGAGACACCTCAACAAATATTGGTTGCGCACACACACAAAAAAACAGAAATCACACAGAAATGGTAAAAAAAAAATAAATAAAATATTTGTGCAACTGATATAGATGGTTTACTGGTGCTGCTTGGAGCTTGTGGCCCTTTGACAAAATGCATAAAATATAATCTATGGAAACATTTTTATAATTACCTTTTTTAACTGCAGCTTGAACCTTTGAGAAGTGCTCATCTCCAACCTCCTTTTGATCATAAAATTTATACCAGTTGCTTTTTACCGTTCGTCTAACGTTACAACAAAGGCAAGTGTTGTCTTCGTCCACATTATAACTTTTCAATTACCACAATAAAATAATCTGACACGCGATAACATTTCAAAATCATTCCTACTTTTAAAAGGTCACTGACAAACAAAAACGCTAGCTAAAAAAATAAAACTCCAAAACTGCCCAAATGTGGCTTATTTGAGAAAACAAATCAGTGTAAGGACATTCTCTTCTGCAGACCCAAGACCAGGGGTGGGCAAACTATGGCCCCCGGGCCACATCCGGCCTGTTGGTCTTATTAATCTGGTCCACCGAAGATTGGTACAGAATTGCCCAAATCAAATCTCATCATAATCATGACTCATTCATTTGGTCTAGTCCTGTAATGCCTGGCGCCCCACCTATAATGCCTAGCCTAAAACGCCCCCTGGCCTAAAGCGCCAGAGGACGCTTTAGGCGCCGTGATACATGACTTGATTTTGTGGAGCTCGGATTTCTCTGTTATTACTCGGCTGCTGCTGTGAACTCTGCAACAGTGAGTGGGCCAAAGAGAAGGAAAGTTTACAGTGAGTGTCGAGTGTTCAATAAGGAATGGACAACTAAATGTCCATTTTTTATGAGTGGTTTGATAACAGCATTTAAAAAAGAACAATCTAGACAAATCACTACTGCAAAATTACAGGCCGATCTCCAACCCCCCATTCATCAGCAAAATTATTGAAAAAGCAGTTTTTAAGCAATTCAATAACTTCCTAACAATAATGAATCGCTTTGACTCCTTCCAGTCTGGTTTTCGTGCTCACCACAGCACAGAGACGGCCCTTGTAAAAGTGGGAGACTGTGGGAGAACCACAGTGCTGGTTCTGTTGGACCTCAGTGCAGCTTTCGACACTGTTGACCACGACATTTTACTGAATCGACTGGAGAGTTGGGTCGGACTCTCCGGTCCAGAGCTCCACTGGTTTGAATCTTACATAAAGAACAGGGATTTCTTTGTTTCAATCGGAAACTTCTCATCAAAGAGGTGAAAGGTTACATGTGGGGTACCCCAAGGTCAAATCCTAGGACCCCTTCTTTTCAACATTTATATGCTCCCACTGGCTCAGGTTATAACAGGAAACAAGATTAGTTACCATAACTACGCGAATGATACACAGCTCTACATCACGATGTCACCAGGTGACTCTGAACCCATCCAATCAATGAATAGATGCTTAGAACAGATAAATATGTGGATGTGCCAAAACTTTCTCCAGCTTAACAGGAACAAAACTGAAGTTATTATCTTTGGACCTAAAGAAGAGTGAACTAGAATCAATGCACAGCTTCAGTTATTACAATTGAAAACCAGCGATCAGCCCGAAACCTGGGAGTAGTGATGGACTCTGATCTGAACCTTCAGTCACATTAAGACAGTCACAAAGTCGGCCTTCTATCACCTGAAGAACATCTCCAGGATTAGAGGACTTATGTCTCAGCACAATCTAGAGAAACTCATCCATGTGTTTATCTTTAGCCGCATTGATTACTGGAACAGCGTCTTCACAGGTCTGACTAATAAATCAATCAAACAGTTGCAGCTGATCCAGAAGCTGCTGCTCGTGTTCTCACTAAAACCAGGAAGATGGAGACATAACACCAGTTTTAAAGTCCCTACACTGGCTCTCTGTAGCTCAAAGAATAGACTTTAAAATAATGTTGTTAGTTTATAAATCACTGAATGGTTTAGCACCACAATACCTTAAAGATCTGTTATTGCTGTATCAACCGTCTAGACCCCTCAGATCTTCTGGTTCTGGTCCCCTCTGCATCCCCAGAACCAGAATCAAACGAGGAGAAGCAGCATCCAGCTTCTATGCACCACAAATTTGGAACAAACTCCCAGAAAACTGTAAAACAGCTGAAACACTGGGTTCCTTTAAATCTCAACTTAAAACCCACTTGTTTAGAGTTGCTTATGGCTAAATTAGGGTCAGAGTGTGGGTTTTGATGTCTTTGATGTTTTTAATGTTTTTATCTATTTATTAATTTTTTTTTATTCCTCTTTCTAATGATGTACAGCCCCCCCGGAGAGGCACGGGTACTGTCCCCCACTCGTAGCCCTATTCGGGTTAGAGTCACTTGAGTAAAACGTGGGTTAGAGTTCCAGTTAAACGACGTTTAACTAAAGTCATACGGGGTTCAGTTTGGAGTCCTTGTCAAACTGCGTTTTTGACTAAAGTCCCAGATAAGGACTTTAGTCTTTATCTGGGTGTCTTTCCCTGGTTGTAAATGGGTGCGGGTTTTAATGTTTTTATCTTTTTTAATCTTTTTTTTAATCTCTTTCTTACTGTTTATTAAAGCTGCAATAGGTAACTTTTTTTTTACATATTTGATAAAACTATCACTATGTTGTGACAGTATAACATCAAACAGGTGATCTGAGAAGAAATCAACTTCCTCCACCTCCTCCCAGTGTTACTATTGCAATCAACAGCCACTCCAACGAAAAAAACAACCAATCAGAGCCAGGAGGAGGGCCTTGGGACTGTCAATCACGTTCATGTGGGCATTGCTAAATATGCTAATGTTAGACAAATAACTTAGCGTTACAGGAAAACTGTTTTTCCGTCATCATTGGTGGCTAGCCTTAGCATTCATGGCAAGCTCTGCTATTGAGAAAAAGCTGCAGCATAGCAAGCTGCAGGGCTATGAGCAGTGATTTTGACATTGAACTTGAAAAGGTGTAAAATGTTGTAACTGTAATTAAAGGTCACTGATGTGTAGGAGGTAGATGGTAGGTGAAAGGTCAGGGGAAAAGAGGAACTGATAGGAGAGCGGAGGTGACTAAGGCCTTATTGCTAAACTTCAACTTGCCTAAGAAAAGGTTGGGCAGGAAACAGAGGTAGGAGGACTGTTGAGCAACTCGGGGACATTAGAACAGACATCAGGTCATGAGGTCTCCAAGGTGATGGATATGAGATCATCTGTCCAAGCAGCCAGCCAATGAGACAGGCACAGCAACAAAGCTAGCCAATGTAAACGCACCAAAAGGTGGATAAACCCTTTATAAGGTGGGTGCAAAATAGGAATCTTTGGTTGGATCCTTCATGCAGCTTCGAGCCAAGATCGAGATGGACAAAGAACTCTGCAGCTGAAGAAGAGCCGGGGCAACAGAGCCGAAGGCTGTCCTGCACATGGGGACCAACCCATCAGCCCCGCAACATGTGGCTTCAAATCGCACTTCTCTCAACAGCTGGGTTTAGACCCCCAAAGACAAAGACCAAGGCAAAGATGAAGATAAAGACAAAGATAAAGACAAAGGCAAAGAACAAAGGCAAAGAGGAAGAACTGGTGTGTTCCTTCCGTGGGACCAGGAAGATCGTGAGACGAGGAGAAGGGAGCTACAGAGCTGCAAGACAAGAAGCTGAGTAACCGCTATGCGCATGAGGAAGTTACCCTGAGGCCCGAGACCTGCTGCTCTAAGTCAGTACTCTTCCTGTACTGGGAACCTCCTGCTGCTGCAACACCTTCTTCATCATCAGGCCAGTTCTGGGGTTCAAAATGCCAAACTCAGTCCGTCTCTCTCAAAGTTTCCCTTTTTTAGTTCTCAGTGTCAGCATTAGGGAAAGATAGACTAGATTATTGATTTTACTTATTTGATTATTTCTGCTACTGAATTAAGCTGTACTGACCCTTGCAAAATTGCCTTACTAATAAAATAATTAGCATTTAAGAAAATCTAAAAGATGTTGTGGACATTCAATTAATGAGTCACCTTAAAGTTCTTTGATGATTGTAAAATATCTATGAAGTTTGATTCTGGGAGGAAAAAGTGGAAAATGTTTTATAGGTTGCTTTTAGCCAAAACTAAAACAACACCCTTGGGACTTGCCCGAGTCACTAAAACCAACCTGGTTCAGTAACAAGTGCAAGTTGTAATAAAGAGAAAGAGCGACCATTACAAGGTGTGCTCTGTGAAGCTAGCAGGCTGCTCAATCTGGCTAATTCACAGGGTGAAGAAGGTGGGACATCTGGAGGGGGAGGTCGTTATAAACCAGGCTAGTCTTTCTCGACGCTTAAACAGAGTTTACTCAGTTCTGAACAGGGTAAAATCCCATCAGATTTAGAAAACTCAAATTACCCGTTAGATGGAGAGCTGGCTGCACATCTCCCTCCTCTGAGAAGGGGAAGCAGAGAGAGAGAGAAGGGGAAGGAGGTGTTGCGCAATAACACAACCAACCAACCAACCAACCAACTCCACGCTGAATGGAAAGAACTACAGACGCAGTGATGTGCTGCTCCGCCCATGTTAACGAGAAAACAAGTCAACCAACTAAGAGGCAGAATTAAGAACGGATGGCATCAACGTTCAGAGCCAATTGTCAAACAAAAACTGAAAAAACAAGCCATGAATTAATGGATTCAAAAACAATCTCACTTGTTGAGCCGAACACTTGTAAAAGCATGAATGAGTTTTGACAGGAAATTATACTAGACTACTAATGTTGGTAAGAAATAGACATGACTAATGAAGGCTCAATCTTTTATAATAGAAAACAAGCCAATAAAAAATAAACTGAAACAGAAAAAAAAGTCAGAAAAACTCAATCCTTTAGTCATTCAAGCATAAATCTGGTTTCCTTGAAGAGCTTAAATCTTCCAACTGCAGCTGATTTTCACTCCCAAACTGTTGGGATCTACTATATATTTGGCATAAAATAGTAATTTAAAAAAACATTCTAACTATTGATCATTTGTATTGAGTACACCATACAATATGTGCACTTGAAACCAAATTTGTACATTAACTGTTTTAAAAACCACCTAACCATTGTTTTTTTCTATTTTTGCTCACTGACATTAGTTTAAATTAAACTTTTCCAGGTTTAGGTAATTTAGAATACTGGTTTGGAATACTGTGCCAGTATTCCAAACGCAAGGTTAGTTAAACATTTAGAGATTTGGACATCCTTAACAAGCTTCTTCCAATAGTTTAATGGAATTATGAAAAATTCAGCCTGTTCTTTCCTCATGATGCCATCAAATCTATGAAGTGCAGCAGTCCCTCCCATAGCATGACGCTTCCTCCTCCATACTTCACTAATAGGATGGTGCTCTGTGCCTCCAAATGTAATGACAGTCATTATGGCCAAATGCCTGAACTGTAGTGTCATCAGACCACATGTAAGGCTGTCATCATTTTTATGGACAATAAATTGTCCCAGAAGTTGTTGCAATACACAATGAAATGATCTCAAAACAACAATATTATTGTCGCAATAATATTGTTGTTTTGAGAGAATTTTCAGGTAATTTAATGGTAATGGCAAAATAATCCATTAACACATTCTCATAAATGAATAAACTTTAAATTCTAATAAAGATTTAACATTGGAAGAAGACGACATTTTAAATATCCAAGATAAATAAACAGAAACCAAAGCAGTAGGCTGAAGATTTTGTCATCAAGGTTTTGTAAGAAAAAGCGAGAAACAATAAAAATGATAAATCATGCAAATGGAAATATAACCTTGTTTAAATTGATCTGCGATTAATTGATTTATTCCGTACAGTGACGGAACCACAGGCCTAACCACAGGACGTCTCCAAAGTTAAGGTTCAGTTATTCCTAGAGTTCTTTAGCAAACTGTTATGTAGCTTGTTTATGTTGTTATAAGAGTTGTAGCTTCTTCCTGTGAGGATTTGGGTTTTCTGTGTGTTTATTTAGTTCTTGTCCACCCCTTGATTGATCCCAGCTGTGTCCTGTTTCCCCTGATTACCTTCCCTGTGTATTTAATCCCACCAGTGTCCCCTGCTCCCTGTCGGATACTGGTCATGTGTTTACCGTCCTGTCGTGCTTTTGTTTAGTACTACCAGTGTCTGCGTTTATCTTGTCTCATCACTCAGCTGTGGTGCCTGGATTTTCTGTACACTTTATCATTAAAAACATCATTCATTCTACAAAACTGGGTCCACCGCATCTACACCTCACTACCTATAACCACAACTTATGACAGAAGGACCCGACCAAAAGTAAAGGTGAGGTTTGGCGACAAGAAAAGACAAGAAAGAAAAAAAACTACAAATGGACCCAGCAGACTTGGACCGCCTTATGTGGGTGGTCAGAAATTTCATCAACACTGTGGCTCAACCCTGCTCCGCCCAAACACACTTTGAGGTGGCCACTAATTGTCTCATTGCTCTGCGGAACTTGTCTCCTCGTATCCCATTGATGGACTTAATGGAGCTGATGGAGGAAGCGGATTGGCACAGCCAAGCAGCGCTAGCAGTGATTATCGGGGACCCACCTAAGTCAGATATCCCAGTTTTCCACTCCTCCTTCACAGCTCCAATCACCCCTCTGTCACATGGACCAGCCACACCACCAGCCCCAGTAAGCGGGCCACCAGCGCCTGTAAGTTCCTCAGCGCTCCAACTGAGATCCCCAGCGAATCTTCCTGTGCTCTGTCCAAGACTCCCAGGGAGTCTCCCCATGCTCTCCCAGGGCCCGATCCAAGCCTGCCTGAGCTCACCTAGCCAAGCCTGCCCGAGCTCACTAAGCATAGCCTCCACAAGCCTGAGCTGCCAGAACCAGCAGCTATCTCACCTGGACCACCTTCCTTGTAGGTACATGCAGTCACCCGTCTGCAAGCTTCCGCCTCTATGTTGGTCTGTGCCACCCGGCCACCTGCCTCTGCCTCTTCGTGGGTCTTGCGGGCCTCAGGGCCGACCGCCTCCACTTCTTTGTGGGCCCAGCCGGCCTCAGGGCGGACCGCCTCCGCCTCTTTGTGGGATTTGCCCCCTGCACCGTTGTCGGCCTCCGGACCCGCCACCATGGGTCTGCCTATTTCGTCGCCACCTGCTGGAATTTTTGCGGCAGGCCCCGTCCTGACCGTTTTATTTAGTTTTGGACTGAGTTTGTTTTGTTTCCTTGTCTGTAGACTCTGGCCCCCCGTTCGGTGCCCCTCCGCCCACCTTTGTTGGGTTGTTTTTTGTTGTGGACCGAGTTTGTTTTCTTTGTGTTTATTTGGACTCTTACCCTCCGTCTGGCACCCCTCTGCCCACCCTGGTTGGGTTGTTTTTGTTTTGGGCATCTTAAAGCCGCCCTTGAGGTGGCTGTACTGTGACGATTTTGATTTTCTGTGTTTATTTAGTTCCTGTGTCTCTTGTCCACCCATTGATTGATCCCAGCTGTGCCCAGTTTCCCCTGATTACCTTCCCTGTGTATTTAATCCCACCTGTTTCCCCTGCTCTTTGTCGGATCCTACTTGTGTCTTTACCATCCTGTTGTGCTTTTGTTTAGTACCACCAATGCTGCCAGTGTATGTGTTTAAATTGTCTCATCGCTCACCTGTGCTGCCTGAATTCTCTGTACACTTCCTCATTAAAATCATAATTCATTCTACAAACCTGCATCCACCGCGTCTACCTCACCACCTATAACTGCAACTTAAGACACTTCCTTTGTGAGTCGCCATGTATGAATTTGTTCTACTGTTGGTAATCATACTCTCTTACTAGTTCCAGTAAACACCTTTACAAGGCATTTCTTCATTGTTCTGGACTGGTTACAGTTTTGGGATATAAAGTGTGAGAACAAAAAGAGCAAGTAAAAGAAAATAAAACAGCAAAAGTAGCACCTGTGAAAATTAGACTTGTGGGGGAAAAGCAGGCATGTTAAGAAGCTCCTGAGACATGGACCAAGTCATTCTACGCCTGTGAACAATAAACTATAAGTACATTGGGACTCTGCTCTAACATGCACCTCCAGGGAGTTTCACCTTCTGGTCAAAAGGTCAGCAGAACAAAGAGTCTCCAGCGGCCCAAGAAGGAAAAAAGACCCAACGTACACCTTGTTGGAATGCTGTTATTGCTATGGTGAAACAGATGCACAAACTGTAGCTTTAAACATTACATTTTGAAAACAGATGTAGAGTATCATTGATAAGTTTGTTTCATAGAGCCATGTCTGCTGATTTTTGCCTTGAAAGACGGAAAAAAACAGCAGACACTAACGTATTCTTTACAAATTGGATAGTGACCTAAAGTTGCATTTACTGTATGTATCTTGAAACTTGTAATATGAAAGTTATTCTCAATGAATCAAGACACGAGACAGGACAAAATTACAGTTATTCCTATATCCAAAGCCAAACAAAATTAGCTGGCAACAAAATTGAAAAAAGATCAAACAGAACCCTCTAAATGTTGGGCACAAGTGCTTTTGTTCCAACCGGTTAATGTCTCGGAGTCACAAAATCTCTCTCTGAGGCAAAGCTAAATTGTAGTGGCGCTTACACCAGAAAGCTATTCACAAAGGAGAGCACTGAATCAGTCCTCTTCCTCTGTACTGTTGTTTGTCCCAGCTTCTGGGGTTTATAGGATGGCACATGGACAGGAACAACTTGAGCATTCAGTACAGGACAACAGACAACAGCTGGCAGCCATGGCTGGCTTAGAGGACCAGACTTCTGGATGGCCTTGCAGTGTCTGAAGTCTGCCACTCTTAAAGCTGGAGGATACACCAGCACATATCATGGCCCTCATTACTGACAGTATGGAACAGTTTATTTTACCTCTAAGCGTGACCAGCTTTAACAAGGATACTGAAGACTGCTTAGGGTATTATTTTTAAACTTTACAGCAATTTGGCTGATTGCCTCCAGTGTCCAAGTCTGAGGTGAATTATGTAGTGCTACGTTTAGACTTATAAACGTAGCACTACATGTTATTTTCCACTCTCAACTATCCAGCTGAGAAAATTGTAAATAACCATCTAGCCCAAACGTTTACAGCAGAGTTACAATTTTATAGCTCATATGATGTCATTACGTCCCACAGCTTTAGATGCCCACTGGGCTTACAGGATTTACAGCTGTTCACTGTATGAAGTGAGGGTACCTTTTAAAAAAAATCTCAAGATTGAACGGCCAGTTAAAGGTTGTGTCATGGCACAAATAGGGCTGGGTGATATACCGAGTATACTCGGTGTACCGCGATAATTTCAATTGACAATATTTAAAATATCCGACACCCTATAAATGCGTCACTAATCCCTCCCCCCTGCCACCTCCCAACCTGAAAATTTTCTACCAATCACGCTAAGTGGAGAAAACAAACTACATGGTGACTGAGAGTTTGAGGCGAGCTGTGAATGAGACGGTAACTCAAGAGGAGTCAGATGAACTAGCCTAGTTCTGAAGAGAAACAGCGCAGGATCAATAATTTGGCAATAGTTTGGATTTTATATGGAGGATGTCAAACAAAATGAGGTCATTTGCAAAACATGTTATAAAACCATTGCCACAAAAAGCAGTTCCACAGATTTATTTGTGGAACACCCTAAGCAGTCTCCCCCTGCCCCAAAATCAGACTACTCTTTTATATGCTGTTCATAGCCACGCTGCTGTGGTAGAACTTGTCCGTTAAAGCAGTGGTCCCCAAGCCCCGGTCCGTGGACCAATTGGTACCGGGCCGCGCAAGAAATAGTGAAATATTTCCGTTTTATGTATTATTTGAGTCTGGAGGATCTTTTATTTTAAAAATCCTGTAACTGGATTCTCTCGGTTACTTGCGCGCCAACACTGAGGCCACAAGCAGCAAAATAAGTAAGAAACAGATCAGATGTCTTTGGAAAGTTTCTTTGCGAAGGGGAAAAGGCCCAGAGAAGAGATAGGAGAATGGATTTATCCCGGACCGGTAGGTGAGTCCCACATTACAAGCCGCTCTGCGTAACATGCGGCGACCGGTTGCTAATGAGGCAATGAAGCTTCAAGCTGTTTCACCACGTAGAGACCAAGCAGGCTGTGGATATAAGCAACACTTCGGGGGTTATTGTCTCCCATCACTCCCAGATGGGACCGTCTCGTTGCAGAGAAACAAGCTCAAGGCTCCCATTAGTCAGTATCGTGAGTTAAAATGTTCACGAAAGTAAAATGTTCGTTTTTGTGGCACATCTGTATCTTATTTTGAAGGGATATATAAACGTTACCATAGCGACCAGAGTCAGAGCGTTTGGGCTGCGGTCGAGAGGAGATGAGTAGAGCTTGTGAGTCTCAAGTCTGGTCTAGACGGAAAGATTTAAGAATTGTTGGTCGATTCTCCAAACCTCTGTGACCACAGCGCTGAAAAAAGTACAACAGGTTTAATCGGTTCGTGTGTCCAAAGCAGGAGCAACACGAACCGATTCCAATCACGAACGTCCCGATTCCAGAGGATAATCCAGTAAAACCCCCAATAGCGGGAATTTATAATAACCAAACACGGATGACGATGTAGAAGCAATAATGATAGTTTGTGGAGTCATTTTAAGAGATAAAAGATGTAACAAAAAGAAAAGGCGGTGGATAAAAAATGACGGGAGCAGCAGCTCTATTTGCTGCACTATGATTTGGAGGTGACTGTGTTTTTTCATAGTTAACATTTTTAACTGAATAAACAAAGTAATGACCTTTAGATTTAATAATAAACATTTCCACATATCATCTCCAATATCCACCGGACCCAGTTGTCAGCTGTTTTGGATTCCCCTCTGTTCTTATGTCACCGCGCTTTTTGATTGGCTACTCGTCACATTCAGCAGGTCGTATTCTGTTCCCAGTCTGGAAAAAATCCCACAAGTTGCGATAAAAACTTCAAGACAACCTAAATTGGGTATATTCAGGATTTAGCGGGAACACCAACACTGCCTAAGGCCGCAGAAAAATTTTCCTAGTCTTGACCCGTCCGCGGTAATAAAAAGGTTAGGGACCACTGCATTAAAGTGAAACCTGTAGACCAGTGGTTCTTAACCTGGGTTCGATCGAACCCCAAGAGTTCAATGAGTCAGTCTCAGGTTCATGTGTCGTGGCGGGTAGCCTCTGCCGCATAGGAAGACACACTTGTGTAAAGTCGTGATGACACGCCCTGCTTTGCCATCACTTGCTGCAGAGGATCACGTTACATTGCTTAACCAATCAGAGCTGCGGAAGAGCACTGATTGAAGGAGTTCCACTCTCAGCATGGATTTGGACTTGTGTCTTTAATTACTTCAGCAAAGCTCACCGTTTTTAACAAATACTGTAGCTTTCGGTGTACTTCTAAATTTGCTCCATAGTCTCATCTTTTCTGGGTTGCTACTGCCTTTAGTGGCGTGGGGGTGGTAACACAACTAATATAATTACATTACTAAATCAGAATACCGCAAAGTCTTTATTTATTATTAATTTTTCATTCTCTTAAGAATGTAGAGCTAATTAAATGATCTAAACAAGACCTTAAAGTGGTTCCAGTTTCTCTCGATGGCCAACCTGTTGCAACTGTGGCAAATTTTAAATACCTTGGGTCGTTCCTGGACAACTGTGCTGAAAACATTGACTATATTTTGAAGAACTGTTCTCAGAGACTCTACCTTTTAAGAAGACTTAGTGATCTTGGGGTGACTAGAGTCTACTTGGGTCACCCCTATGTCTTGAATTTGGAGGGGAAAATTTTTTTTTTTTTTATCACCACAGAAGGGTTCAATGAATGCGCATATGAAACTGGTGGGTTCGGTACTTCAAAAAAGGTTAAGAACCACTGCTGTAGACGTAGGTATGATTCATTTAATGCTATGCAATGGGAAAAATAACTCAAAACTACTCATTCTTTTTCTATTTTTTTCTCGCTCTGTCGGCTTTACGATACACGCAGACTCATTGCCATAGCAACTGACGACAACGCAACCCTACATAGAAAAGAACATTCAGTTCGCTACAGTTTTCGGTTTTTAGGCTTGATGTGTATTTTGCGATTATTAATGAGTGATCACTGTGGTAGATTAGCCACCTCTGCTATTAGCCACTGTAACACAGCGGTGGCTAATTAGCTAATTTAAACACCTGCTTTACTGATAATCTATCAGTTTGTGTGTAGGTCGCCTTTTTTATTTTTAAACTGAACCAAACCACACCTTATTCCACAGCACATCTATATGTTAAGTTTGTCAAAGTCAAGCATAACTGACCTACTTCCCTCTCCCTCGCTATTTTTTTTCTTAGTTAAAACGTATTTCTCACCTTGTTATCTAGTCATAGTGTGTAGACAGTTCATAGCAAAATACTGCATCACTTTTTATATGAGCTTACATTTAAGTCTAGCAGAGTAATGGGGGTAGGAACTTGTGTGGGTGACATGCTGCAAGGGGTCTATAGTTTAAAATAACATTGAAGCTTAATTAAAAATACCATGACATATATAGTCTATCGTGAAATAGCTAAAATATATCAGGATATTATATATTTCTCATATCCCCCAGCCTGTACAAACTGATGTACAACAACTTCCTAGTTCCATTGATTAAAGAAGCTTGTTTGCGTAGGTATCATCATGCTACCAACATGCTATCATCATGCTACTATCATGTTACCAACATGCTGCCATCATAGTACAATCATGTTACCATCGTGCTACCAACATGCTGCCATAATGCTACCATCGTGTTACGAACATGCTGCCATCATGGTACAATCATGCTACCAACATGCTATCATTATGGTATAATCATGTTACCAAGATGCTACCAACATGCTGCCATCATGGTACCAATATCCTGCCAACATGCTGCCATCAAGCTACCATCATGTTACCAACATGCTACCAACATGTCATCATCATGTTACCAACATGCTACCAATATGCTGCCAACATGATACCAACATGCTATCATCATGCTACCAATATGCTGCCAACATACAGTGATGGCATAGTTACTTTGAAAAAGTAACTTTAATCGGATTATTGATTACTCTTTGAAAAAGTAACTGTTAGATTACTGATTACTTGATTTGGAAAGTTACTAAGTGACTGATTTAGTGCTCTCCTTTGTTACATTAAAGTAATTTTTTTGTTACTTTTTGCATCTGTTGACAATAATGTTCCACCACCTGTGAAAATTACATTGAGCTTTGCCAATACTTAATTCCAAGTTATTGTATGATGGTAAAATCAACCACGTGTCTCCACTCATAAGGTTGAACTGAATGGAAGATTGTTTAATTGTTACAACAGTGCAACAAAAAACGTTAGTAATTTTTGCATGTTTTTGTGTGTTCCACTATTGCCTGGAAAACTCTAAAAAGGATTTTAGAGTTCCCCCCTCCCTGCCTCAGCCTAGAGGTTCTGCGTTACAGCCCTGCATTTGCCGTCAGAGTGCAGCGCACAGTGCTCCTTCTGCGGCTCTACAACTCAGATGGCCCGCTGCACAGATTTGTGACACTTACCTTAATATGAATGATTACAATGGCATTTATTTGCTCAACTCTAGGGATACATTCATTCATGGCTGTTTTCACGTTTATTGCGTTGTGCAGATTAGTCTCGATGTTTGCAGTTTTCTGGAGGGCAACGCGAAGCTCGACATCATTCGCAGCAAATACATTTAACTTGACATTAACAAAGACACAGTGGAACGAATCATCCGGGAAATGATGGACAGGAAGAGCCTGTCCATCACATACAAACTATTTGTATGTCAGACAAATTCTGGGGCTTAGTATGTGTCTCTGCTCATTCAAAATCAAGCCCAAAAAAGCTCAATCTGCGACTCATTAAATTTGCAAGCGACTTTAGAAAAAACAAGCCCAAAACGACTTATAATAATCGACAAAAACTCAAAATAGTTCATTTTTCAGCAACAAAATGCACATTTCTCTCCTCCCTCCATTGTTTACCTCTCTGTCATGGCGATCAGCTGCTGCTGTCGCATAGAAACGGCGGTCACTCGACGCATTGAAAAAATAACATTACATTACACAAGAAAATAGTAACGCACAGTGATTTGGGTAAGTAACTTTAATCTGATTACTGGATTTGAAATAGTAAAGCATTAGATTAGTTACTGAAAAAAGTGGTCCGATGTCAGTAACTGGCCTCTTACTGACATCACTGCCAACATGTTACCAACATGCTGTCATCATGCTACCATCAAGCTACAATCATTCTACCGACATACCATCATGATACCAGCGTGATGTAGCATGATGACAACATGATACCATCATGCTACATCATGACATCATGCTACCAACATGCTATCAACATGGTATGGTGTTATTGTGCTAATTTTAAGCCAACAAATTAAATTATCTCAAAAAAGTTCCACTTGCTTTCAGTCAACCAAAAGAATATATCCCCAAAGTCTCGGGTGTGGTTAGTAAAGCTGAACTTCATAATTATTTTCTAATTGAGGGGAATGGTTAAAGACTGGTTTCTTATGTTCATTGTTATTTTTTGGATTACTTTGAAACATTTAGATGTGGTTAAAAAGCAGAAAGACACCTAATATTTTTTTTCACTCCAAAGGATATAATCCAAGCTTTTCTGATTGGATCGGGTTTGACCTCACCAGATCCAATTTACTTCTCTGCTGAGAGCTTGGCTCCTCCATTTTTCAGTCTTTTGGCTTTTAGCCACATTCCACTTTCATACTTTTAGTGTGTTCACACTTATCAAAATAGATGACTGCTGTAATTACCAAAGCATGAACAACAGCTCCACTTTATGGGCAAAGAAAAAAACTCACTCAATGGAAAATGTCTAGTGTTTTTGAGGAAGTAATTTTAACTGTGGAGATTTGGTGAAAGTTGCAGGTCTACATCCAACAAGAGCCTTGTACTCTTCATACAGACCATGATGGAACTTGAGCATAGAGTGAATAAGATAATAAGATGAATGTTGCAAGGACAAAAAATATTTGCTCAACATAAAAGGCATCAGTAACTGGAACTGAACTAATACTAAATGACAGAGTCCAGACAAAGGAATCCCTCCGGAAAGAACTGCTGGCAGTCGGATGTGACTCAAACAGCAGGTAAAGTCATAAGACAATCCAGGAAGGAAAGTGATCTTCAGTTTACCAAGAAGGACTGACGCACATAAACGCCTTAAGCAGAGGTCTCATTCTCGCGGCTCGCGGGCCAACTGCGGCCCGCAGGATGATTTCTCGTGGCCCCCACCGTGATAAGAAAATATAATATTAGTGCCGCCCACAGGGTGAGCGGACCTCTGAAGGAAGTCCCATCTGCCGTTCCTTGTCATGGCTGACATTCGGTGCTAGGTAGGGGCGGGGCTATAGGGGGAGCTGGGGGGCTGGCAGGCCCCTGGCCCGGGCCTAGAGAGGGCCCGGATTTGAGGCAGAATATGACTTCAGGGATCCAAGCCTTTATCACGTCTGATGAGAGCTGGAGAAGACAGGCTCTCTCCTGTTGAGTATGGTGCATGTAAAATTACATAAAATGATGCTCCAGTAGAGTAGGCTGCCCCAGTCATTGTTGACTCGTGGTTGCTAAAAACTTTACCAGACCGACTGATTTTAGGGTGTAAAATATTGAATAAAATGTTGTGCTACATGACTGGCTTTATTTACATTTAAACTTTATGACACAAAATTACAAGTGGATCGTCCTTATTGTCTCCAAGTATATTCTGGGTAAAGCTTGTCACCAGCCGTCCACCAACGTCATTATCAGTCACTTGGCAACAGATGGCAAACTAGCTAGGGCATTTTTACGGACTACGCTAACATGAGTGGAGCTCCATGGAGCGGCAAAGTGAAAAGGATGGAAAAAAGAGAGCAAGGAAAAGTCAAAAACTGGACGCATATTTTGTTCCTCATTTTGGAGATGAACCGGACTTTTTTGTTGGCAGCGATTCAGACCTGCCAAAACTGCCAGCCCAGCGAAGGAGCAGGACTACTTACAGGTAGAAACTCTGACATTATTCACAAAGTGTGAGTTAACTGTAGATTATGTAATATTCTAATTTCTAATTTCAAATGTTGTGTTTTCATGACCTCTAGGTGGAAAATCATCATAATTCCCAGAAACAAAGGTTTTCCAAAATTTATCTGTGTAAGGAATCTATATTTTGTTTACGTTAGAGATAAAGTTCCTGAAACAAATGAGTTTTTCCAATAATAGTCTAATTTAGTGAATTGGTGTGAAAAAGTTTGATGCATATCAGCCATTTTATTTATTGGCTAGGTGTCAATAAAATAGAAGCTTTTTTTAGTTTTATCTTAAATTGTTCTGTTCTGTCACCATTTTACGTGATCACATAAAAGAAAGCAAAAAGCAGGATGGTTCCAGAAGAACCTGTTCAAAATGCCCACACTGTTTTTTCCATCTACTGGCAATGGTTTACCAACAAGCAAATTGTTGCATAATGTAAATAGTTTTCAGATCTCTCTTGCAACTTCTTTTCTTACAACTAACAAAGCACTCATAAGCTGCCCAGTCCTTACACTTCAGTTTCTTCCTAGTCTCCCGTAAAAACATTTTATGCAAAACATTTTTAAATAGTTTTAGGCTTTATACTATACCTTATTACAGGTCTTTGAGCAGATCACAGCCTTAAAAACTAGCTAAAGACCTAAAAGCAAACGTAAATATGTTTGAACTGATAAAGTTCAATGATATTCTTTAATTTGTCACGTTTTATGCTCACTTATTTTTCCTTTGTTGTTAGTCATCTTTTATACATTGAGGTTTACAATTGCGTACAAATCATAAATATGCAAATTAGATCATGGCATCACTGAAAAAATTACTGCAATTTCAGTTGCCAACTGAGGAGTTGGTAACTGTGATGCTGCAATGCAAGATGCACTTCAGAAGTTTCTGATTGTTAGGACGTATATATATATATATATATATATATATATATATATATATATATATATACAGTGGGGAAAATAAGTATTTAGTCAGTCACCAATTGTGCAAGTTCTCCCACTTAAAAAGATGAGAGAGGCCTGTAATTGACATCATAGGTAGACCTCAACTATGAGAGACAAAATGTGAAAAAAAATTTGAGAAAATCATTTTGTCTGAATTTTAAAGAATTTATTTGCAAATAATGGTGGAAAATAAGTATTTGGTCAATAACAAAAGTTCATCTCAATACTTTGTTGTATATCCTTTGTTGGCAATGACAGAGGTCAAACGTTTTCTGTAAGTCTTCACAAGGTTGGCACACACTGTTGCTGGTATGTTGGCCCATTCCTCCATGCAGATCTTCTCTAGAGCAGTGATGTTTTGGGGCTGTCGGCGGGCAACACGGACTTTCAACTCCCTCCAAAGGTTTTCGATGGGGTTGAGATCGGGAGACTGGCTAGGCCACTCCAGGACTTTGAAATGTTTCTTACGAAGCCACTCCTTTGTTGCCCTGGCAGTGTGCTTGGGATCATTGTCATGCTGAAAGACCCAGCCACGTTTCATCTTCAATGCCCTTGCTGATGGAAGGAGGTTTGCACCCAAAATCTCACAATACACGGCCCCATTCATTCTTTCATGTACACGGATCAGTCGTCCTGGTCCCTTTGAAGAGAAACAGCCCCAAAGCATGATGTTGCCACCCCCATGCTTCACAGTAGGCATGGTGTTCTTTGGATGCAACTCCGCATTCACTTTCCTCCAAACACGACGAGTTGTGTTTTTACCAAATAGTTCTACTTTGGTTTCATCTGACCATATGATATTCTCCCAGTCATCTTCTGGAACATCCAAATGCTCTCTAGCAAACTTCAGACGTGCCTGGATATGGACTGGCTTAAGCAGGGGGACACGTCTGGCACTGCAAGATCTGAGTCCCTGGCGTCGTAGTGTGTTACTGATGGTAGCCTTTGTAACATTGGTCCCAGCTCTCTGCAGGTCATTCACTAGGTTCCCCCATGTGGTTCTGGGATTTTTGCTCACCGTTCTTGTGATCATTCTGACCCCATGGGCTGAGATCTTGCGTGGAGCCCCAGATCGAGGGAGATTAGTAGTGGTCTTGTAGGTCTTCCATTTTCTGATTATTGCTCCCACAGTAGATTTCTTCACACCAAGCTGTTTACCTATTGCAGATTCAGTCTTCCCAGCCTGGTGCAGGTCTACAATTCGGTTTCTGGTGTCCTCCGACAGCTCTTTCGTCTTCACCATAGTGGAGTTTAGAGTGTGACTGTTTGAGGTTGTGGGCAGGTGTCTTTTATACTGTTAACGACTTCAAACTGGTGCCATTAATACAGGTAATGAGTGGGGGAAAGAGGAGCCTCTTAAAAAAGAAGTTACAGGTCTGTGACAGCCAGAAATCTTGCTTGTTTGTAGGTGACCAAATACTTATTTTCCACCATTATTTGCAAATAAATTCTTTAAAATTCAGACAAAATGATTTTCTCAAATTTTTTTTCACATTTTGTCTCTCATAGTTGAGGTCTACCTATGATGTCAATTACAGGCCTCTCTCATCTTTTTAAGTGGGAGAACTTGCACAATTGGTGACTGACTAAATACTTATTTTCCCCACTGTGTGTGTGTATATATATATATATATATATATATATATATATATATATACACACACATTGTGTATATATGTGTGTGAGTCTTTATAGAAACAAATGTGCATATTGTTTTAAACCTTTACAATATGTAGAGTTTAAAAATTCCAAACGTGTTGTACACATGTGGCCTGGATATCTGGAGATGATCAGAAACGATGACGCAGAGGCCAGCTTTGTTCATGCCCATGACTGCTTTTGTCATGGGCATGAACAAAGCTGGCCACATCAAAAATGGAGGCATTTTTGTGTATGTGTTTTCTCTCATCTGTCTCCATTCACTCTGTTTCTCTCTACAATAAACTTCTAATGCTGAATAGAAGAAGCTAACGACTGAAAAAAAGAGTTTTGGTAGATGTTTTTGCCAAGCACTGCTTGAACCATGCTCAGGATGTTCTTTTGAATTTGCTAATATACATTGTTGTCACCTGCTGGCACAGAGAAAACATTATAGTGTTTTTGGGTAGAAATTTGTAAAGCTTAGCACCTAACCTGAAATTACTGGCTACAGAAAATGAACTAATACATGCAACTTTATAAGTAAACGAGAAATTAAATGCACTTAAGTTTTTAAAAGTGAAAAGTAAGAAACAAAAGAGGAAATGAAACATCATTGACTTTGTAAAAAAGTGGCCAGCAACATTTAGGGCAGTGTTTTTCAACCTTTTTTGAGCCAAGGTACATTGTTTTAATTGAAAAAATTACGAGGCACACCACCAACCAAAAATGTAAACAAAGATACTCTCTAGCCGCCTATTTTACATAGTTATTCTTATCAAAGTATCTTGAATAAGAATCAAACACAAAATGTATTTTTATCAAATTTTACATTTCTTATTTCAAATTGCACTTAACATATCCACTTCAAAAATACACCTGAACAGTTCCACAACACTGTGGTGTTAAATTTAAAGAAATTGTAGAAAACTTCAAACTGTTTTACAAATTAATCCACAAGCATTCTTTTAGCCGGAATACAGAAAGTAATTCTTATTCTGAAAGAAGCAATAATATTTGGGAAACATTTCACTTCATATTCACTGTTACAATATGAAGAGTTGCATGTACAAAATGTAAATATCTGTATATTTTACCCATCTGGTGTAAAACCTGTGCATGTTTGGATGAAAACAGATCTGATTTCCTGGCAGAAATTGAAGAAAGACAAAGCTCTTCCTCAACATCTCTGTCTCTCTGGTTTTAGTTTTTATAGTAACCAGACTAGAGAAGCTCAATTTCACACAGATATGTTGTGGGAAATGGACCCATGTTCTTTCTAACTACTGCTGAGCTTCACTGTCTTTTCCATCACTGTCATCACAGTCTTGCTAGATACGATGCTCTCACCACCGCTACCTGTAACATTCATACATCACTAATTATCTTGTTTTAATGTAAAATGCTCTGTACCTACTGCCATCTAGTGATAAGAAAATTACATGATTACGCCGCTACTACTACAGCAGACACTGGAAGATGGCATTATTTGCAGATAATTCATTTTCAAAAAATGTTTTAAAACCAATTACCGTATTTTTTGGACTATAGAGCGCACCATACTAGCACATTCAATTAATTAAATAAAATAAAATAAAAACTGGAAGCTGCTCTCGGTTTTCCATTAGGACCCAGCAGAGGGCGGCGTTCTAATAAATCTGCTGTAAGGACGCAGCACTCCGTCTCCAAAGCCGAACCATTGTTTCGTTCACACCGAGCTTAAGTGCAGCGGCTCTATTTCCCTATAGTGCCAGATCGACAAACCTCAACTTAAAAGCTGCATGATATGAGTTTGAAAACATTTCTCCGTCGTGCCTGCTGCTAGCATGTGGTTGTTCTAAATCAGGGGTCCCCAAACTTTTTCCTGTGAGGGCCACATAACTTTTTCCTTCTCTGGTGGGGGGCCGGAGTCAGTTTGTAAGAGAAAAAGTGTTACACGTTTATCACCTGGACTGCCGGAAATTGTTGACAGTGGGGGGGGGGGGTTTCTCGATTGATTTTTACCCAGAAAGCACAGAGGCAAAAACCATTAGTGATACGGTCACTGGGACTGACTAGTATATATTTCATTGAGGGAAACCTGGAATGTGGCGTTCATAACAGACTCATCTGCTCTACCGCTAGCAAACAACAGTACTGATTAAATAATATAAAAGTCAAGCAGTTCCCTAAAAGTCCCAACAGATGGCAGCAATGTGCCATGCAAAACAAAACACCCACAGTTTACAGGACACACCTCCTGCTAAAGAGCCCCCTGGTGGTTGAAGAAAAATCCACATATATACCGGAAAATACAATATGTGAAAAAAAAATCTGAACGCTCTCTGGCATTGTTCAGGGGGCCGGACCAAATGTGGAGGCGGGCCGGATCCGGCCTGCGGGCCGTAGCTTGGGGACCCCTGTTTTAAATGAAAATTAGCTCGTTCTTCTTTTATTTACAATTTTGACTTCTAATGATTCACTTCCTGCTGGAGAGCCCCCTGGTGGTTGAAGAAAAATCCACAGAAAAGCCACACCGGGCTACAATCCGCATGGTTCAAAGTTAAGGAAAAAAGTAGCAGTTTATAATCCGGAAAATACGGTACCGTAGGTGAAATTTAATAATTTCCACGGCACACCTGACGATCACTCACGACACACTAGTGTGCCGCGGAACAGTGGTTGAAAAACACTGATTTAGGGAACACAGAGTCTTGGAAAAAGAAGGAGACCACATCCAAATATTTACTGCCAATTCTGTGACACGTCAACACAATGGAAGCACACTTATTTTGTAATCCTTAGGAAAATGAAGAGTCATTATTTTGTGCTCTTGAAGTAGTTTCCATGATACAAAGATGATGCATTATGGTTTGTTTGGTGTATAATCATTGTTTGTTTCTATCAAAGTGTTAGAAGACAGAGACACAAAGCATTCTGATTTTAGAAACAAGAGGTTTCTGCTTATGTAATATTTCATAAAACATTTGGGCAACAAATGACAACCTGCTATCAACCAGATGTCCCTTTCATGTTACGAAGCACTATTTTTACCCCTCGTTCTCTCAAGATGTTATAGCTTTTGACAGTTTATTTAACGGACCACATCTGAAGCCTAACATTTAAGATTATATTCAGAATCTACTAAATGACAAAACAGAAAATGTAAGTTTAATTGTAGAAAAAGAAAGTATAAAATAAAGATTCATTTTCTGCCAAAATACAACACATCAACACTGACAGTATCATCTATAAGTATCTAAATTTTAATACATTTTAAATCCTAAAGATTTAAAAATGTAAGTGATATATGTTTTCACTGCTAATCTGATGGTTCATAGGTGGGAATGTCTACTTGCCGTCCCCCAAATCTTTATTTCCTCATTCAAATGGAGTAAAAGATGTGAAGGAAAATTAGAGGTTTTAATTTTTTCTTTCCAAATTGTCATAATGTATACAAAAAAGCAAAACAGTGAATTTTAACAACTAATGGAAGATTACCTCAGTTCACCTTCCTTTGAAGACATTCCAACAAATTACGTGATTGTTTCCTAGAAGTTTAATAATAAAAAACCCAAAGTCAAAACTAAACAAATGGAACGTTGTGTTTCTGTTTATGCAAGAATCTGTCTAAACAAACTAAAGAGAGAAGCTCAATTTTTACTTTTAAGAAAATAATAAAACATTATATTTTATCATGGCACAATGAAGCATACTGACTGAGTAGAGTCCCATATCATTAAAAAGATAATATGTATAATATTTTTTTAATACATTGCCTGTTTTCTGTTTAAAGATGGATGTTTGATTGATGCTTAGTTACTTATGGTATAGTAAACTGACTTTTGAGAAAGTGGGTAGATTATTTTTCTATTCTATTTCAAAACTTTATATCAATGTGAAATACTGATTTTAAACTGCAAATGAATTAAATAAACAAATAAATTACCTAAATAAAATAACGGCACAAGGTTTAGTGAAGTAACTTGTGGTCACAAACATCTGCTTGAAAACACGACCCTCACCAAACCCAATAATTAAGAGCACTTGGAGACTTCACACGTTCTAGCAACGTAGACCAAATTTATAGGAAAAATGGTTAGCCCTCTTTCTAACATCAAATATGTCATTAAATGATAGGTTAAGTGTGACAACAGGCAGGGAAATTACCTGCAGCTGTTCCTCTCTACAAAAAAAACATTCATGATGTCCAAGTCACATTTGAGGTTCTTTTAATAATTCTCTGTAAGGTTAAACGTTTCAAAGCACTGAGAAAAAAATGCTGCAAGTTCAGACAGTAGACTATTATAATATCCCAGCAACACGGCAAAAATAATCATTACTACCCTGAAAGCTGGTCTCACTGAACAAAGAGAACGGATGTGTGGGCAATTCCCGTACAGCATGGGTTCAGGGGGTGGGAAGTGACGTAGAGGAGAGAAGAGGTTGAAAAAATAATAATAAAAAAAAAAAAAAGGTCCTCCACCCACTTGGTTGGAAAGGGTCAGCATGAGGACTGGTGCACACCAATAAGAAGGGGGAGGACCTACAGGCAGAATATTTAAGATGCTGATCCAGAGCAGGACTTGAGGGAAACAGGACAGAGCCTGGGTTAGCAGCACTAAAACGTTGCCTTTTGACTTCTTTTAGAAACAGAAGCTCTTTAAAAAACATTTTTAAAAAAGCATCAAGTCTAAAAGGATTAGCATATCCAGACATGACTAAAATCAATCTGAGCATCCTAGCTTTAGGCGTCACACTGCTCCTGCTAGGAACCGGGGCCCAGAACCCCAAGAAGAGGCCAGCTCCCTCCAAGCCCCCCAAGGTTCAGTGCTGCGATGAGGTGCGCTCGCTCAAGGTCCAGGTGGCCAACCTGACCAGCCTGCTCGAGGAGTTCGGCCGTAAGCAGAAGACGGACATGATGAATGTCGTGAGGCAAATCATGGAGCTGGACAAGCAGGACCACCAGCTGGAGGGCCGGGTCACTGAGGCGGAGAGCAAGTACTCAGAGATCAACAACCGTGTGGAGATCATGCAGCTCCAGACTCTGCAGTCGGCAACCCAGACTTCCTCAGGTGAGCTTCTAGGAAAAGAGGGCGTCATGTTTTAGCTGGAATTTTATATGAATAGCACTTGTTTTGAATCAACTTGAGGCATATTTCTGTGATTTTTAACCACTCTGGAAAAGTGAAAATTGGCCACATGTGGAGAAAATTACCACTGTTTACAGTTCAGCTTAACCCGTTGCCTTCTTCAAACTGTTGTTGGACAGCTGTTGTTAAGTCTTTCACACATGGTCTAAAAATACGGAAGAAGAAACAGTAATGTTAAAAACTACAGGTGCACAGATCATGTCTTACCTGGCCAATACCGATTTCTGGTTTTCTTTGAGCTCTGAGCTCCTGATTCCAACTCTAACCAACTGCAATTTCATCTATGACAAATAAAAGAGACTTGAAATGTTGCAGATTCTTTTAATAAGGTAAAAGTTTTGAAAACATGGAATTAAAAAAATTCCAAGATCATCTTCTTGATCTTAGTTATAACTAATCTCAAAAAAAGTGCACCAAAGTTGATGGTTGATAGACTAAACTAGAGGAATTCTTAGTGTTGCTTCTTAAATAAGTAGGGGAAGTAAAGTCTGATTTTGCAGTATTTAAGATCTGGAACATCAATTAGAGCAAATCAAGGAAAAATCAACCATGATCATTTCTAAAGGATTCTTTGGTTAATCTCTACTTTAGTTATCCTGTTGAGTTTTTATTTACTAGTAAGTAGCACATTTCTTTTGAAAGATATCCATCTCCCCAGTGGAATGCATTTACTACAGCTGCAAAAGTACTGTAATCATCTGTGCTTTGTGGGCCCCATGAGCTGCTGGGAATCAGCAGTGAGGTTGATTACAGTGCACAGCAAGCAGCACAGCAGCAGGATAAAGCATTAATTTGGAAAATACAGAGTCCCATCTGCATGCATAGCTCCCACACAGCCATATGCACTCAGAGACTCACCCTAACCAGTCAAAACAGTAATTGGGCCTTCTGTTGTTTCTGGTACTTTTGCTGTGTGGTCTAATGGAGCCATACATATGATTTATGAAGAGAGAACAGAGAGGCCTTTCTAAAGCTTGAGTCAATCTGGAATTGGAGAGCAGGACAGGAAGTGATGCACAGATTAGAAATTGTTGATGGGGTTCCTCAAATCTCAACAGCTATAAAGCTCATATCGACCTCGTAAAGCTTTTAATTACATCACCATACCATGAAAGAGGAACCTACAAAAAGCATGTAGCACATATTCCAGATTCATTCCATTTGTTTTGCTTTTGATGAGAGCTAAAAAGCCATTTTTGCATCTGTAAAGTCACTCAGACAATCATAAAGCTGAATTTATAGGAAGCCCTTCTCTGATATCTGCTCATATGCTTTTAGCATAACTTAAAATTCTTCCTTTCCAGATGCCATATATGACTGTGCATCCCTTTATGGAAAAAGCTACAAGATCTCTGGCGAGTACAAGCTCCCTAAAGACGAGTTTTTGGGTGCACCTGAGCTCAGCGTAAGTCCACGGTTTGAGTTCAGAGTGGTTCCGTTTCCATTTAGCATTCAGTAGTGATGCAGGAAAACAAATGCTCTTCTGTTTCAGGTCTTCTGCGATATGGAGACAAACGGAGGGGGTTGGACTCTGATTCAACGGCGCAAAATTGGCTTGACTTCCTTCAACCGAGACTGGAAGCAGTACAAAAACGGTTTTGGATCCATTCGTGGAGACTTCTGGCTGGGCAACGACCACATCTTCCGCCTAACGAGGCAGCCCAGCACACTGCGGATCGAGCTGGAGGTAAGTGTTGGAACTTTTGTCTGGCATGAACCATTTCATAGCCAAAAGCAAGCAGACAGAATTATATTATGTCTGTTTGAGTATAAAAAATTGTAATAAATCTTACTAATTGCAGAGATGGAGAGCCAATAAGCTCCGTTTTTACAACCCTTCCTGACTAAATCACTATATATGTGCTTCAACGCAGGACTGGGAGGGACAGACACGCTATGCTGAGTACGGCTTTTTCACTGTGGGCAATGAACTGAACAGCTACAAGCTGTTCATCGCCAACTACAGCGGGAACGCAGGAGACTCCCTACGCTACCACAACAACACCAACTTCAGCACTATGAACAAGGACAACGACAAATGCGTGGATGACTGCGCTGCCCTGCGCAAAGGTGATCTACTGGCACTGATGTAGCCAAAGCTTCCAGAAAGGTAATTACAAGTGGATAAAGCATAGGCAGATCCTGATTCTTTTCCCTCCGCTGCTCCTAGGTGGTTACTGGTACAACTGCTGCACCGACTCCAACCTGAACGGCATTCTTTATCGCTACGGTGAGCACACAAAGGGCACTGACGGGATCACTTGGTACGCCTGGCACGGCCCCAACTACTCCCTGAAGAGAGTGGAGATGAAGGTCCGACCAGCGGGTTTCCAACCCTAAACCTCAGCTGTGTCTACCGAATCAAGATCATAAATCTCTCTTAACACCTTTACGACCAAATTGTGTTTTCAACTTAAGAGCATTCATTAGTAACATTTTAGTTGTTTTAAGCACTGAAATGTGTCATTTTAAACCACTGTCCCTTACGGGCGACTGGATTTTAATCAGTTCTCTCATTTTCGTGAAAGCACTACGTTGGGTTTTAGTTAATATTGGTTATAGTGGAAGTCATGGGGCACTTGTAGGGCATATCTAAAGACTTAAAGAATAGTTTTTGTGAATTGTTGATGGAATATGACCTACGACAAAAGGTATTTCCAATAAGTAGTGTCTGATGAAATGTCATGATGGAAATATGTAATTTGTAAAATGTGTACAGGTTTTTAATGATGCCGTTTAATGTGATGGAAAAATAAAGATATTTTTTAAAAGAAACACGACACATGGTCTCACTTACATGTGAAACATTTTACCCTGTGATTAACCCAGAAGTGATTTGCGCTCTGCCAGGGTCAGAAGCTGACATCCTTAGCCAAAGGTCCTAAAACACATGATTCAAATAAAGGAAAAAGAGACCACACATGATGTACCGTCTAGTTAAATACCACTGAGGTTTCCTACTTGAAGAACAAAACACAATTTTATTGTTTACGACCTAGAGGGAATTTCTCATAGCAAGTGCTCCCTTTATAACACCAGAAATAAGTTTTAAGCAACACGTTCAATAAAATTCTAATTAAAGCACAACTTTTATCCCATTAGCAAAAATGAACACAGAAGAATACTAGAGCTGTGACAACATATTCTAAAAGTGACAAAAATGACTGCATTTTAAGGGGTTTTCCAAATATGTGAGCCCCCTTTAGCAAAAGCTGTAATTCAGCAGTATTGCAGGGAGCAAATACAGGAGGCAGTTACCACGGTGATAAACTTTATTGCCATAAAGAGAGCAATGACAAGGAATATTCAGGGTTGGGTTGCTGTAAATTGGTGGCTCCAGTTTTTCAGTGGACTTTAAACATTAATAATGCTCTCCAAAGAGGCTTTTACATCAGTGTTATGGTAAGTCTTATAGGGTTCTAGAAAAATATAAAATCTGATGAAGTTGCATCTGAAAACAGATGCAACTTATTAGAGTTTTGATGTAGATTCTGTCATATTTAATCATGTTGTTAAAAGATTTGTATTGGATGTGGACATTACAAGAACAATAAAGAATAGCACAGTAGCAAGTTCCAGAAACTCCAGCTGTGTTTCAAGGTATAGAGCAGAATAACAGTAACAAGACACAATCAGCTGGCAATCAACCAATGACTTGTAACTGAAACGTACAAAAAAAGGAAGAAAAAAAAAAAAAAAAAACTTTTTTTCCGTTAAGTCAACATGCAAGAATGCGGCAGAAACAACATTCTTGGGTCTGGAAGTTGTTACTGAAGAAAAAAGGACTCAAAGTTTGATTGTTTCAGTATAAGTGAGGTGGAAATGAAGTCAGAGAAAGCACAGAGATGTGGAAAGTCACTAAAAAAAGAACCTATTTTATGCTAAGGCATGTCTATAGTTAGTAAGGCTGTGGGAGAGAGAGAACAAGAGAGAGATTCAACAGATAACAGGAAGGCTTAAAGGAATTAGAGCAAAGTTTCACTGTTCTGTGTCTTCTCAGCTCTGGTCTGTTATGTCTGCATTTTTGACATTAAGGTAATGTCTACATCTGTAGGAAATACAGAATGTAGTGCAAATTTGACTCTGTTAATCATCCTAATATTAGATTCTAAAGACTATTTAAAATGTAAACTCTATTATCATTTTATCATTATTTTAAAATATTTGTAAAAAAAAAAAAAAAGATCTACACCAACTTTTCTCTGACTGCGGATAAGTTATTTTTACACAGATCAAAACTTCACAAAAATAAAACATTTAAAATTTACCATAAAACTGTAATCAATGAATCTTTAAGAGTAACAGAATTAATCAGTTCAGATTTTCTAAAAGTCATGTTTCTAGAAAACATGACTTTTGTAGTTTCAAAAACTGCAAGAGTAGCCCCAAACACAACTAAAAAGTCTCCAACAAATATCAACAATACCTGCAGAAATTAAAGTATTTTTCCTAACAGTGCCAGCTCTGAATAAAAACGAGACTTTCATTGTACTTTTGCAAAGCCGAGGCAAAATCTTTTATGGGAAATCCTAGAGAGGTGAGAACCAGATGGGGCTAACACCAGAGAGCCGGCTCTCATCATTCATCATCATCACGACTCCCAAGAAATTGAAAACAGGCCCCGCAGAAACACAAGTCCAGACACTCACAGATGAAAAGGAGGCGAGCGTCCAATTAGATGGCTGGAAAACAGATTTCTCTGTGCCATGCCAACAGTACAGAAAGGAAAAAGACAAGAAAACTGCATGGAAAAATTGACAAAAGATATCAAAACCTTGAAGCAGAGTGCCATGAGAAATACTATACAATTTAATTGCCAATTTTTTTAGATGGGACTTTGGATTTCAGACAGAACAACACATTATAGAGAGATTCTTAGCACTTCTGATCACCTTATGAATTCTACAATCAAATAAGTGAGGTGAACAAAAATGTAAAATAAAAGCTGGTCTCTTTCACTTTGAGATTGTGTTTCTAATGGCTGAATTAGTTCAATATTTACAAAGGTGAGCTTGCTTTTTGGTCGAGTAATCCATGAATTTTCAGCACTCCCACCTGATTAGAGACTCCAAGATGAGAGGAGAGGGGCCTTTCTGGAACTCCAGCTCTTTGTAATGCAGTGCCTTGGCATAGGCACGACATTTGGAGGCTCTCTCTCCAAGCAGAACGATGCCATTATCGTCTCTGAGGGGCAGAGGGCCCTGGAAAAGGAAACGGAGCCGTATAAAATAACCAAACCTTTCTTTTCCCCCCAAATGAAAACACAACCGAGGAAAAATACATAAGTCATTTTTAATTTAACCTCCACGTGGCAATTAGCAGCTGAAGTTTTTATTTTCAGTGGGCTTGAGTAGCAGCCCAACCAGGAGTCTCTTTTTTCTATTTTTTTGAAGTAACGACCAAACCATGAGAGTCTCAGTTCTCAGAGTGACGCTATTGTTGCTAAATGGCCCAGGTTGTGTGGTCTGTCATCAAGTCTTCACCAGCTGTCTCCGATTCCTCTTCCAGTAAAATAATCAGACGGTAAGATGAAAGCTGTCCAACAATCTAAACAAACAGTTGGTAGCCTAAAATCACTTTTATTTAGCTGATTTCACTGGAAAATTGGTCAATGGTTACTGCGTGATTGATTGCACAAACCGACAAGGATGCAAACCAAACTTTGTTTATAGTAAACCTTTTAATAAAGAAAGAAGACTGCCCCAAAAGCACGAAGCGGACTGCAGTGCAGGGCATTCTGGGCAAATACAACCAAAACAAACACTTATGTCTAGCGCTAGCGGGAAAAATAGCTTGCGGTCTTTCATCAAAAACAAGAGAAATCATACAACCACAGGAACAGGTTTTAAACGGTTTGGATGCTTTGGATCCTTTGAAAGAATCGCAGCAGCTGAAAATGTAACAAATGTTGTAGCTTTGGTTCCCAATTGAATCAAGTTTACCGAACTATCTGGTGTAAAAACAACGTAACTCTCCTTCAGTGTAAGGGAAAATACAGGAATACAATAATGGAGCCTGTACTCTCATAATACCGTATTTTCCAGACTATATGTCCAGAGTATAAAGCGCATTCAAGAATCAAGATATGAAAAGGGATTGTATGATTTTATGCACTTTCTTGCTTACCTTATCACTGTGCTCCATGAATTCTGCCAAGTTAAGAAGCGTTTGCGTCACCTCGGCTATATCTTGAGAGGTGAGAGCTAACTCGATGCTGCGGATAAGCTCATCCTGCTGGTCTTCACTCAGCTCTGACCAACAGGACAGAAAAGCAGCGTTGAACAGGTCTCTGAAGTATAGAAAAGACAGCTGGATTTAGTTTAAAGAAAAGAAAATGTGAGTAAACATGAAAATGTAAGTATTTTGCAGAAGCAGGAACTAGTAAGAAGGCTAACCAGGGTTAAAACTGTAAATTTAGGGGATGTTACAATCAAGATCAAGTATAGCAGAAACTGTGAACCCAGCTTAGTGTCCATGATAGAGGCAGAAAAGGCTAGCTAGTTAGCTGTCAAGGGTACATTAGCGGCCTAGAGTCACATAATTCAATGAAGATGTGTGTGACCGAACTCATGAAATAGTTCAGTCACAAACATCTGATCGAACTATTGTGACAAATAGTCCTGCCACAACAGGACTATTTCCTGTCTATTTCCTGTTGTGGCAGGATCCCCCACCTGCTCCTCATATTTACAGTGAATGTAAATACGGGGAATAGATGGGGGATCTCACTGCATTACAAACAAACCAACAACTGCACCCTTTGTGTCCATGAAAGAAAAGCCATCTGGCTAGCAGGGGGATATTAGCAGCTGGCTGAAGTGAGCCTGGAGCCACAGAATTCAATGAAGATGTTTGATACGATTCAATAGTTTTGACTGACAGAAATGTCCCACAAGAAAAGATGCACGGTTAACATATTTAAGCTCAACTTATATTTTCTGTAGATAATTAAGACTTTTTAAGGCCTTAATTTTAGACACACAAATTTAATTCTTTTTAAGGTTGATTCAATTATTTAGCATGAGAGTGTGCATATTAATGAACGTCCAATATTGTCATAAATATACCGGATTTAGCTTAATGCTAATTTCCATCCGAAAATACATGCATTCAAACTTATAAACAAGTGCAGACACACAGCTGTATATCTATAGGATCATTATACAGCCAGATGTCACGAGGTTTTGCAGCTGTACTGCAGGTAGAAGTTCAAATTTACTTGTGTCTTCTCCCTAAAAAACACTATGGATATGCTTTTACTCCCTGTGCTTTATCACAGTCGTTAAAAGTTTTAAAAAAGAAAAAACAGACACACACAGAAAAGAAAGAGGAGCATCACTTTGTGGAGGAAGTAGAAGTTGAAAAGTAGACGTGTCAGTCACGCTGTACCTGGCAAGAGGGATGTATGTCTGCGCCAGAGACCAGCACGATCGCAGAGCCGGGGAGGACGACTCTTTGAGCAGGACCACGCTCAGACGCCTCAGCCACTCCAGCCAGTCATCCTTGGACACTTTCCGAGCAGCACCCCAGGCCTTAGAAAAGAAAAAAGCAAGGATTAAAAGCTGACTGGGAACTGTGTGGGAGCATCAGTTTTTCCAGACCTCACATTCGAACTGTGCCATGACCCTTTGCGCTCCAAAAGTAAGCACCTGCAAGCCATTGAGCTCTGCTGCTCGTTTTGATGAGGTTTTTCATTTCAACTCGTCGCCAATTTGTTGATTCAAATTTCTTGAGAAGAAATAAACTGAGGCATTTCAGTCAGAGCTGTTTACTAGGTGTAACATCAACACCAGCAGAGAGTCCAGTAAACAACACTGGGCTCTAAGCGCTGCAATCTTTCATTATAGGAATGTGTTGCTTTTGAAGGAAGGAAACTGCTAAGCGCCCACCTTCTGGAGTGCGGTCGTGCTAACATGGAGTTTCTTCATGGGGCCTGGCTCTACGGGACCGCTGACCAGAGCGTCGCCTTGGTTGCCCCGAATCTGCCGGTGTTGAAAGATTAAAGGGTCCTCTTCCTCCTCTGCCAGTGTGTAGCCCTATCATAAACAACACACACACACAGAGGCCACACGCAAACAGCCCACACACATTCAAACCGTTGATCAAAGCTACACATACATGTTTTATGAATGAGCGCAGAAGGATATTTCCTCCCATCGAGGCTGTTTATAAACAAAAGTTTGTACGCAACATATTTATTTTATAATGTCATTTATGTTTTAAGTCACGTGGAGGCATTTGGTGTCACAGAGAAAGTAAATATTCAAACCAGATGGGAGCATGAGAGCACCTAACGATGAATAATGTGAATATGTCGGAAGCTACTCACCTTCACAATACGACATATCAGAATGTCGTAGCGCTGGTGATTGATCCGGTGCTTCAGCATCACTTTGTTGACCATAGGGATGAAAATCTGGTACTGGAAACGAGAAAGAGTAAATAAAAATCTCTGTGGATTTTCTGTGGTTTGGTCTGCAACTTCAACCACAAGATAAACGCAGATCAAAGGCTTTCCCTGAAGCCTACAGAGCTAAAAGCAGCGCTGGCAGCACAGAGGTCACACCTCAAAACAATGCAAGTGTTTTTGGGAGTAAACTAGAGGGCTTGTGGGGAGAGGAGAGGCTACAAGTGACCTCATCCACTCATAAACATTGCCTCCCCACTGGGGAACCATTTGGTGACATAAGCAGTCTGGCAGGAAGTAATGCAGACTGAGCGCTGTCCCGCCTCAGCTTGAGCTGAAATTACCAGGAGCTTTGGAGGCTAACACGGCTACCTTCTTCCCCAGCTGGAACACCAGCGAGGACAGGGTGTCCATGGCGGTGGAGCGCAGCTCCGGCGTGCTGTCCAGTGTCCGAACAATCGGGTGGATAATGCGGGAAGCATAGTCTGTGAAGTCCAAGGACTCCGTTAGTCGGTCGAGCGTCTCCAGGGCGACCCTGACCCATAGAAAAACCAGGAAATATATTGGCAAGATGTTGAAAGACGCAAAGACAAATAGAGAAGCATATGAAAGTATAACATGTAAAAATAGAGGTGTCACACACCAGTCTAAGAGTTACTGCATTTCCATTACAAGTATGCGCTAAACGTCCACATTCAGCCGACCTCAAAAAAATATTTCGCAATCGCAGTGTTCCCATTAAATAAGAAATTAAATTAAAATCAAATGTGAATACATTTGTTCACGTGATGAGTCATTAAAAATCATGGGGGCAACAAACGTCGAGCCTCACAAGAGATTCATGTTTCAGTGTATTCAGGAAATCTTACTCAGGCGTTGGTGCGAACAGCACCAAAGGAGTACCTACGTATATATTTATATGATAGTCGGTAATTTTACAAATACTTTCAAATTACTAACTGAACTTTTGATTAACTGAGATGCATGGAGCCAGCTGTGCACTGTTCAAAGAGGCAAAAGCCTAAAATCAGGGCACTGCTGCTGATAAAGTTCACATGGCGTGACTTGTGAAAAGAAAGTGTCTCCACAGCAGCTTTATGAAATGCGTAAATTTCCATACGGCTGAAAAACTATGACATGCTAGAGCAAAAACTTTTATCAAAAAAAGTGAGGAGTTTTTTCTAAATTGCAGTGTTTCTTAATTCCAATTTGCACAACATTATGGTCAATGGAAACGCAGCTGGAGTCTTGCAACCTTTAGATGTGCCTTTACAACAAACAACCCATCAAAGGGTTGTTTGTTGTAAAGGCATACCACATAACATACCACCTACCACATAACATCTACAGCATAATCATGTTGTAATATCTTCATTTATTGCAATAAGCCATTCAATAAAACTAAATGAGAACCGCCATTTGCAATACTGACTTGCGAGCCTGGAGGGGCACATCTGGGGCATCAAATAGCTTGACAATAGGAGGCAGCAATAAGTGGAGGTAGTCATCCAGATTGGCACCAAACAGCTGGATGGCGTTCAGCAGCTGGAAGAATGAAAATACGTTAATATAAGGACTTTCAGCTTCCTGTAGGTTTAGGGAAAGAAATGCTAAATTTGTTTTATTCTATCACAAATATTACATAAAGAAGAAAAATATCTACTTGAAGAATTCAGCTGTCATTTTTGAAGAACCACTGTTTCATTTCTATGTCTAGATTTTGGAAGAAAGAAAAATGTGAAACTTTGTGAATGTAGTAGGGCTGTATAAATAAATCGATTCTGCGATATATATCGATATTTTCCGCCCTCGGAAAGTAGATTTTTCATCCGCGAGTATCGATCTGTTAAACCATAGGGGTCCATAACCTTATAGCTCTTTTTAACGTCTAGTTTGTTACGGCATAGCAGCGAGACTCCGCCTCCCTCAGTCTCACTTTCAACTATAGCTTAAAGTGCACATTATAAACTACACACCAGGTTTTAAATTGTGTTAATAGGCCAAATATAACTGGAGTTATGCTAAAATTAGTAAACCATATTTTTCCGATTGTCAGAGAAATGTCAAAAGCGCCGCCATTCCCCAGTTTTTCCGATTATGTGAGGGGGAATGAGCTTCCAAACGTACAAAACGAAACGAAACATTAGATTCCTGTGTTCTTGGAAATGTAAAATCTTCAATAAATAACGATGGGCTGTATTTTGTTGCTGAGAAACGAAGTAAAGTTGCGCAAGTATCCGTGAAAGAGAAGCGGAACGGAGAAGCGGAAAGGAGTAGCGGCGCGAACGGAGCAGCTGCAAAAGCAGTGAGATCGCGAAATTAATGCACATTTCGACTGGTAGCATTCACTTCGTAATTAGTTTTTAGCTTGGCGGTTTCTATTCTGTATATAAAGGATTACCTGAAGAATGAACATGGGTTGATAACATCCGAAGCGGGCGCGCAGCGGCGCTGTGTTTAGAGCAGGAAGACGAAGAGGAAAAACCCGCAGCCGGAATCCGCGGCGCAGTGAGGATTTCCATGGTAACAATGACTGATCGATCAGTTTTATTAGCAACAGACAAAGAGTATCAGAGACTGAGAGAACGATGAGATCCTGGCAGTCTGAGAGGCAGCTACTCAGAGATCCAAGCAGGGGAATAGCGGCGCTGCGTAGCTGCAGGGAGTCGATCACTACGGGGTGAGACGGAGCCACTACTTTAGCAGCTAGTAGTAAACAGCTTACAGCCACGGCTAACTCCGGGAGCCAAGGTAGAAAAGCCTTTTTCCCCATAGTCCAAAAGACTGCATTTGTGGCTGCATTTTTACTCCAAAATGCAGCCACAGTGTCCAAAAGAAAAAACATAAGTGCAATCAATCATTTGCATATTGAGAGTCTACAGAGGCTGATAATCTCCCCACTCTGCTCCTGGATTATGGTTTAAACTTTTAAGTTTTATGTCAAATCCACATGAATTAAATGACAGAAACTAATTCTCTCACTGCATCTTTGATTCATTTTGTCCAGCTGCAGACTGTTAGACTGTCCAATCATAGTCAGGTATGGTGTAATTGGTGCTTTTAATCAGTTTTCAGTTAACTAAATTCAAGTCTATGGAACACAAAATGTCACTAAAATCACTCTGTCCTCCTAAAATCTTTCAGAAAATTGTAAAAATGCACTGAATCTTATTGGATTGTATCGTATCGAATCATTCAACAAATATTGTGATACACATCGTATCGTGACCAGAATATCATATACCGTATCGTGAAATTATTGTATCACTACACCCCTAGAATATAGGGTATATATATTTAGTGCTTCCAACCTAAAAGCAAAATCATCTTCGGTTGTGTAAATTCAGTGCAATTATTCCATGACAAAAGAGGAATTCATACTGAAAACGGCATTTATTATGATATCCATATTTAACAACGTTGGTTGATTCTTTATCATTTTTGGTTAAAGGTATTAAAAGGTATTGTGGAAGGTCCAAAAAGTTTCAGGTTGCAGACCTACTGGCTACTGGACGGAAAAAGCATGAAACATGATTCTAAACCCACCATCCCACAGTGAAACATGGTGATGGCAGCATCATGTTGGGGGGAAAATGAGAGGGAGGGAAATGCAGAGCTGGACTGAAGCTGAGCTACACTGGAATAGTTTATATCAAATCATATTCATGTGTTAAAATGGTCTAGTCAAAGTCCACTTTAGCCCTAAATCAAAATTTGAATATAGATGTTCCTAAAACCTTGTCAGTAAATCTGAGCATGAGCCGTTTTTATTTTGAAAAAATATATTTATATTCCTAACAAAATCACTCGCTTCTTTGTAGTGGTCTACCACATAAAATACTCACGTTTTTAGCTGTAAAACATGACAAAAAACAAAACAAAAAGATGTTTTGCAATTTAACTCAGATTTTATCAATAGTATGGCAAAGTAATCTATAACCATAGATCGGCAGTTCATGTTTGCCAAATTCAGAAAACAGTAAGGTAAGGTAATTTTGTTTATATAGCACATTTTCAGCAACAAGGCAATTCAAAGTGTTTTACTTGTATTTACTAAAAGCTGAGGATTGTCTAGTTAACTGTAGAGGAGATGCTGTGTGAAGAATACAGACTTATTGGGAGTGAGGAGGCTTGGACAAGACGAAGTGTTCTGGATAAGCAGTCCCAACGCGCACCATGACCACCTCTCCATGTCTAAAGTTCACATGGCGAGACTGCAGGAAGTCACAGTATTTATGTCTGAGTGTCTGTGTGTGGTGGGGGGGATGCTTTTCCTCTCTATTTGCTCCAGAAGGTAACATAACTCCCAATCCCTATCTGTCAGAATCTTATTCACCAGATTGAGCTTCACATTAGCAACCAAGTTACAGATTCTATTTTCTAATATTGTACACAACAAGACAGTAAGGCCTCAAACCAAAGTGAATGACTACACTACTTATGGCTCTGTGTTTATGCTCTCTGCCCAAAGCCATGATTTATTATCGGAGGGAAACCCTGACAACTGCTGAAACCGAAGAGTGTGTTACCTCCAGATTTATGTTGTCTTTGAACTCACATATTAGAAGTGAAAAGCTTAAACCTGAAAGTTCTCAATGGATACTGAAGGCAACCGCAAACATAAAATAGTGCCCTAATAATTTCAGCTGCTGGTTGCGTTCTGGGTATAAAGTAGCAGCGGTAATATTGAACAAAAACCCTCCTGGCATAATGAGGAAAATAAATATAATGGATAAAATGTGATATGTGGTCCAGGCACTGCGGCTTAAAGAGTGTGATTTATGATAAACAGCATGCCCGACTTCCAACTCATTAGATAAAACACTGCTGTCTGCACATAGCTTCATGTACCAATACTAATAAAGGGTCTTGAACTTTACGTCTTCTCAAATACCACTACTGTATATTTTCAAGGGTTGATATATAGAGAGCATTTTTAATGTTTATTATTCCCCTTACTCACATAAAAAGGCAGATTCCCTGTAAATATTTAAGACAAGTAGTTTTATAAAACAACACCAAGCGGGCTAGGATTATATTAAAAATCAGAAACTATTGCTTTAATTAACTTAATGTGCTTCCAGTGTTTCTTTTCATAGAAAGTATTCCAGGGTGTGCGGTTCTGTGTTTTGGGTCTCATTCTAATCCCAAGACGCTCACACACACTATTCCGTTGTTTCTTTCTGTTAAACCAGAGTTGTTCCTCTCCACTGTCCCCCCCATGCTTTCTCAGGATGTGGAATTGCAGCTGCCATATTTTCTGGACTATAGGTTGCTCTGGTTTATAAGTCGCATTCATCAAAATGCATTAAGTAGAGGAAAAGAAACGTATACAAGTTGTTCTTGACCAAGCAAGCTGGACTTATAGTCCAGGAAATACGGAAATTCAAGATCCGACGCTATGCTGCGCGTTTCCTTGGAAAAACAGAGATTATAATTTATGATCTACTGAATCTGATTGGATCAGACCGAGTTCAAATTGCAAGGGATAAAGTAGATTTGAAAGAACAAACCTGGATTAAATGGGATTGTTTCATCATGGTGTAGCAAATGATTATCATCAATGGAAAAGCAATATTAATAAACTCTGATAACGGTGTTTGTAAACATTAAAAATTGACAGCACACTCTGAATTACTGTTGCTTCTAATGCAGAATCAATAAATGCTAATACATTTGAAAATATGCCTGAATGCACTTACTGTGTGTGTACTGATTAATGTAACAGGTATATGAAGTAATATTTCATAGTTCAATTTTTAGGTCAATATTTGTGTCTCGCTGCATTAGCAGATGTATTGCCAGAAAAACTTGAATTAAATGCAAAATGCATGTAGCACTTTGAGGAGTCCAACTAAATGGTAAATAATAATAAAAAATAATAAATATAATTGAGAAAGAACTGGTAAATACCACCAGAGTCAGAGTGATTAAAAAAGCATAAAAACTAATCCTATGTTTATGCATCAGTTACCAACAGGGTTGGATAATTTCATTATGTTTAAATCAGACGGCAGAGCTAGAGACATGATTTGATTAAACGTCTGGTTAATTGCATGAAAGGAGAACAAAGACAGCCTCCAGTCCGCATTAATGAGTAAACAAACAAAAGCTTCTTTCATGACAACATTGCCTTGGAGAGTCAAAAGAATGAATGAACTTTAAATGAGTTCATTTCTTTTATATTCAGAAGACGGCTGAGTGCTCTGCTGTTTCTCACTTTAGGGGGGAAATATGTTAGATTCTTGTAAATTGAAATCTATTCAGAGTAAATTAGCTGATTAACTCAAACACATTCAGATGTTTGAGTTAACCAGCTATAGGAAGTTGTGAACGTGAGGCAAAATGCAGCAGTATTCTACGTCTTCTACCTTGATGGTGACGCTGCGGCCGGTGCTGTTATCGTGCATGAAAACACGCAGCATGTGTGGGATGAGCTGAGGCAGGTAGAGCTTGAACTCTCCGCCCAGCGCCACCACAATTTGCTCGATGAGGAGGATGATGGTGTTCTGCATGGGGTTGTTTGGTGTCCAGTACTCCTGCAGAGCAAAACCAAAATACAGCACAACAGTGTTAATTAGAAGTCAATCATATGCACATCTCTGTTTTTTTTTTTTTTTAAGTACACAACAAAGAATCAGAACGAGGATTGTGGTCAATGAAACATGTGCTGCTTTTGTCTTTAAACAGATTTACCTTGGCTGTGGCTCTTCATTTGAACATGGTGGGTCTGTTTGTTTACTATTAATCTAATACACTTGGAAATTATTTGAAATGTAGAAAACTGTTTCTCATCAAAACAGTGACTAGACTGATAAGATTATGAACACAATAGTGTTTAATAAATACAATATGGGTAGAAAACAGGGGAAGTTTCACCTTTTTTAAATATTTTATCTTCATCTCTATTAGGGCCAAAACTACTAATAGGCTTAACCTTGATTAAGTGATTTAAATAATTGTCAATTAATTTAGTAATCAATTAATTAACTCTACAATACAGACTCAAAAAAGGCCATTTGATGAAACAACACAGTAAGAGCAGTAATTCAGCCAAAATGATACAAAAACAAACATTTAAGATAAGAAATAAAACTTTGCAAATATGCTTTACCAAAAACTCTTCTTGTGGCATAGTTTAGCTTCACCTGCTTCAAATTCTGTTTTTAAAATGGAATTTGTTTCTTTGCATATTTTGATGCATTTCTAACATTGCATTAAAAAATGGCTTAAATGGCAAATCTGCAGAATGTGCCAATAATGTTATGCATAAAACTACAGTTCCCTGAAGGAGAGGAACGAGGTACAACACATAGAGTATGGGATATCACGCCCCCGCGTGGCCTAACTGAAGATACTGTTAATCACGCCTTTATTCAAATGACGTGTGATGACGGGTGGCAGGTCCCGCCTACATATAAATACACCCCAATCACAGTCATTATTCAGTTCGATGGCCCCTCTTCACCGAGCCAAGCTGAACAGCGGGGCAGAAAAAGGTGTTGTACCTCGTTCCTCTCCTTCAGGGAACAGTAGTTATATGCATAACATTACGTTCCCTTTCAGTCGATTCACTTGGTACAACACAGAGTATGGGACATATACACACGCCCTGTGGAGCAGCCATCAAACCTGACAAATGCACTGAGTTAGTTTGAAACCTCCAACCCAGCAGAAAGAACAGAGTGAGCCACAGAAGGGGCTGTCACATCCAGACGATAAAACCGAACAAAAGTTCGGTTTTATCGTCACGACCAGCTGGCTGCAGCGCAGATGTTACTCACAGGGACCCCTCTGAAAAGGGCCCAGGATGCCGCTACACCCCTGGTTGAATGTGCCCTCACACCATGAGGTAAAGGGAGGCCCTTGCTGTTGTAAGCAAGAGAAATAGCTCCACGGAGCTCTGTGATCCATTATGGAAAAGATTAGGGGACAGTGGGTGTTGGCTTTGGTCTCAGAGATCCACTGAAGCTTTGCCAAACCATTGCCAAATCTACACAACCACGGATGGATGCACACTCCGTCAGTGGGCCTCCCCTGGACAGCAGATCCGCCTCCAAATTCAGGTGCACAAGAACATGAGTTGCTTTGACAGACAGAAAATGAACGCTGCACCACTGCAATAGTTTGTGAGACAATTTCAGCAAGGGAAGCGAAGTAAACCTTGTCTGTTTATGTAGAACATCACAGTGGTGTTGTCTGCCCTTATCAGAACATGCTGGTTCATCAGAATCCTCCAAAAATGCCTCAGATCTAGCAGGACTGCCTGCAACTCCAGGTAGTTTATGTGGAGCTTGGATTGGGTTAATGTCCAGATCCCCCTCACCGCTACGCCGTCGCATATTGCCCCCCACCCCTTCAGAGAGGCATCTGTGGACAACACTTTGCGAAAGGACACCCCACCCTGCCGATTGGAGACCCACGGTACAGCAGACCGAGTTCCTTCCACGGGCGAAGGGCTGACATGCAAGCAGTAGTTATCTTCAAGCCTTCTGTGCAGGTGCCGTGACTTGCACAGCCGGTGAGAGCGTGTCCAGTGCTGCATCGGACGCACTTTTAACAATCCGAGTGGCACCACTGCGATCATGGAGGCCATCATTCCCATCAGCTGTAAGACAGTCTGGAAGTACAGTTTGCATCCCCAATGAAACTGAGCGAGGCTCAAACGCGGTCAAACGGTGCTCTGAGAGATGAGCTTGAGCTGACAGGGAGCATATTTCCAGCCCCAGGAATGAGAACTGCTGACTCGGGTTCAGTGAACTTTTCTGAAAGTTTACAGAGAATCCCAGTGCTTGAATGTGGGACAGCACCTGTGGCAGTCTGCTCCCTGGAACTGGCTATTAAAGCCCAGTCGTCCAGATAAGCCAGAATGCGAATTCCCTTTTCTCTGAGAGGGGCTAGTGCTGCCTCCACAATTTTTGGAAATGTGCGAGGGGCGAGCGACAGACCAAAGGGTAAGACCAGGTACTCGTACGCTATTCCCTCAAAAGCAAACCTCAGAAAATGCCTGTGTTCTGGGTGTATTGCTACGTGAAAGTAAGCATCCGTCAGATCGATTGTTGCAAACCAATCGCCTGGGCCGACAGCGTTCAAAAGTTGTCTCAGCGTCAACATTTTGAATTTGTATTTGCGAAGGTGCTTGTTTAACACTCTTAAATCCAGGATGGGACATAACCCCCCTCCCTTCTTTGCAACAACAAAATAGCGGCTGTACCAACCTCTGTTTGCTTCCGAAGTGGGAACCACACGCACTGCTCCTTTTGCCAACAACGTGTTTATTTCGTCCCTCAGAACTTTCGCTGCTTTGGGTCCCTACAGTTGTGTTTATAACTGATTGGAACCGGGGCGGTCTTATCCGGAACTGCAACCGGTAACCCGTAGCAACGGTCTTTTCTACCCATGGGGAAAGTGCGTATGCACGCCAAAGAGGCACGCGCGGCCAGACAGCTGACCTGACGCACTGTTGGCAAGGAGGTGCAGCCCTCTGTTGGAACGGAGAGGAGCAGCTCCATTTGACTGTTGTGCACGTTGTGGCACACAGTGTTTAGATTTTGATTTTTTGGCAAAGGAATTGCACTCTTTATTGAAACATGCGGAACAGTTACACAAACATTTCGAACATTTTCTCTTGCTTCTTGAGAAATATTTAGCCCACTTAAACCTGGGGCTGAAGGTGCAAACAGTGTATGCGTTGGGGTGTTGTGGTTGGGAAACTGTTAGGAAAATGCAGTGCCTCCTGGGGCTGGAACCCTGAACAGAACAAACAATATACCTTTTGAGCATAAATCAGAGCATAAATTTGAGCAGCAATCAGGTCTCCCAGCTTCTGATGTCTCTCTTCTGTCACGCCGTCTCACGTCATTAGAATGACTGAGGCTTTTTCTTTCGAGACGTCAAATCTCGTTGAAAGCCCAGAGGAGGGCCTTTGCTCCAGGCCGACTGGCGGGGAGTTTGCTTTGACGGCTGGGAAATTGTGGTGTTGAGAGCTGCAGGTGGTGCTGCTCTCTTTGGCGGCACCAGTGATGTCATAAGCTTGCGTGCGCTCATGTTGGGCCTGGACCTAGCGTCACGTCTTTGAATGACGCAACGAAGAGCTTCAGTTTGCTTTTTCTTAAGCTCGAACTTTGCTTGTATTTGTATTGCATCAAGGATTTGTCCAAAAAGCCCTTCCGTAGACACCGGCTCGTCCAAGTATATGGCCCTGTCCCTTAGCGTTAGTCATAGGTGTCTCTGAGCAACCACTGTGTAAGCCATCCCCTTCCCCAGTGAGAGTGCAGCACAGCGGGAAGTATGCTGAATATAATCCGCAGTGATTCTGATCTCATTTAAGAGGGGAATCAGATGGCTATCAGGAGGCATCTGAGCTCCTAGCTCGGACAAGCACATAGCTTGATAAGTTCGAAGCATGGTGGCCGAGCAGTGGTTGCTTGAGTGCAATACGTCTTCTCCAACTGGGTTGCGGAAAACCTGCATTGTTTTGAGGGCAGGTTGGCAGAGCCGCCCACACCCTGGGGGTATGATGGCACTAGGTAAGCTGCCAAGGACGCCTCCACTGGTGGTAAATTAACCAGACCTGCTTTGTCGGCACCCTCCAGGTCCACGTACTGCCCGTAGCCAGGCACTGTAACACGCGTGAGCAACGGTTTGTTCCAGGACGACGTTAGCTCCGAGACAAAATCTGGGTATACGGGCAGGCGGTTTTTAACCGCAGCCGGCTCCGTCAGAAGGTAGAATCCAGTGAAATGGAACACCTTTTGAGGAGCAGGAGGATGGGTGCGCCACTTGACATCTAACTTAGTAGCTGCACGCCGTCAAAGGGAAAAGAATGATGTGTCGTCCTGACCCACCAGAGAGGCGGCGGCAGCAGACAGACACTGGACGGAAAAGTCGTCGCCATCGTCTTCCGAAAGACTTTGACCTTCCAGGCCGATGTCAAGCACATCATCATCACCTTGAGCCTCGAGGTGATAGTGAGATGGCGCTGCATCCTGCACCGTTTCAGCTAACCCGTCCACATACTCCATATGGTCTGCCCAGCTGGAAGCGGGGGCTGCCCAGCTGGAAGTGGAAGCCTTGGCCTCGTCGTCCTCGTCAGACTTGGACGAAAACGGATTTCTAGACTCAGAGAGCATGGGGTCTTGTTGTGAAACGGTAGCTTCTCCCTACACTTTTTGCACAAACTTGACCCGTCGTTCAAGCGTGGGGCGCCGAAGCTGGCTACAAAAAGCACAAGCATCCGGCTCCGACAATGCTCTTCTGGCGTGGACAATTCCAAGGCAGACGGGGCATGCTTCGTGCTGGTCTTTTTTGTGAAGCGGGAAGCCGCACTCCTGAGGACAGGGGCGAATGGAAGACTCCTGCTTCGCCATTTTTTGCTTCGTGCTCATCCCGAACCACAAAACCAAAGAGAATAAAAATAGACAAATGAGAAAATACAACTAGCTCTCAGTGGCCAGACACGCTAATCAGCAGGCAGCAGTAGCTAATACCAATAGGAGCAGTTAAGCTAGTTTTGGAAAAATAAGAGTGATGCTAGCTAGCAGCAGCTATAAAGCACCGGTTGGAAATTAGGTGTTCTCAGCGAGGTGGAGTGTAAAAACTGAATAATGACTGATGGGGGTATATTTATATGCAGGCAGGGTCTGCCACCCGTCATCACATGTCATTTGCCTAACGGCGTGATTAAAGGTGTCTTCAGTTAGGCCACGCGGGGGCGTGATATCCCATACTCTATGTGTAGTACTGAGTGAATCGACTGAAATGGAACTGATTATCAGAATAATCAATATGTGCAGTTCTAATCTCTAAAAACCTATTGCTCATATGTTTGAAATATAATGTGATTCAATCATTTCTTCATTTATTATTTGTGAACTGATGTTACTTTCACTTTATGAAGTCATATGCATCAACTCACTGAGCGCACTCTATTTAAGAAAGTACAGAAATGGGTCAGGATGTGTTTCCATCTATAATCTGAATCTGAGAAATGTATGGACTATATTTTCTCTACAAACCCTGAATTTCCAGATGCCAGAAGCAAAGAGGAAGATGAGATGACAGGAAAAAGGAGACAGTTTCCTGTCAGGTGGAACCAATATTGTGTCTCTTGTCTATCTTTGATACTGTGTTGGAAAACCCAGGCACGGCCGTGCAGTATGACTAAAATAAAAAAAAAATAAAAAGACCGAATGTTAAAGTGAAAGGCTTGAAGTCACAAAATCAGTCAGTCGGTGGGTTTCATCTGTGGTGAAGTTAAACAGCCCCCCCTTTCCTGCCCTGCCTGCCCATGGCAGTACATCTTGAATAGCTAGAGCAGCCCCCTCATCTGGATGCAGAAGCATAACTGCAGCAATAATGAATAGATCCTTTGTTTCACTTGCCCTTTAATAAGTGGTTGAGGCAGAAGGCGCAGTGGTGTACTTCTCTCCATTACTCTTCATCACAAGGAGTTACCACCACCCAGGAGGTTCGTTTACAGGGTTAGCGAACCTCCTGGGTTTGCTAACCCTGTAAGCAAACCTGGGTTAGCGAACCCTGGTTCAGAATGAGAATCAGATTGTATCCTGATTTTGATACAATGTCCTTGTATCATTGGGGACATAGGCTTTAACAGTCACTCTGCATCACATGATGGGCTGAAAGCCACAAGCTATCTGCGATTACATCTTAAGTAAGATTGGGTCCAAAGGAGGGAGGCAAACTTTGGAGACAGAATAAGTGCTAAAACATTTCTATCTGAACACTAAGGTGGACTGAGTATGCATCTAAATGCAAAAGCTCAGATTCTTCATTGATGGTTATGTTCATCACCCAATGTGATGAAATCCTTTTAATGAATAAATAATGAATGCAGTTAATAGCTTACAGCTGTTTGCCTGACTCACTGGAAAAACAAGGATTACATAACGGAGAAGGAAGATGAAGAAAGCTGACAGAGCTACTCACTCTGATCAGGGTGAAAATGTCGTCCATGTATGGCCGGATGTGAATCTTCACAAAGGACACAACCATTCCCATCTGCTGGAAGAGGAACTGCAGGAGAAGAGAGTAAAACATTACACCTGATCAGATAGAAAGAGGAAAAAAAAAGAGTTTTTAACTATCCAATCTTCCGTTTACCTCTCGGATGCTGGCGTCGCAAACGCGGATGACGTTGAGGAACGTGGGCATGACCTGTGGCAGGAACTGGACGCACTTGAGGCCCAGCGACTTGAAGATGAAGGTGACGGCCTGAACGACCATGGTGTGGTGGTTGGACAGCGAGGGGTCTCTGAGGATTCGCATCAAAGTGACGATGGCCACCGCTGGGTAGAACTCGTCCAGGGGCAGGTTGCCCATGTTCACCAGCATTTCACTGGTGCTGTAGTCCGCTGGAGGAACAGAGCAATCGAGAGACTCAGGCTCTGGCAATTAATCAAGAGCTTAGATTCATGGCCAGAGACTCAAGTAAATAATTCTGGCCAGAATTTAGGGTCAGGTTGGAGCTCATGCTTCTGTGGCATGTTTAATAAGCCTGCAATCCATCCAGCACAGAGAAAACCAAACAGAAGTTAAGGTAGTCCTTAACTTAACTTCTGTGAAGATATCTAGCTAGATAACTATCCCTCTTTTTTATACTCTAAAAAGAGGGCTAGATAGTTCAACCTGTTCAGAAAATAAAGTAAGTAAGCAGGGTGCAGAAGTGAATCAGACAGTACCAACACAGCGCAGGCGGCTCCGCCCTGACCCGCTGCACCTGTAGCAGAGATCAGATCCCACTAATCACACATCCCAGATGATTTGACCTTTTCTCATCCTGTGGTTACAACAAGCCACAAAATGGAGCTAGAAGATGTTAAAATAGAAAGCGGTAAATTCTTAATTGAAATAGTATGTTGGATTTACTTTGGGCTCATAACTTTAATTAAAGTTAATCAATTGGGTTGGATCAGGCTAAGATACAATGGCTATGGGCTCAGGTCCAGATGTGTTTTTTACGCCCGATTTAAACTCTACAATTAAAAGACATATCCCAAAATATTAGAATATTACCAAATGATAAATTCCACCAATGATCTCTTTGGGCTTCCATCATTCAGTGTTGTCATATTTCTTGAAATAACTGAATGTATAAAACAGATCATCATTGTTCAGAAATATTTTCAGACCATCAGAGTTTTACAAGACTTCTTAGAGTTATATTCTACAGTACATCTCTGTCTCTGGACACTTTCAGTCAAAATAAAGTAGCTTTTCTATTCACCATTTTATTATTCCAAACTTAAGCCAATAAAAACAAACAGATGCTTAAAATGCTTAAATATCTCAGCTCTCTAAGAAGACACAGACCACACCTCAGAAAGGGAACAGTGCTGTAATAATTTAGCCTTCAGATAAATAGGAAAAATAAATTGTTCCACTGCCATAATAACGCACATAAAACAGCCCTGTGACCCAGCAAGAAGGCAGCATTTCATTGCTTTTATGACTCTTGTGTCCCGTTTTGATGTGAAAATTGTAATTTGAAGTCAGGTGATGCAACGAATATATCCAGGCTCTTCTCACATACAGAAGAGGGTTATCGTGCCCCAGACGGCAACCCTGACAAGCCTGCCAACAGATATACAACCTCCAGTTCTGGTTTCAGTCCATTTAGTTCAAGAACAAACTGGGAAAACCATTACTGTACAGTCCAAGGTCATACTTGGAGCGGATGAGAGAAGAGGAGGCCCGGTCAGGTTTCAAATGACAAAAAGACAGATGGGACGTTTATACTGTTATCGTGAATTTTCAAGATATCATACATGATGGACTTTTCGTGAAAGCAGAAAATTTCCAGTCAAATCCTCTGGAAGAACCATGAGAAGTTTGGCTGTTATTTACAAGCTAAACCAGTCTAACCAGTGTCTGCAGTTAGATATTATTCCACACAGATTGATGTAAAGAGTAGTAAAGCCTGTTGGAGGTCATGCTTGCTTAGTTACACTATCAAACAATAAGAGCACATTACCCTGCAAATATATTTATACTGCATTAATTTTTCACACTGTTTTATCACAACCACAAACTTCATTGGATTTTATTTAAATTTTTCATGACTTGATGATGGATGACTTTCAAAATCTCCAAAAAAGTTGACTAAACGTCTGATTTAGCTGATTGCAGTTGTACCATGCAGTTGGCATTTTTTAATAATTGATGAAACAGTCCTCCATGACACATTTAAAGCTTTTTATGTTGCTTTTCAACCCACTAAACGTCTCCATAACTTTCCCACTGACCTTTTTTGGTATTCATGATGCCGTTTGTTCTTTAATGTTCTCTAACAAAACACTCAAGCCTTCACAGAACGGCTGGATTGATATTGGGATTAAATTACACACAGATTGAATTATTAATCGCTCTGCTAAAGAAAATACTTAATGTTATTTAGATGTACTTGAGTTAAGGGGGCTATGTAGATTTTTTGACTTTTTTTTTTTTTTTTACAAAAGTACAAGGATTTTCACTTCTGGTTTAAGGGGTGTGAATACACGCCCCGGCCCAGTCGCGGAAGGCTCTTCTCACCGACCCGAGTCGTACTGTTTTGCTGACATTTTTTATGTCAGCAAAGTGGCTTTAGATATTCATCTGGGGTGCTTTTACTAGGGTTACCAAGGGACCAGCCCCTATACATTTAAAGCCTGGGAGGTCAGGGGAAGAGAGAAAGAGGCTGCGGCGGAAGCTTGTCTGTTTGTCTGTGTTATCCAGAAAGCAGTTGGGCACAATATCGCAACACCAACACCGTGAGTGAAACAATGGCTGGGGCAGACTACTATATAAAGTACTCGGGGACCACTTCTTTATTATTACACATCCCCATTTGTAGAGTACGGAACAAATCGCGTCCTGTGTAGGTTCAATACGGGACGGGTGGCAACCCTAACTGTCGAGTCTATTCTATGCGCCGTATAATGCGGTGAGCCTTATATATGAAAAAAGTTTAAAAATAGGCCATTCATTGAAGGTGCGCCTTATAATCCGGTGTGCCTTATAGTGCGGAAAATACGGTGTATATATATACTGCTCAAAAAAATAAAGGGAACACTTCAGTGTTCACTTAAATGTTAAAGTATATATATATATATATGTGTGTGTGTGCATGCATACATTGATATACACCATATGCCGGCTCAAATGTCGCCCAGCCAAACAAGGTCTGTGTCAGGTGCTGGCGAACCAGAGCACCTTGACGAAAAATGGCCTACTGGAACAAGACGGAAATGGGCGAGAGGACTGCTAATAAAACATGGATCTGTTGGAATGCTACTACTCAAGTAACCCTAGTCAGAGAGGCTACATGCAAAGAATGCAGGAGGAATGGTTAGATCGACATCCCCAGTCAACAATATCTGCCAAACAACTAGTAGCTCAGTGTTCCAACATCCACAAACGGCAACTGCTATCACAACTTGAGATTGACGAAATACAAACACAAATGCTACGGCAAGGGGGAGCCAGGATGCCAGGTTAGAGAGGAGTTAACTCCAACTCCCCATCCAGAGATTGGGTATGCAGGCACAATAATGAATGAACCATCAAAACTGAACAAGGCAGCAACTGACCTGAGAGATAGAATGAACACCAGGCAAGAATGAACACCAGGCAACCCTGACGCCAATTACAACAGCTTAGTGAAAAACCATCAGAAAGTCTGATTGAAGATGTGAATGCAGCATTGAGAACGATTCCTACCAACATCAACGGAAACCAATGAGCTGATAGACAACTCAGCATCAGTGTTCCTGGAGATGCTTGGCTATCAGAGCAACCATGAGATTCAATACCCACCATGGGAAAGATGGTTAGAAGCTAAAATCAAGGTAACAAGGAGGGAATTGAGCCAACTGTCAGAGCTCCAAAGAGGTGCGATGAAAAGATCGGTACCTAAGAAGTACAGCCAGATGCCCATGTCTGAAGCACTCGAAACTGACAAACAAAGGTTCCAAGCCTTGGCCAGCCGCCTAAAGGGATAAACGAGAGAGAATGAAGCAAGGAGGATTAACCGGCTCTTCTCCACCCAACCAGCTAAAGTGTACTCTCAATGGCAGGGTAATAACAACAGAGCAGACCCACCAAGGCTGGAGACTGAACAATACTGGAAAGAAATATGGGAAAGGGAGGCGTCCCACAACAGCAATGCACGGTGGCTAATCTCTCTATGAGATGACCACAGCAACCTCCCTGAGCAAACCCAGGTAACCATCACAATGGCAGGCATCCAAGAAAGAGTCTCAGGTATGAAAAACTGGACAGCACCAAGACTTGACATGATCCATGCCTACTGGCATGGATCATGTCAAGAAACTCACTGCCAGTTTCGTCTCAGCAAGACTCTCCTTAGCGCCAACGCCAACATAGCAGACCTCACTTCCTCTAAGCCACCTGCCTCTGACTTCCCAGAGGATCCAGCACTCTGCGTTTCTGAGGTCTGAGACCGGGGTCCAGATATCATCTTTACACCCGTCTTCCTCCAGAATGTGTCTGGCCCCCCGGCACTGCAAAATCGGACATTATCTGTCCGGATCACTACAAGAAAAGTTACAAAAAACAGAAATACAAAAAACAGCGGTCTTAATTCAAACCTCAGACTGATCCCCTGCCTAAAAGGAACCTCAGACTGAAGAACTTTCAGCCTCCAAGTCGTTTAACTGGCTCTTTTAAATACCAGATCTCTCTGTGCTAAAGCTCTATTAATTAATGATTTCATCATCGAGCATAATATTGATATTTTATTTCTGACAGAAACATGGTTGAATGACAATAATGAACCAATCGTACTAATTGAATCAGCACCTCCTACGTACAATTTTTTAAGTAAGAATAAAAAGCACAAAAAAGGAGGAGGCGTGGCTTCAATATTTAAAAATACCATAAATTGTAGTAAAATCTCATTGGGTAATTTCACGTCATTTGAGTATCTTGGAATTGAGGTAAAAGGCCACAAATGAACTTTGACACTAATTTCAACATTCATGTTGACAACCCCCAAGACCATGGGGCAAAAAAGCTCTGTAATATATTGGAGAGTTTTGGTTTAACACAACATGTCAAACAAGCAACACACACTCATGGACACACACTGGACCTGGTTATCAGTAAAGGTGTGAATTTTTCCAATGTTTCTGTAACCGATGTTGCCCTGTCGGATCACTGTGCTGTTATCTTTGAAAGTTCTTTATCCGTTAACCCACTTAGACAAAAAGCTACTATCACAAAACGTACTTTCACAAAAAACACAGCAGAAACATTTAATCAAATCTACTCTTCTTAATCGCCCTTAAGCTATAATGACATAGATAAGTTGGTAGATGATTTTCAGTGCACACTTTCAGATATCATTGATTACATCATTTAGATTACATCTAAAGTGAAAGTTGTAACTGATAGGAAGAAATCTCCATGGAGAAATGCACAAACAGTTCAATCTACAAGACAACTCTGCCGTAGGGCCGAACGGAAATGGTGTAAAACTCAACTGCACGTTTACTATGACATCTACAAAGAAAGACTACGTAACTGTCACACAACACTAAAACATGCAAGAGAGGCTTTCTTTGCAGATGTCAAACAAAAACATTAACAATGCTCGAGTTGTATTTGCTACTGTTGACAGGCTCACAAACCCTCCTACGACGTTGCCACCTTCAATCTAATGCCGCCTGCAACAAGTTCTCCAGTTTCTTTTCAGAGAAAATGCAAAAGATCAGAGGATTAATCAGCACATTCACTTCAAAGCCAGTATCAATGCTGTGCTCAAACAAAACAAATGCAGGAAAAATGACCCAATTTCAACAACTTCATTTTAAAAACCTTGAAGAAATTATAAGTCAATTAAGCTCCGGTTCCTGCTGTCTGGATGTCCTACCCACACATTTCTTTAAGAAAGTCCTTCCTGTCGTTGCTAATGATCTGATCCAAATAGTAAACTCATCGCTCTCTTCAGGTGTTTTCCCCCAGGCTTTGAAAACAGCAGTTATCAAACCACTGATAAAAAAGAACAATCTAGAGAAATCACTACTGCAAATTGCAAGTCAATCTCCAACCTCCCATTCATCAGCAAAATTATTGAAAAAGCAGTTTTTAAGCAATTCAATAACTTCCTAACAATAATGAATCGCTTTGACTCCTTCCAGTCTGGTTTTCGTGCTCACCACAGCACAGAGACGGCCCTTGTAAAAGTGGGAGACTGTGGGAGAACCACAGTGCTGGTTCTGTTGGACCTCAGTGCAGCTTTCGACACTGTTGACCACGACATTTTACTGAATCGACTGGAGAGTTGGGTCGGACTCTCCGGTCCAGTGCTCCACTGGTTTGAATCTTACATAAAGAACAGGGATTTCTTTGTTTCAATCGGAAACTTCTCATCAGAGAGGTCAAAGGTCACATGTGGGGTACCCCAAGGTCAAATCCTAGGACCCCTTCTTTTCAATATTTATATGCTCCCACTGGCTCAGGTTATAACAGGAAACAAGATTAGTTACCATAACTATGCGAATGATACACAGCTCTACATCACGATGTCACCAGGTGACTCTGAACCCATCCAATCAATGAATAGATGCTTAGAACAGATAAATATGTGGATGTGCCAAAACTTTCTCCAGCTTAACAGGAACAAAACTGAAGTTATTATCTTTGGACCTAAAGAAGAGTGAACTAGAATCAATACACAGCTTCAGTTATTACAATTGAAAACCAGCGATCAGCCCGAAACCTGGGAGTAGTGATGGACTCTGATCTGAACCTTCAGTCACATTAAGACAGTCACAAAGTCGGCCTTCTATCACCTGAAGAACATCTCCAGGATTAGAGGACTTATGTCTCAGCACAATCTATAGAAACTCATCCATGTGTTTATCTTTAGCCGCATTGATTACTGGAACAGCGTCTTCACAGGTCTGACTAACAAATCAAACAGTTGCAGCTGATCCAGATTGCTGCTGCTCGTGTTCTCACTAAAACCCGGAAGATGGAGCACATAACACCAGTTTTAAAGTCCCTACACTGGCTCTCTGTAGCTCAAAGAATAGACTTTAAAATTAAAACAATTTATAAATTGTTAGTTTATAAATCACTGAATGGTTTAGCACCACAATACCTTAAAGATCTGTTATTGCTGTATCAACCGTCTAGACCCCTCAGATCTTCTGGTTCTGGTCCCCTCTGGATCCCCAGAACCAGAACCAAACGAGGAGAAGCAGCATCCAGCTTCTATGCACCACAAATTTGGAACAAACTTCCAGAAAACTGTAAAACAGCTGAAACACTGGGTGCCTTTAAATCTCAACTTAAAACCCACCTGTTTAGAGTTGCTTGTGGTTAAATTAGGATTAGAGTGTGGGTGTTGATGTCTTTAATGTTTTTATCTTTACTTATCTATTTATTAATGTCACATACCATTTTTATTTTTTTTTCTTTAATTATGTAAAGCACCTTGAAATGCCTTGCTGCTGAAATGTGCTATACAGATAAAATTTTATTGATTGATTGATTGATTGAACGAACGACATAACCAAGTGGCGGGCATAGTGTACAGAAACATCTGTGCAGAATATGGACTGGAAGCCCCGAGATCAAAGTGGGGAACACCCCCAAAGGTGGTGGAGAATGACCGAGCTAAGATCCTGTGGGACTTCCAGATCCAGACAGACAATATGGTAATGGCGAACCAACCAGACATTGTGGTGCTGGATAAAAAGCAGAGGAAAGCCGTTGTGGTGGATGTAGCAATACCAAGTGATTGCAACATCAAGAAAAAGGAGCACGAGAAACTGGAGAAATACCAGGGGTCTCAGAGAGGAACTAGAAAAGGCCTAGAAGGTGAAGACCACAGTGGTGCCTGTGTTTATGTTGTTTATCCAAAAACTAAACAACATAAAGCCAAAGTGGAAATAAATACTGCATTCAACCAAAAGAGTGCAGATTATGAAGTCTGTATTGCCCTTCAGTAATCACTAAATTTAAATAGAGAAGAAGGGCACATCCGACTACCTGATACAATAGTTCACACTACACCATTTTTTGCCCCCATTTTTCACTTATGACAATCTTAGAACGTCTGACATTCTAAGATTGTCGCTTGCGATTTCATAACCGATCATCTTGCAGTGTGTGGTATGTTACGGTGGATAGTCGTGGCCGCTCCGATCTAAATCAGGGGTTTTCCCCGACTGGGAGCGTCAACGCAGCCTGTTGAATGTGACAGGTAGCCAATCAGAAAGCGCAAATTTCTCTCCGTGCTATCTGAGGGGAAATTATGAGGGGAATCCCAAACAGCTGACACGGCGTAAACAGAAGTCCAGCATACATCGGAGATGATATATGGAAACAACATTAAGAGACGATAAAGCCGATAATTAAAATGAGGTCGATAGGTTTGATTTATCGTGTGATTAATTGATTAATTGATTTATCGTTTATCGCGACAGGCGTGAGTATTTTATTACTGAGTGGGGGTTAGTCACTTTTTAAATGAAGCACAGTTGAGGATAATCGGTTGTACTCTTGGTACATGGTACAATTTATTTGTCCATAAAAATTCTTACTGACTGTGCGTGATAAATTGACACAAAAACATCTACAACTAACTACAAGGAGTGGAGCGATCCACCCCCACTATTTACATGAGTGGGTTGTTCCAAACAAGTTGGCATATTTTGCAAACAAGCCAACTTCGCTGTTGGCTTGTTAGCAGAATATGTTAATTCGATGTTGAATTATGATCACAAAAGTTGAATTTATGGTTAATCTTGACGACTGATGGTGGATAAACCATCAATCATCCAATAATAGCCAATTAACTAATGTTGAAAAGATGTCATTGAATCAATTTTGTTTTGTGGTCAAATTCTAATGATTGAAACGCCAATGTATAATCCAGTGTTTTTCAACACTGGTCTGCCAGGCACACTGCCCTGCAAGTTTTGCCCTTATTCACCACACAATGATTTTAATTGTTGGTTGATTAACAGGGTTTTGCTGAATTGAAAACATGGAGATCAGTTTGACTTAAGGACCAGGGTTGGGAAAAACTGATAATCAATTTTGAATCAAAGTATGCTGTTTGTCGCACCTCTACCCCATTCCTCACCAACTCCCCCTTCTCCTGCCCCCAACCACACACACGTAACCTTTCCCCTTAACTTTGTAATTCATAAATGTTTATCATCTTCTAACCGGCGCCTTTCTCACTTTGATTTTTATGTTTTTCAGCTCCTGCTCAACAGTTTGACCCAAAGCTGACTGTCGAGGACTGCAGGGAAACTGTCAAGAAGTGGCTTCATTACGCGCCAGAATGGGAGGAAGGCATCGCAAGGAAAAAAAGTGATGCCAAACTGAGTCAAACTTCGGTTACCACAACTTGTACCGTTTCCCTGGTTCGTACAGTACAAAGCTTAACCTCTTGAATGCTGTTCTTTATGGACAATAGACTGTTGTTCTAACAGTCAAAAAGGAGTCAAGTATGTTTAAAGAGCTATCCCTGTTGTCTTAAATAAAATGTTATATTAATGCCATGTTGTCACTAGTGTACTTGTACAGATCAGATGTTCTTCTGTATGAACATCTGTTCATGGGAATTAAATGTTTCATATATTTTATTCTTTTCATCTTTTTTCTTAATTCAGAAACCTTATTAGAGTCCTGTTTTGATATGTTTTATAAATTTGTCTAATTTTAATAATAATGTGAGAAAACCACAGCTATTTGTTTATTCTGCCAATAACAAATAGGCAGAATAAACATGTTAACATGTAATGATTTTTTTTAATTCAGCATGTGATGAAAGATTTTGCCCTTTATGTTTCAAAGACGGTTAGCCCTCTTAATGTAAGAGAAAACTACTACTTAATAATTAATCATTAGTCAATTGATTAAATGAATGAACTTTATATTAACTGATTAATCGATAACTTGCATCCCTGAACGCTACACAGTTACATCATTCCCAGTGTCTGTTTTTTTTTTTTTTTTTCTCCAGATGTCATGGGAGGCACACCTTCTAGGTACCTTTCACTTTTTCACCTCTTACATCCATTGAACACTTTATAAAACTATGGTGATGAACTCAAAAGAATACAAAGGTGGCCTTTCTATTCTTTTCAGTCAACAGTGACGTTAGACTTGTAAAAATCACACAGATGCCGTTTTTGTCCAGTTTTTCCATCTCATTGCTCAACTATGAACACTGACCTCAACTGAGGCAAGTGAGGCCTGCAATAATGAAGATGTTTTGTGACTTGCTGGATGAGTCGTCGCTGTGAAATTTGGACACACCTGCCACTCCCAGGAGGTTTCACCACTGCCACATGTCTTCTGCATTTGTGGATAACGTAGGTACTCTGGAGTGCCAAAGCTTTAAAAATGGCTTTTTAATCCTTTCCACGATGATAGATGAAACTGACTTTCTTTCTACTTCTTGTCATAAGAATTTTATTCAAGTGATTCTACCAGCCTGGAAGTAATCAGGTTTAGATGTGGATTTAATTCACCTTTTAAACAAATGTGTTTGATCGCAAATACGTAATTTACCAATGTGAAAACTGCTTCTTCACACAAGATGGTCTGGATAGTTTCTTCCCCCTTAATAAATGAAACTATAAGCGATGCACCGAGATATGTATAAAATTCACTACCATTTCTACACCTTGAAAAAGATATGACTTCACTGCTTTAATTATAACCAAATAAATAGCACATGACCAGCTTCCTTCATACCTCTCTGAAACAAACACCCACATGAAATAATTACCGGTTATTAAAATTGTCCCAGTTTTATTTATCGGACCAATACCAATATCTTAAAACATAATTAATATCGGCCGATACCGATCTTAGTGCCGATAAGTTATGCATCCCTAGAAACTGTAACTTAAAAACTGAATATCTTGTATTTAAATTAGTTTGATAATCTGAAACTTTTACCAATTATGAAAAAAAAATTTAAAAAGGGAATTGAAGAAATGTGTAAGGGGGCAAATACTTTTTCACAGCATTGTAACATAATCACCTTGTGCAGATTTAATTTACAAAGCTTGAAAGAAGGAAATTTTAATTTTGCTTAAAATGTTATTACTATAATTATTATAATTATTATATTATTACTGGTCAGGAAGCCTCCTGGACAGACGCACGAGGGACTATGTTTCTGGGCTGGCCTGGGAACGCCTTGGGGTTCCCCCGGAGGAGCTGGAAGGAATGGCGGCGGGAGGGAGGGTTGGATGGAGGAATGGAGGGAGGGAGGGATGTTATTACTATTTAATTAGAAGCTCATAATTGTGACAGCTTTAAGTAAGTGCTGTTACAACATAAATCCCATTTTCAGTAATTGAACTGGTTTAATTCAAACAATATTTCCAAGTGTAACAAAAACGTATCCATTTAAATCATAAATCACTTTTCTTGTTCTTTTTCTGTCAACCACTCGCTGTGGTACAACAAATAAAAGCAGTCCAAGAAGTACTAAGTTTTCTCAGGTGGTTAAAAAATGTTCACCAGACTGGAGACATATCAAAACATATATTCATGTGTCATACAGTGGCTTGATTTGAGTTTTTTTTTTTTTTTTTTTTAGAAAAAAGCATAAAATGAACTGTTTCCAGCTTTGAAATGAAAATCTGATACTGCTGTAAATTTCAAGGAAGGCTAATGAAAAGATAATATCATCCACAATGTGACTCTTTGTGAGAAAAACACGTGTGGGTAACGTGGATGGGACCTACCAGAGTCCTGGTTAGACTTGGATTCAGAGAGGCTGACTGCAGAGGCATCCCGTGACTGATCGATCATGCCGATGTTCACCTTGTGCTTGTAGGGATCCAGAGCGCCGAGCAGACCCAGGACTCGGATGGCCTGCAGAGACGCATAGCAACCTTCTGGTGAATCACGCTGGCCACTTCTGTGCCAGAATACTAGAACAGCAGGTTTGTGAACCTTAATCTTGAACCTTGCACTTAGGATAAAAATTAAAAAGAACTTTGTAAATATATTCTACATAAAATATATCAAGTATCACAGTTTTAGCTTAGTTAGCTTAGTGTCACAGTTTTAGCTCAGTTAAAAAATATCCTACTAAGAAACTTCTGCAATCAATTATTAACTGGTTAGTCCAAAAAATAAACACATCAGCTCTAAACTGTATTAATAAGTCAAGTAGAAAGGGCTGAGCTTTAGGTTTTAGCTGCTCAACCCATCACAACTAGCTAAACTAGGTTGGCAGCACCAACTCACTCGCTCTCTGGTTGCCTAGTAACAACCTGTTGAGTAACTCGCACAAAAGCAGTTTCATGTTTTCATTCAAAACTGCTTAGAAATTAACACAGCATAGAGGAAAACTGTGGATAAAACAGGAAAGGCCATCAATTTGATAGGATATTAGATTATTAAGACAAAAAAATTCAACAATTCTGGATATAATTACAATTATCAATATTAACTCATCTGAAAAGCTTATACCAAGGTGTGAAATTCTTGACAGTAAAAATTTTTATATATATATATATATATATATATATATATATATATATATATATATATATATATATATACACACAGTACATACCAAAAGTTTGGACACACCTACTCATTCAATGAGTTTCCTTTATTTTCATGACTATTGACATTGTAGATTCACACTGAAGGCATCAAAACTATGAATTAACACATGTAGAAATATGTACTAAACAAAAAAGTGTAAAACAACTGAAAATATGTCTTACATTCTAGGTTCTTCAAAGTAGCAACCTTTTGCTGTGATTACTGCTTTGCACATACTCTGCACACACTGCATTCTCTTGATGAGCTTCAGGAGGTCGTCACCTGAAATGGTTTTCACTTCACAGGTGTGCCCTGTTAGGTTAATAAGTGGGATTTCTTGCCTTATAAATGGGGTTGGGACCATCAGTTGTGTTGTGCAGAAGTCAGGTGGACACACAGCTGATAATCCTACTGAACAGAGTGATAGAATTTGTATTATGGCAAGACAAAAGCAGCTAAGTAAAGAAAAACAAGTGGCCATCTTTACTTTAAGAAATGAAGGTCAGTCAGTTCGAAAAATTGGGAAAACTTTTAAAGTGTCTCCAAGTGCACCTCTGCTGCGGAGGATAAGTTCATCCGAGTCACCAGCCTCAGAAATCACAGGTTAACAGCAGCTCAGATTAGAGACCAGGTCAATGCCACACAGAGTTCTAGCAGCAGACACATCTCTGCAGAGATGTGTCTGCTGTCTGCATGCAACAAACAGTTGTTGCATGCAACAACTGTTTAGAGGAGACTGTGTGAATCAGGCCTTCATGGTAGAATAGCTGCTAGGAAACCACTGCTAAGGACAGGCAACAAGCAGAAGAGACTTGTTTGGGCTAAAGAACACAAGGAATGGACATTAGACCAGTGGAAATCTGTGCTTTGGTCTGATGAGTCCAAATTTGTGATCTTTGGTTCCAACCACCGTGTCTTTGTGCGACACAGAAAAGGTGAACGGATGGACTCTACATGCCTGGTTCCCACCGTGAAGCATGGAGGAGCAGGTGTGATGGTGTAGGGTTGGTTTGCTGGTGACACTGTTGGGGATTTATTCAAAATTGAAGGCATACTGAACCAGCATGGCTACCACAGCATCTTGCAGCGGCATGCTATTCCATCCGGATTGCGTTTAGTTGGATCATCATTTATTTTTCAACAGGACAATGACCCCAAACACACCTCCAGGTTGTGTAAGGGCTATTTGACCAAGAAGGAGAGTGATGGGGTGCTATGCCAGATGACCTGGCCTCCACAGTCACCGGACCTGAACCCAATCAATATGGTTTGGGTTGAGCTGGACCGCAGAGTGAAGGCAAAAGGGCCAACAAGTGCTAAGCATCTCTGGGAACTCCTTCAAGACTGTTGGAAGACCATTTCAGGTGTCGACCTCTTGAAGCTCATCAAAAGAATGCCAAGAGTGTGAGAAGCAGTAATCAAAGCAAAAGGTGGCTACTTTGAAGAAACTAGAATATGAGGTGTATTTTCAGTTGTTTCACACATTTTTGTTAAGTATATAATTCCACATGTGTTAATTCATAGTTTTGATGCCTTCAGTATGAATCCACAATTTTCATAGTAATGAAAATGAAGAAAACTCTTTGAATGAAAAGGTGTGTCCAAACTTTTGGTCTGTACTGTATATATATGCATTTTTGTGTACAGTGCATCACAAAAGTGAATACACCACTCACATTTCTCCAGATATTTAAGTATTTAAGTATACCTCTTCATGGGACAACAATGATAAAATGAAACTTTGATACAATGAAAAGTAGTCTGTGTGTAGCTTATATAACAGTGTAAATTTATTCTTCACTCAAAATAACTATATACAGCCTTAAATGTCTAAACCGCCAGCAACAAAAGTGAATGCACCCCTAAGAAACTACACCCATAAATGTCCAAATTCATATATATATATATATATATATATATATATATATACACATACATACTTTTGTATCACAAAAGTGAGTGGTGTACTCACTTCCATGTACGCTTTCCCTGCCAGCATCTTGCACCCTGTTGTTACGTGCTGGACTGTCTCAGGGGCCTCCTTGCACAACCCACACCTTGGGTCTTGTCTGGTGTGGTAGATCTGAGCCTCTATTGCTCTGGTGTTTAGAGCCTGTTCCTGTGCAGCCAGGATGAGTGCCTCTGTGCTGTCCTTGAGTCCAGCTTTTTCCAGCCATTGGTAGGATTTCCTGATATCAGCCACTTCAGTTATTTGTCGGTGGTACATCCCATTGGGAAAACTTTTTTCCCAATGGGATGATGCTGGGGTACCTCCAGCATCATGGGGTGCTGGAGGTACCCCATGATGGTACCTCCAACACCTCGTCCTCTGTTCCCCACTGTCTGAGACATTCGCTGAGCACATCGTCTGTTGAGGCTTTGTCCTTCATGTATTTATGGATCTTGAATGCTTCATCCTGGACAGTGGCTGTCACACTCACTAGTCCTCTGCCTCCTTCCTTATGGCTCGTGTACAGTCTCAGGGTGCTGGATTTGGGGAGGAACCCTCCATGCATGGTTAGTAGTTTCCGAGTCTTAACATCCGTGATCTTTATCTCCTCCTTTGTGCCAGCTAATTATTCCTGCAGGGTATCTGATTACTGGTAAGGCATAGCTGTTTATCGCATGGATCTTGTTCTTGCCATTGAGCTGGCTTGTCAGGACTTGCCTTTTTTGTTGGAGGTATTTGGCTGTAGCTCCTTTCCTTGTGATCTCATCAAGGTTGCCATTTGCTTGTGGTATTCCCAGTACTTGTAACTGTCCTCAAAGTCTGCTATTGTTCCTTCTGGGAGTGAGACCCCTTCTGTGTGGATGGCATTCCCTCTCTTTGTGACCATGCGACCACACTTCTCTAGTCCGAATGACATCCCAATGTCAGTGCTGTAGATCCTGGTGGTGTGGATCAGTGAGTCGATGTCTCGCTCGCTCTTGGCGTACAGCTTGATGCCATCCATGTAGAGGAGGTGACTGATCGTGGCCCCATTCTTGAGTCGGTATCCGTAGCCAGTCTTGTTGATGATTTGGCTGAGGGGGTTCAGGCCTATGCAGAACAGCAGTGGGGACAGAGCATCTCCTTGGTATATGCCACATTTGATGGACACTTGTGCAAGTGGTTTGCAGTTGGCTTCAATGGTGGTTTTCCACAGCCCCATCGAGTTTGCAATGAAGCCTCCTAGAGTCCTATTGATGTTGTACATCTCTAAGCATTCAATGATCCAAGTGTGTGGCATTGAGTCGTAGGCTTTCTTGTAGTCAGTCCAAGTTGTGCACAGGTTGGTGTGTCGGGTTTTGCAGTCTCGGGCGACTGCGTGGTCTACAAGGAGTTGGTGTTTGGCTCCTCTGCTATTTATGCCGATGCCCTTCTGTGCTGTGCTCATGTATTTATTCATGCCCGCTTATCTTAGACGCTATGATGCCTGACATGAGCTTCCATGTTGTAAAGAGAGAGTTATTCATTCTCTCTCGTGCATCTCTTTAGGCGGCTGGCCAAGGCAAAGGAGAAGCCGCTCAAAGCAAGATGACAGAGAACACCAAACTATTTTTAAAATATTAGAAAATTTAATTACACAATTATCAAGATAGAAGCCATTTGTTAAATACTTAATGAAACATATTCACCGTATTTGATGTTTGTTGTGAATGACGTATATTCGCAAACAGGGGCGCCGCCAGCAATCGTAGGCCCCCTGACAAAAAATTTGTTTGAGCCCCCCGGCGCAGCTGCTGATACAATTTTTGAGTCTATTTGACCCATAAAAAGTGTCACAATTTTAAAGGCTTGCATCTGCCTTGCTTTATTTGGTTCAGTGCTGATAATTAGCACAATATTTACAGCTCATAAATTTAACATCCAACAGTCCACATCCAGTATGCAAGTAGGTTGCTTAAATTTTTTCTGTTAGTTTTAGGTACTGAAATGTCTCTCCCTATGAGCAACAGTCAAAAGCAATGTGCAACTACACATAAGACAATCCAGACTTATCAAAAATGCTATGTATTTGCATTTTATTCAAGCTGCAGTACATAACTTTAATAAAAAATGTTTTCCCCATATTTGTTAAAGCTGTCACAATGTTGTAGCAGTTTGTTATGAGAGATGATCTGTGAAAACAAATCAATCTCCTCCATCTCCTTCCTGAATTACTATTACTAGTTAAAGTAATGCACCGTTCTGACCAAAACAACCAATCAGAACTAGTAGGACGCTCTTAGCACTGTGAATTAGCCTCATTCACTCACTGCTAAATGTGCTAATGGTGAAGAAACAACGTATCATTACAAGAAACCGTTTATCTGCGGTATCATTGGTAGCTATGCTAACTAAACTGAGCATTCACAATTTGAATCTGCATAGCTCTGTGCTATGCTAGCTGCAGCACGGCACAAATCGAGGGGGAGGAAGGATGAGCAGCACTACACGAGATTATAATTGACAGCATTAAACTCTCCTGCCTCTGACTGGTTGTTTCCAACACTGGGAGAAGGCAGAGGAAATAGATTTTTCACAGATTACCTCTCATACCATACTATCACAACATAATGATAGTTTTAAAAAATCTGTGAAATAAATATTTATATAAAAGTTACATACTGCAGCTTTAATTTCTCTTAGGAGAGAACCGGTCAGGAGAGATGTGGGTTATAGCTGCTGCTGACCGACTCATCTGTTGTTAAGTGGTAAAAGGTACAAGGTAAATATATGAAAATATTAGTAATTTTTTTCCTTAATTCATTAAATGCAAAAGGAGGCAAACAGTAGTTTGTAGCTAAGCTAATTATGCTAAATGGTTGATAATCTCACACAGTCTACCCACCTGTTTTGGAGAAAAACTGGATTATTAATCAACATTCGCCTTTTTCTCGGTTCCACTCTTTCTTTTTGAAAACCTGATTTTATAACTTTTCTTAGCAGCATAGTAACTGCCACAATCGTTCTTGTTTCCTACTGTCTGCTGGTGAACAGCGTCACTCTCAAGCGCTCCAAGCAGGAACGAACCATTTAACGCAGTGTACAGGGCAAATATGGATGTGTGTTATCTGATCTGGGAGTGGGAACATAAAATTTTTACTGCTAAAAACAATCTTTGAAAATACAATATGATTAATTTTGTAATTGACAGGGCCCCAATTTTTTTTATTTACTTGTATGAACAAAAAATAATTAAATTGTGGAGGGCCCCCTGTTGGTCAGGGCCCCTAGAATTGTCATCACTTTTCCCCCCTATACCGCGCCCCTGCTCGCAAACGAACGAGGTAATTTCACATTTCAGTATTGATAAAAACATGTTGCGTGAATCAAGCTGGCCAAAATCACTAACCAAGACACAAAATAATATGCTATATTACCATCCAGAAACACTCAGAAGTACCCCACAGCATTACGTTCAGGATCCTTACAATTTTACAAGTTTTTACTTTTACAGAGATTTCTGAAGCATACAAGTGAAATATAAGCGGCATCACCAACGTAACCTAGAGTTGCTAACACGACGTTAGCTAGTCAACTGACTAGCTAATGTATCATAGTAAAAGAAAAGTACCGCTTACCGTTCTTTGTGCAACTTCAAATGCCAAACAGTTGGAAGTTGTATCTCCATCTGAGATCCTGGTCTTGCAGGTTTTGCATGTTTCACTTTGTTTTTAGTTGGATATTTCATGATTGATGTACCCAAAAAAAATTTACTCACAGGAGCATATCTGCTTTGAGAGTTTTCTGTCTCTCGTGTTTTTCCCCACTATTTTAAAATCCAGTTAATTTGATTGGTTGTGCTGCAGTTACACACACATACATATGGAGTGTGGAAAAACAGGGATGGTCTACGCCTGTCAATACAAATGAGTGAAATGAATTAATGGGGCCACTTTATAAATAATGTGTTTAAAATTTTTGACTTGAGTAAAATATCAAGTCTTTTCAAGTAAACAGCTTCAAGTCAAGTCCCAAGTCAATGGACCTTACCAAGCTCCGCCCAGAAACGCCCCTCGACAGTCCCACGTGACTGCATTGCTCACAAACAAAGCCTCGCAGGACTTAGTTTCTATGTCTAAACATGGCATATTTTGTTTCAACTGACTCTCTACAGAGTATTTCTGAATCGAGTAGTGTTAGATTTCTGACGGATTTTCAAAATATATCAGCCACGTCAATGGACAGAGAAATCAACAAGGTCATATCTTTTTTGGACGACATCAAGGTGTTTGAGCCACGGGGTGCCTCCACCATTGTGCGAGTCACAGCTAAATGCTACTGATCGATGAGGAAAACAGCAGATCCTCACACCCTAAGCATAAATATACCTGTGGACAAGATCACTGATGCCTACTGTTCTTGTAAGGTAAGTCGATCATTCATGGTCTAGAGCAGGGGTGTCAAACTCAATTTCACTGAGGGTCACTTCAGTATATTGGCCAAACTCTATGGGCCACATAGACGGTACAAATCAGGAGTTCTCAGGTGCAGTCCTCCAGACTGCAACTTTTAGATGCATCCTTGCTAAAACACACCCCAGACAAAAGGTTGACTTCCCTCATTAGCAGCAACTCAGTTCTGTAGAGGCTTATAATGAGTCAATGATCCAGGTGTGTTAGAGAAGGAACACATCTAAAGTTGCAGATGGTAGCCGAAAACTAGACTTGGGCACCCCTAGCATAAATGTATGAAAATACAATGTTAAAAATAAATTAAACAACACCTCATATTGCTAAATAACGCTTTGGAGCGTCTGGTTAGGAAGCGCATTCAAAACCTTTGGTTGAAATGGCAAGTTAAATTCAAGTCTCCATTACAGACCAGAGAAAACTAAAGAAATACAACAACGTTGTATTAATCCATTTGAGGAACCGGTAATTTATCTTGAGGAAATAAATGACGACGCAGAAGTTAATTAGACTGTAACATGCGCAGTCCGCTGCTCAAACACTGCGGAAGCGGCTCCGCCGCTGCGAAGAATTAAAATCCGCTGGAAGTTAACTCATCCAGTGGATTTAACAAATGGAGCCTTCCTGGTGCCCATTGCCCAGGAGAGCAGCGTTCTGGAGGAGCGCTACAGAGGTAACATCTGTCCGTTTCGGAGAAGCAAAACCACGCAAAAAAAAATAAATAAATAAATTCTGGTAAAAGCGCACGCCCAGACCGCGCACAGGGTAAAACACTCACAGAGTTCAGTTGATCTGTTTGGATCAGACAGATCCAACTGACTGATGAATTAGCGCAGATTTTTCTGCAATGGGGACCAGGAAGAAGTGCGTTCAGACCCCAGCGGGTGAAGTGGTGCTAATTTAAGTGAAGTCGCTTAATTTAAAATTTATTATAAGTTATTGGGGCCACAGTCAGTGGTTTTTGTCACTATGGAGAAAAATGTAGATGTATTTATCTGCTTAATTTGTGATGGGATCTGGATTCACGGTGAATATTAACTATACCGCATAAAATGCGGCTATTGATGTTAATATGATTGTAATGTCACGGTTAAAAATAGTACGACAGATTTTTTTTATGTTGTCGGTCCAGATAACGGATAACAAAAAAAGTCTAGCGCGACCTGCCGCCCTGACACACACACATCTTCATTCACAGTCTTACTTGTAAATCGATGTTTCTTTTCTTGTACGTTTTGATGTTAACTTGTCGATGTCTCCGTTTTATTTGCTGGGAAAATCAATAAGCAGCTTGAGGTGACTCTGCTGCTCTAGTGGCGAGAAACCGTAATGTTGGCTGGTAACAATCGGAATGCATTATGGGAGATGTAGTTTGAAGTCAATTTGTGGTCAAAACCTATTTTAAGTTAATCATGGGCCTATAAAACGCTGGGGGGGGGGGCCCACATAAAATGACATGGCGGGCCACATGTGGCCCGCGGGCCTCAAGTTTGACACATGTGGTTTAGAGGGTTACTTTTGAAATGACTGATTTCTGTTGTTTGCAAATGTTTCAGTGTGCCTTGGCCTGATACCCGGTACTCGGTGCTAGCGTGGCTAACACAATTACAGTTTAGTAAAAAGCCTTTTCAGGTGAAATAAAATCTTTAATATATGTCAGATACGGTACACATTGCATATTGATCTGTTCAGCTAACGTAAAGCTGTAACAGACAGGCTTCAGAATGTAGAAGTTACTGACATCCTGACATCGCCTGTACAGATACCCCACTGACGGAGAACCATTTTTTTCCCCGAGTCCTGACGCAAAAACTTTGTCGGTCTGGTAGTCCACAATGTACATTAGCATGAGTTTGTGAGACGGTAAGGCAGGTGATAGCTGCGCAGTGACGTCAAATGGGCATTAGCCAATGAAACGCAGACCCTGTGGTAAGGTCCATGGTGTGAAAGTAAAAGTCAAGTCCGTGTCTGTGAGCATTTTTTCAAGTCAAGTCTCAAGTTTTGATTTTAATGACTCGAGTCTGACTCAAGTCCAAGTCATATGACTCAAGTCCCCACCTCTGATGTTCAGTTTGTCACCTACCGCAGAGAACGACTCAAAACCTTCCGCGATCGACGTATTGAGCACCTGCTCTAGTATGACACGAACAGTTCAGAAAAAATATGAAATGAGGAAAAAAATCTATTAACTGGTTAAGTAGTGTTTTAGACTGTTTTAGAAAAACTAATCAGTCACGTCTGACTAGTGGATTCACTCAGAGCTGCACCCACTGATTTTTTACACCAGACAGCCACTCCTCTCTCTTGCCAGTACTGTGTACCAGCGCTGAATCTTTTAGTGGTACGCAGTACCCAACCGTACCGGCTTACTATCACATCTCCTTATACAGTGTTAAGTTTTTCAGCTGTATCATCCAGCCCTAAATGAACAATGTTTATAGAAACTGAAACTGAACTGTAGGCTTTTGAAACACCTTAATGAAATGTAACGACTCACTGTGGAGGAACCAAACCATCTCAGGGTTTTGCCAGTGTATTATAAGCCTGGGGGGCCACAAGGCTTTACTTGTGCTCCCCCCAGGCTAAGCTTTGCTTATTTATTTAAGTCTTTTTAAATTTTTTGCATTTTTAAGACTTTATAGTTGGTGTTCAGATATTAATCTTACATTTTCCAATCTTTCAATAACACATAATTATCAAGTGATATTTTCACATTTACTGTTAACTTTCAACATTTATTAACTCAAAAACACGACGGGCCGCTAGATGAATGACTGCAATAGAGCCCAACCATAGCAAGTTTTCTGGGGAAAACCTTGCATCTACTCATAACACGGCGACAGAGAATACTCCTAAATCTACTCACATCATGCTCACCCTGTATGACTCCCAAGGAAAGGCAAACAGAGCAAACTGCCCCCTTCAGGCAACTGTGCATACCTCTCTCCTGATCCCCTGGTTTTGCTCCGTTTTTAGGAAGTTGAGCAGCACTTCTAGAAGGGAAGGGTATTTGCGGTACGGTTCCACCACGTAGCCTGTACTCGCTACCTGCTGACCCAGAGTCCACAGCGCCACCTGGAGGAAAGCCAGAAACAGACAGCTAATGCTGCTGAACACAGCCAATTCAGGAGAATAATACAGGTGAAACATTGCAGGTCTAATTTCATTTGGAGAAGAGGAGCATCATCTAAAAGTAATTTTAGTTTATTATTAAAATGCAACAAAAGGTTTGTGCATTAGCTGATTCTCCATACTTGGCGCTTAGCCAATGAGGACGAGTCCTGCAGCATGTCCATGATGATTGGGAACAGCTCATCCATCCACTTCCTCATCTCCAGTCCGCTCACCTACACAATCACAAGAACATCACATCACAGATATCTTAGAAATATCCCTGTTTTCTCAGCAGAATCCTACAAAACATTAAACAAACTTATGACTTTTTAGCAATCTAACTGCATGAAACAACAAAACCAAGTGGGAAAAGTTTCTGTTTCTTTATTTAGAGCCTGAAATTATTTTAAACCAGCCATCCAAGCCTTTGTTACGTTGTATTCCCCCTGTTTTATGCCTGGTGTTTCTGGCTCGTTGATTCATCAACAGGACAGCCAGTTGCGAACACTCAGTATATCTGAATGTCTCCTGCACTCTGTCTGCACTGCAAAACAAGCTGGCCTCTAACAATTCTATCCTGACTCATCTGGGGGAGCCTTTTAAACACCTAGACAGATTGGGGTAAGAAGGACACTTCTTATATTTTTACCTTATCCATCTCCATACTGGCAGACTCTATGCAGACATATTCATCATGTATGATTGTGTGTGTGTGTGTGTGTGTGTGTGTGTGTGTGTGTGTGTGTGTGTGTGTGTGTGTGTGTGTGTGTGTGTGTTTAACACTCATCCTAAAAGATTTTAGCATGAAACTGAACCGATACTATTACCTGGGCCAGCTCGCCGATTGTAGCGAGGACACTGATCACCACTCCAGGGTTGGGATCTGGATCTTTAAGCTTCAGAATTAGAGCCTGCAAACAAAAAATTTAAGCAAATTCAAAACCAGAAAGATTTATCACAAACATCTGAAACATTTTTGCCTTTACTTATTTAGAGGAAGTGTACAGTGTAGAAAAACTGACATAAAAATGTGTCTTACACTCATAAATGACATTGAACATTTGCAGAATATTACCTTGAGAATGGGTTCCATATAGGGTCGTATGAGACGGGGTGCATTGGAGACCAGGTGGCCAAGCATACGAGCGCTTTGCTCTTTGTTCCTGCCAACACCACTGTGTTCCAGTTCGGTTAAAATCTGAAAAATATTCACGCTTCTCATAAATTATGCTTTCTCTAAGTAAATGTTATGGTATGAAGTAAAACAACAAACTTCTGCTGTTCAACAAAAGGAAATTTGATTGCTTTGCATGCAATATTATGGGCTTTGCTCCCCTCTAAAGGCGTCCGTGTGAAACTACAGAGAAAGACTTCTGAGACAAAATGCAGCAGAATTATATTTGATTGGAAAAGCTATATAGCCTTTTTTTTAAAGTAAAAAATATATAATTATTTATAATCATATTTGTAAATATGTAAAGATGCTAACTCCTGATAAAGAGGTGAATGGCTGACATGAAGCCATCTGTGGGCGCCTCTTACCTGGATCAACATCTTCCGGAGGAAGGGCATGACGAAGGCAGGGTTCATGCTGCTCAGCCGTCCTATAGTGCAGATGGCCAGCTCTCTGATTTCAAACACTTCGTCGTTCAAAGCCACAAACAGAGCCTGCAGATTCTCGGCCTGGGCCAGGTGCGCATCAAAACGCTCATCAAGAGACGCAAGAACACAGTATCGAATGTCTGGATCTGCAGGAGAACCAGAACAGAAAGTAGCCCTGGGTTTTTACCGTAGTGTCACGTTTCCAAACAGAAGGTTGCTCATCAGAAATGAAGGTTTATGCGTTTTACAAGTCACTCGTCGCACCTGGATCAGTGATGCCAACCACCAGCAGCTTGCTGAGCACATCTGCGACCACCTGCACAGCAGTCTGGCTGACGACGTGGCCGCTGATGAGATGGATGGACGGCGTGAGAAGTCGAGAGCAAGTTCGGGCTGCCTCCATTCGGATTTCCTTATGTTCGCTGTTCAAGAAGTGATCGGCACAGTGGCGCACAAACTGAGTCAGGGAGTGACCTGGACCCAAAGAACAGAATCAATTACTGCAACACTTACTAATGATTACTAATTAGTAATGATTTATTTGATTTTATAAGGTAACTGTTGATTCTATGGAAAAATCCTTGAAAATATTGCTTTTCGTGTTTAGTGTGCTGAGGAGCGATCAGAAACTGCAGAGAACAGATTCGAGGTGAGGCAGGCAGTTCTCGTGCCTCATCGCTGGGGGCGCTCATGAACACAGACATTGTGACCAAATGTAGCCCCAATGAGCTGCAAACCGAGAGGGCGTGGCTAGACACCTGTCAATCATTCTGAGCCATGACAGACAGTAAACACTGAATGGCGCTGTCAGAAGTTAGCCCTCCGGAAAGACCCTAGGATTTTCCCCTGGTGGTTTGACACCAGGTTTGTTGAAAATTCAACAAAATGTGATGCATTATTTACAAATTGTATTTATTTTTAGGTTGTTTATTTTAACAACTTTATTGTAAAAATCAGGGAGGGCTCCGCTCCTGCTGTTGGACCGCCCCAAACGCTACTGGTAGTAATATTTCACAGACAGAGCTTCGCATCTGCTCCACCCGCAGTGAACACGTCTGCTTAAAGCTGCAGGAGGTAACTTAAACAAACACAAACAAAAAAAAGATTTTACATATGTATTAAAACTTTCGCTATGTAATAACATAAGATACATAATCTCTGGGGAAAAATTGATCTGCCTCCTCCTACATTCTGCAGAATTACTCCGCTCAGTCACAAACAACCAATAAGAACCAGTATTAATCAGCTGGCTGTTCTCTCAGGACGTTTTGATTCAGTAACTCGGAATTGTTTATTTTGATGCAACCTGCATTTGACTTTGAATGAATATTTATTTTTTCTTGACATTATTTGAGATAGGCAGTGTTATTGAGAGCCTTACTATTAAACATTATTTTACTGACTGCAGGTTTTTCAGTTGTCCTTCTGACTGAAAAGCTGCTGTATTGTGCCTGCAAATATTTTGCATGTTTATGTCTAAATTAGGTGAATTTATTGCCAGATAATTTTTCCATTTTGTGAGATCATATAGAAGCATTTATACCTAAAGCAAAAAATTAACAGCCAATCCAGGCGAGCAGCTGATACCGGTGATCGGCAAAGATCGGCCTCATGGGTGATAGGTATCGAAATCGGCAGCAAAAAACCTGATCAGCTCGGGTCCTCTACCAGAGGCCTGGGAGCTTGAGGGTTCTGCGCAGTATCTTGGCTGTGCCTAGAACTGCACATTTCTGGACTGAGATGTCTGATGTTGTTCCTGGGATCTGTTTGAGCCACTGCTCCAGTTTGGGGGTGACTGCCCCGAGGGCCCCAATGACCACAGGCACCACTGTGGTCTTCACCTTCCAGGCCTTTTCCAGTTCCTCTCTGAGACCCTGGTATTTCTCCAGTTTCTCATGCTCCTTTTTCCTTGTAGTCACACACACATATATATAAAAAAAAAAAAATTCCCTTCTCACCCTCCGCGGGTGGTCTGTTTCATCCTCTGAGCTCGGGTCCTCTACCAGAGGCCTGGGAGCTTGAGGGTTCTGCGCAGTATCTTTTCTGTGCCTAGAACTGCACATTTCTGGACTGAGATGTCTGATGTTGTTCCTGGGATCTGTTTGAGCCACTGCTCCAGTTTGGGGGTGACTGCCCCGAGGGCCCCGATGACCACAGGCACCACTGTGGTCTTCACCTTCCAGGTCTTTTCCAGTTCCTCCCTGAGGCCCTGGTATTTCTCCAATTTCTCATGCTCCTTTTTCCTGATGTTGTAATCACTTGGTATTGCTACATCCACCACAACGGCTTTCCTCTGTTCTTTATCCACCACCACAATGTCCGGTTGGTTCGCCATTACCATCTTGTCTGTCTGGATCTGGAAGTCCCACAGGATCTTAGCTCGGTCATTCTCCACCACTTTTGGGGGTGTTCCCCACTTTGATCTTGGGGCTTCCAGTCCATATTCTGCACAGATGTTCCTGTACACTATGCCCGCCACTTGGTTATGTCGTTCCATGTACGCTTTCCCTGCCAGCATCTTGCACCCTGCTATTATGTGCTGGACTGTCTCAGGGGCCTCCTTGCACAACCTACACCTTGGGTCTTGTCTGGTGTGGTAGATCTGAGCCTCTATTGCTCTGGTGTTTAGGGCCTGTTCCTGGGCGGCCAGGATGAGAGCCTCTGTGCTGTCCTTGAGTCCAGCTTTCTCCAGCCATTGGTAGGTTTTCCTGACATCAGCCACTTCAGTTATTTGTCGGTGGTACATCCCATGTAGGGGCTTGTCCTCCCATGATGGTACTTCCAGCACCTTGTCTTCTGTTCCCCATTGCCTGAGACATTCGCTGAGCACATCGTCTGTTGAGGCTTTGTCCTTGATGTATTTATGGATCTTGGATGTTTCATCCTGGACAGTGGCTCTCACACTCACTAGTCCTCTGCCTCCTTCCTTACGGCTCGTGTACAGTCTCAGGGTGCTGGATTTGGGGTGGAACCCTCCATGCATGGTTAGTAGCTTCCTAGTCTTAACATCCGTGGCCTTCATCTCTTCCATTGGCCAGCTAATTATTCCGGCAGGGTATCTGATTACTGGTAAGGCATAGCTGTTTATTGCACGGATCTTGTTCTTGCCATTGAGCTGGCTTCTCAGGACTTGCCTTATTCGTTGGAGGTATTTGGCTGTGGCTCCTTTCCTTGTGACCTCATCGAGGTTGCCATTTGCTTGTGGTATTCCCAGGTACTTGTAGCTGTGCTCTATGTCTGCTATTGTTCCTTCTGGAAGTGAGACCCCTTCTGTGTGGGCGACCTTCCCTCTCTTTGTAACCATCCGACCACACTTCTCTAGTCCGAATGACATCCCAATGTCAGTGCTGTAGATCCTGGTGGTGTGGATCAGTGAGTCGATGTCTCGCTCGCTCTTGGCGTACAGCTTGATGTCATCCATGTAGAGGAGGTGACTGATCGTAGCCCCATTCTTGAGTCGGTATCCGTAGCCAGTCTTGTTGATGATTTGGCTGAGAGGGTTCAGGCCTATGCAGAACAGCAGTGGGGACAGAGCATCTCCTTGGTATATGCCACATTTGATGGACACTTGTGCAAGTGGTTTGCAGTTGGCTTCAAGGGTGGTTTTCCACAGCCCCATTGAGTTTGCAATGAAGGCTCTTAGAGTCCTATTGATGTTGTACATCTCTAAGCATTCAATGATCCAAGTGTGTGGCATTGAGTCATAGGCTTTCTTGTAATCAATCCAAGCGGTACACAGGTTGGTGTGTCGGGTTTTGCAGTCTCGGGCAACTGTGTGGTCTACAAGGAGTTGGTGTTTGGCTCCTCTGCTATTTATGCCTATGCCCTTCTGTGCCTTGCTCATGTATGTATCCATGTGCCCGCTTATCTTAGCCGCTATGATGCCTGACAGGAGCTTCCATGTTGTAGAGAGACAGGTTATTGGCCGATAGTTGGATGGGACTGAACCCTTCGAGGGTTCCTTCTTGTGCGCCCTTCAGTTAACCATTCAGGGTGAGTCCCATTTTGTAGCAGCTGGTTCAGTTGAGCTGCCAGTCGCTCATGGAGGGCAGTGAGTTTCTTAAGCCAGTAGGCATGGATCATGTCAGGTCCTGGTGCTGTCCAGTTTTTCATACCGGAGACTCTGTCTTGGACATCTGCCACAGTGATGGTTACCGGGGCTTGTTCAGGTGGGTATTGGGTCTCATGGTTGCTCTTATAACCAAGCATCTCAAGGATCACTGATGCTGAGTTGTATATCAGCTCATTGGTTTCTGTTATGGTGTTGGTAGGGATCGTTGTCAATGCCGAATTCACATCTTCAATGAGACTTTCTGATGGTACTTCACTCAGCCGTTGTAATTGGCGTCGGGGTCGTCTGCTGTTCATTCGGGCCATGATTCTCTCTCTCAGGTCAGTTGCTGCCTCATTCAGCTCAGATGGTTCGTTCATTACTGGGGCTACATACCCAGTCTCTGGGCGGGGAGTTGTAGTTGACTCCCCTTCCCGTAGCACTTGTGTCGTACCTCGTCAATCTCCAGTTGTGACAGCAGTTGCCGTTTGCGGATGTTGGAACACTGAGCTACTAGTTGTTTGGCAGTTAGTGTTGACTGGGGATGTCGAGCTAACCATTCCTCCCACAGTCTTTGCATGTAGCCCCTCTGACTAGGATTACTTGAGTAGTAGCATTCCAACAGATCCATGTTTTCATCTCTCGCCCATTTCCGTCTTGTTCCAGTAGCCCACTTTTCATCAGGGTGCTCTGGTCCCCCAGCACCTGACGCAGACCTTGTTTGACCGGGCGACGTCTGAGCCGGCATGTCATGCTTATTTGTGTCTCTCATGGTATGAGGTAGGCTATATAGCTCCAAGGGTCTTGCCTAAGGACCCACACTGACAGCTCAATGTCACCGTTGTAACTTTTTGCCCCAGCCTGGCCTCGAACCCGGGTCTCCCGGGTGGAAGACTAGTGACTTACCTATTGAGCTATACAGTCAGCTATATATATATATATATATATATATATATATATATATATATATATATATATATATATATATATATATATATATATATATATATATATATGTGTGTGTGTGTGTGTGTGTGTGTAAATGGCTTTGGCTTAATTACTGCTCTTTTCTGTTTTTTTGGAGTTCGTATACTCCAGATAACAATTAACCGATTACAGTTGACAATTATTTCAATAATCGATTGATCAAGAATCATTGCTGTAGCCCTAGTCCCTTTTTTTTTTTTTTATCAAATATAAGCATTTACTATATGAATTTACAGAACATATGACCAAACTTTAAATATGAAACCAGCAAAAATCCGCAAGTTATTGGGACAGAAAGACAAATGAACTAATGGACAGGTGGACAAACGAGATAACTGAAAGTCGGATGGATACTAAAAAATACTATAATACTTAAATCAAACTCCACACCTTAATGGACTTTTTCCAAGACAATGAAGGAAGTATTGAATGACTTCAAAGGTGTAAAAAGAATAGGAGAAAATTATTTTGCTGTCAGAGATTGTTACCTTCGAATTCAAAGCTTCCCAGAGTGCGCAGGGCTAAAGTGATGCTGCCGACGTCGCTGGCCTCAGGGATGTTGGTGAGACTGGGAGAGGCCAGCTGGTGAGCCAGGCCTTTGGGCATACCTGGGTGTCGCAGGGGCTTGTGCATCAGCACCAGGGAAAGCATCTTCAGCAAGCCGTCCTGGATGTCTTTTTTCAGCTGGGGGATTTGACGGCTCAGGTCGTACAGCACTGCTGTGAGTGCCGGACTAAAGAGAAAAACTAAAATCTGTGAGATTGTGTTGAAACCCAAACATAAACCCCATAAATCCTACGTTTGGTACCTGAGCCCCACGGCTAGCATGGGCTCTAGGAGCTCCTTGATGTCTGGCTGGATGCTGGGGCCCATGGCTCTGGACAGCATGCTAATGCAGGTGAACACAGTGGCATCCACCTGAATGGTCTTCTGCCTTCTGCATAGGTCAAAGGTCAAAAAGCAACATTGTCATTCTACATTTTTACATGTCAACATTATTTTTCCATCAACCTACCTAAATACAAAATGGTCAGTTTTTCTTGTAAATACTAAGGTGACTTTTGGGGAATAATTGAGAAAACGTACATATATAGAGATAGATTTATATTGGGACACCCCTAAATATCATCACTCTTAAATTGAAACAGAAAAACTGGAGTTTAAAAATTAGCCCAATATTTTGGATATTTGCATGTCTAGTAAAAAAAAAAAAAGACAGAAGAAATTGTTTCCAATGACTGACTTGTGAGCAAAGTCCTTGGGAGGCAGAGCAGCCTTGATGATCTCCAGAATCTTCATGAGGTACGGATGGATTTCCGTCCTGACGGCCACCACCAGCAGCCCCAGAGCCTGGAAAGCCGATGTCCTCTCCTTCTCCTTCTTCAGGCAGCCCAGCAGGTAGCCCATGGTGTCAGACAGGTACTGGTCTGCCAATTAGAAAGCACATTATTACAAACCAAACACAGAAAAAGAAGGGATTTGACCCTGAATGTCCCACCTGTGAAGGTATGTGGCTGGAAGGCAGCTAGACGCGGCAGCAGGTTGAGGATGGTCATCTGAATCAGAGGGTTCTTACTGGTTTTATACTTCAGAACCCAACGACACACCTGATTGAGGCAAAGCACATTTCATTACAGACGCACAGATATCTGTCATCAGTCTTGATACTGAAAAAAACTCTAGATCAGGTATCTGTGGCAATGTGCATAAGGGTAAATCTATTCAGTCTAGCTCTATGCTTTGTGCTCTGAGCGATGTCATAATTTATTAATTATCTTACATCATATTGAGAATTTTCTGAACCATTTGAAAAGAAGTTTGTAGTTGTAGTTTTGTTGTAGGTTTGAGGTTGTAGTTTCTTTTTACGTGTTTGACCAAGATAGTCAGACTTTTGTTTTTAGTCAGTTTCAGTTTCTTTATTATGTATTTTCCATTGGCTGTTATTCTGCTAACTGGGCTGACTGATCAAATTAAAGGTGTTTTCCATGTTAGCTTGTGAAGCTGTTGGTGTGGATCAGGGAGCTGTACTGGTGGAGAGTTATTAAATAAATTAGTAATTCAGTATATTTATGTCTGCGTTTAAAAAAGAAGTGTTTTATCCTTAGTCTTTTCCTCTTGCGGAAGGCAAGAGGGAAAAGTGAAGGCCAGTGAAGGTGGACGCTTTTTTCTCCGCTCCCTTTCTGCCCTTGCATGCCCTGCTTGCTCTGTTTTTGTGATGTCTTTTTCTCCAATTTTTGGAGCCTTCCTTTGCACATCCTCCAAATCTACAAATTATGGATCTGGTCAACCGGTCTCTCATTGCAATTGACAGTGGCGCAAAAAGTGGGAATGCACTGTATGCAACGCATACGATGTGGGGAATTTTTTCTCCAGTCAGCATTTTATGTACTCAACAGCTGTTTGTGTATGAAATTATCAATAACAGAAGAACAGCACTGATTAGGTAGAGCTTGAGCTAGTGTGTGAGGCTGAGAGGTTCCGGATAGAAATAGTCGGTCTCGCCTCGAAGCATGGCTCTAGTTCTGGAACCAGTTTCCTTGAGAGGGGCAGGACATACATCCTCTCTGGAATTGCCCATGGTGAGAGTCATCAGGCAGCTGAGCCTGGGGACTCTGGGTTGGGCTCTCCAATCTCTGGGGACGAGGTCGCCGAGGTAGTTAAAAAGCTCCTCGGTGGCAGGGCCCTGGGGGTGGATGAGATTCGCCCGGAGTTTCTTAAGGCTCTGGATGTTGTAGGGTTGTGTTGGCTGATGCGACTCTGCAATATTGCATGGACATCGGGGGCAGTTACCCTGCATTGGCAGACTGGGGTGGTGGTCCCCCTGTTTAAAAAGGGGGACCAAAGGATGTGTTCCAATTGCAGAGGGGTTACACTCTTAAGCCTCCCTGGTCTATTCAGGGGTCCTGGAGAGGAGGCTCCGTCGGATAGCCGAACCTCGGACTCAGGAAGAGCAGTGTGGTGTTCGTCCTGGTCGTGGAACACTGGACCAGCTCTACACCCTCGGCAGGGTCCTGGAGGGTGTGTGGGTGTTCGCCCAATCGGTCTACATGTGTTTTGTGGACTTGGAAAAGGCGTTAGACCGCGTCCCTCAGGTTGCCCTGTGCAGGGTCTTCCGGGAGTATGGGATACTGGGCCCTTTGATGCAGGCTGTCAGGTCCTTGTACGACCGGTGTCAGAGTCTGGCCCGCAGGACATGCTGGAGGGACTATGTTTCTCGGCTGGCCTGGGAACGCCTTGGAATCCCAAGGCCGGATTCCAAGGAACTGGAACAAGTGGCTGGGAAGAGGGAAGTCTGGGCCTCCCTTCTTAAGCTGCTACCCTCGCGAACCAACCCCGGATAAGCGGAAGAAAATGGATGGATGGATGGACTACGCAACCGCGGTGAGCTGCTATCAACCCACGTCTTTTTAAAGACACGGGTTGATAGCAGCCCGCGTCTTTAAAGGGGGGGAGGGAGGAGGGTGCCGATGACATGTTCTCATACACCTCAGAAAGTATGTAGTTGCGCCCCTGTTAATTGATCAAATTTTCTCCACGAGAAGACTGGGCACAGGAGAGCCCTCTTGTCCTGCAGGGTCACATCTGGCAGGATACAGCCTGGATTTATTCATGTTAACAGGATTTCTGCTGTTTGGAGCTTGTGGATTCCTGGCTTATCGACAAATTTGTGACAGATTTGGCCAAAGGTATGGTAATTTTATTTATATAGCACCTTTTCAGCAACAAGGCAATTCAAAGTACTTAGGACCTAACTAGCGAACACTCAGTCTGTTGGTGTGGACAGAAACGCAAGTTGGATGCAAGTCTTGCTGAGACTCGCAGCCCAGCTGAGGACTCCAAAACTCACAAACGGAATGGAATTGATCTGGGAGAAGTTGCTAGTTTCGGTTCAGTGGAACGGCCACACTAATTTGGATAATTGGGAACTGAGATGAATCGTAGAGACTTTATGGGAGATTAAAATTTATAATCTACCCGACCTATACATTTTGTATCTGAATTGGCTTTCCCATGTTGCCTTGGAAGGACTGCATGTTTCCAATATCCTTGAAGATATGTAAACATAATGCAGCTGTGGAGCTGAGCACTCTCAAGGACATGCCTTGATAACATCTAATTGGACTTCTGCTGGGAGGCTAAGCAACATGTTTTCATGGCCCTGTGATCTCACCGCCTTCACTCATGTCTTTGTTTTGTTCATTGTTTTGTTTCGTCTGAATGTTGCTGTGTGCCCTAATGTGTCCTTTCCTCTTTTTATTTCATTTCCCTTTTACTATTTAAAAACTGTGGAGTATTCACTTTTAATCCAGAAAAGGAAATAGTCACTCTTAAACTTTTTTTTTTTTAGAAAATGTAGAGTACTCACTATTTAGACCAATATTATACTTCTTAGATTAATGTTTAATTATTATGCAGAAAGACTCCCGTTACTGCAACCCAGAAAAGGAATTAGAACAAACTTAGAATCCAGAAAAATCTTCCAGAACAGGAATATTTAGTTTTTATTATTACTTAGAAACTGTGGAGTACTCATTACTTTTACAAATTTAGAGCATACATAGATAGTCCAGAGAATCCTTACTTATACTTATCCAGCAACACAGACGTCCAGAGGATATTTATACTTACACTTATTTAGCAACCCAGAACAGGGATTAGAACAAACTTAGAATTCAGAAAAACTACCTTAGCAACTACATTTTAGACTCCTATTCTTCCAACCCAGAAATGGAATTAGACCAAAGGATACTTAGCAACTCTGAACAGGAGCAACTAGTTTACATACTTTAGGTCAACATTAGATTATTTTTCTTCTTTTCCTCTTTCCTTTGGTTTGTTATTTTGTTTGCATTTCCTTTTAATTCCTGTAAAGCACTTTGTATTGCCTTGTTGCTGAAAATGTGTTATATAAATAAAATTACCTGTACTTTTACCTTTAATCAGTTCAGCTGATTTTCCATATCAGATCGGTATCAGCTGATACTAAACCTCAGGTATCTGATAGAGATTTTTTGGTATTATCATTTTGTTGTTACTTTCAGGTTAAAGTGTTCTCTTGTTTAAACTGTATGTGTGAACTGACCTGGAAGTCACAGCTGCCTGTTATCTTCATGTGAAACAGTTTGACCGAGATTTGAACCGGGCTCAGATCAGGGGCCAGATGTTAAATTGGTTTACGACCTTTGCTTTGTTTAGGTAAAATGTTTTACGACCTTTGCTGTTTTTCCTCTGCTGTCTATCTTGCCTATCCTCCCTCTTTGAAGTTTGAGAATAAAAGACAAGCTGTATCCAAAGAGAAGCAGAACGCTCTGTGAACAGCTCTGAGAAGCAGTTGACAGAGTCTTCTCCTTTTGCTTGCAGAAGTTTAGTCATAAATTCATATACGTTGTCTGTGGTTCTTTTATGTAGGTTCTAGGAAAATACCTATCATTTTGGTGCCGAAACCCGGGATCTCTCATACCGACCGCTGTCAGGCAGAGGAAGACGCGCTGAATCCATGCATGGCCAGAAGTCATTTGGACCTGGAAAGAAAGACCCAGGAAGTAGAATTCTTCGCTGGGCCAGCGCCGTAGGTCCGACTTTGTCTGCCAACGGCGGAGTGACGAGATCCGACTGGACAACCCGAAAACTACAGAAACGTAGGTGAATTTTAAAATGGCTATTTTAGTGGTTTGAGTTCCCTTGTATGATGTCGCTCTGCTAAAACTCTGTGGTTTGAGAATCCTTGTATGATGTCGCTCTGCTAAAACTCTGTGGTTTGAGAATCCTTGTATGATGTCGCTCTGCTAAAACTCTGAGGTCTGAGAATCCTTGTATGATGTCGCTCTGCTAAAACTCTGTTCGAGGAGACCCCATAAGGGCACGTCCTCAGGCGGATAGGAAGCTTGTCATTGCTGTGTGGTTTTGATTTTTTGATGGGTAAAACATGACTGGTGCTGAGTTTTCTGACAAGGCAAAAACAGATAATGTTGCGCTAAATCATAGAGTCATTACTGTGCTTATATTGCTGGTTTGCTACTGCTGCTTTGTGTGTGTGAGAGTGATTGGAGGTTTAAATACCGCTCTGTGTTTTACCTCATATAAAACAGTGGATTTAAGCAGCAAACCTCTTGTGGATGCAATAGGCAAGATTCTCCCACTCGAAAGAGTCGAAGCGGGGAATACCACAACAAGGTATTTTAATTGCTGGCCCACTGAAAAGAGCTCCAGTTCATAGGACTCCCTAGGAGTCAACGAACCTGGACCAAATTTAAATAATTTCAAATAAATAATATTTTTAAGCTGAAATTGCAAGTGTTTTAAATATGGGAAATAAACATTCTTGTAATTCATCACTCGGTAAGGGCGCCGATGGGGATGAAAAGTACATGCTGTCCAGGTTTCCTGGTAGCACTGTACACATGAAAAAATGGAGAAAGAAATATAAAATAGATGGAAAGCTAAAAATCGATCAATGGCAAACAATTGTGGGAATTTTGGAGAGTAGTGTAGAAAGAAAAATGGGAATAAAAAAAAAAAAAAATAAAAAAAAAGGAGAATGAGCTGAGGTGTGCTAAATTATGGTTAAATGAATCTAAAAACTTAATTATAGAGAAGGAAGAAAATAAAGTAATTCCAAGCACACGGAATTCTGCAGCGGTGCAGGGAGAGCAAGCTCCTGCAGCCACCTCTCCCCTGGCTGCTTCAGCAGCTCCGTCTGCCCCAGTATCAGCCGCTGCTGTTCCAGCAACACGACTGTATCCTTCCCTAAAGGAAGGGACACAAAACTTATATATCTTTAGACCCTGTACCTTAGAAGAGGTCAGGAAAGCTGTGAAAGGATCAGATGTTTTTCACCTGGAGAAATTTGGAGGTTTATATACCTCTGCCTTTTCCAACGACCGGACAAAAGGCCGTGGAAGAGGCAGAGGCAGAGGAGGTCACGATAGGCGAAGACCCCAAAATAACACCCCACAAAATCTACGGTATTCAAAAGGCTGCTGGATTTGTGGCAATATTGGTCACTGGGCAAGAAACTGCCCTTCAAAGAATGTTGCACGGGGCGACAAGAGGGGTGGTGGAGTGAGGAGACCACAAATAGGAGAAATCTTCAGCATGATCAGACTCTACCACACCCCAAAAACACAAACCCCCAGTCCAAATTGATGAAATGCTAGAGACATGTGCATGCAGTTTAAGACGTTAAGTAAAACCATAAAAGAAATTGAATTCCTGTAAGAAATCAATGTATGCAAAATAATTTTTAATGCTACTAATGTTAGGTTTAAACCTCACAAGTGAGAAATAATTTGTTTTAAGAAATACTGATGTTTGTTTTGTTTTTCTTTTTGAGCTTCCTACACCTTTAAAGAAAAACCAGTAAAGAGAGGTCTCACTGAAATAACAACATGGGAACAACTTCTTTGTATGCTAAAAGTGGAATCATGACTTTCCTGAAGGAGGAGAAGCTGAAAAATAAAACTAAATAATAAAATTGTCCTCAGAGAACAATGTTTAATGTATTGTGTCGGAATAATATTATAACACCAACTTGGTGAAATGATTCTTAGCTGTCTATCTGGAGGGGTCAGCGGTCAGAGTAAGGTACCGACCTGGACATTGTCCAGCCTCGTAACTCTTAGGCCTTGAGAGGAGGGCTGCCCGCTGACTTCACAGTCTGCAGCACTGAGATCAACAAATTTAGAGAAATCCATTGTTCTCTGGTGAGACGTGTCTTAGATGAAGTTAACTTAAACTTACATTCTACATTTTACAAGTTAATGGTGAACATGATGAAAGAGACTACAGCTTTTAACATGTTTCATGTTTATATGTGTTTGAATAAGGAAATGGTTTATGACTTCTTAAAAAGTTGGATAATAAGTGGCTAAAAGCTATACGATGAAAAGTAAAGAAAGTTATAATTGACTCTTATTTGCTTCTTTCCTTTTCCTCTGTCTGAGCCTCGCTGCGCTGCGTCTGACCTCTGACCTCAGCTCAGATCTGTCCTGCCAATCAGATGACTCCCTCCTTTATCACCAGCCAGTTGATAAAGAAGCGAAAAAGGACAGGACGATTTCTACCAACTGGACACTGAAGGCAATAAAGTGTCCACTGGTCCTAATTCCTTGACATCTGGGAACTGCCATGCAGCAAAACTACTGTATGGAGTCCTGCTAGACGTTTGGAAAAAGAAAGCAAACTGAACTGTTTGCCGCTTGTTTCATTGGTGGACTAAGGGACGGTCTGGACAACTTATAAATAATCCAACACCAGAGCCAGTTGGACTGACAGGGAGCTGGAGAAGAGACAGAGGGAGGACCAGCTGCAGCGACGCCAGCAGCAGGAGGGGGAAGCGAGAAGCAAGACAGAAAGGAGAAATGCAGATAAGTTATACACACACACTGCTGTGACACACACTGCTACTGTAATGAGGACTTGTTTGCTTACTTACTAGCAGGAAGGAATTATCTATTTAGAAAAGAACATTTTGAAGGTTTTAAGGTACAATGTTAAATAAAAATCTTTCATTTTGTACCCATTAACTCAGTCCTTAACAGAAGGACCAGTGATCCTTTTAGGGCCCACGAGCCATAGATTGGGAAACTGTGAAGGAAAAAACTGTAATGGTTACAAGTTAAGAAAGGAAAAAAAAACTGAGTGTGATACGGCTAAATTACACCAACTAAAATTATTAGATTCAAAACTAATAATGATTTGCAAATGTTTTATTTTCTTTGAAATAAATATACAAGTTTGGAACTAAATTAAACATATCTAAGTGTTGAACTTAATTGATATTGCAGTGTTGAAATACTATGGAGTATTTCTTTGCATTTAACTGAAACGCTTAACTTAGAGTTTAATTATATAAAGAATCTATAAATTGATTGGGATTGTGTTTGTGTGTTTTATATTGGGATGAATGACAATTGTTTTGAGAAGAGAGAAATTTTACTGCTAAATTGAGTAACGGATAAAATTATTGACCATTTAATTTAAAATATAAAAACCATTGTTAACTGGTCTGAAATGCGAGGTTAAGAGAAAGTCTGAGACTTTAAGCAACCTTGTAAACGGCTACTAAAACCTGATGATTGTGATTAAAAGCAACATTTTCTAGACTTCAGTCTAGAACATTTTAATCCAGATTTGATTGATAGTCAATAAATTCAAAAAGAAATGGAAAATTAGAGGATTTGAGGTTTTGGTTTAATTTCAGGATGGTCATTTTTATTTAGGAAGAGTTATGCTTTGATGAATTTGATAACATCTACAGGGAAACCAGTCACCCATGCATCCTTGCTTAAGAATCTTTTGCAGGCCATACATTTACCAGCTGAACTAGCAGTTTGTAAGTGTGCAGCGCACACCACGGAACAGGATGAGGTTTCAAATGGCAATAGATTAGCTGATAAAGTAGCAAAGGAAGCTGCAACTGGGAAGCATGGGGGAGACAATTTCTCAATACAGATAGAAGATCCTCAAGTAATAGACAAAGCTGTGTTAAAAGACATGCAAGATAATGCTCCAAACGCAGAAAAACAAATGTGGATAACTAAAGGGGCGACACTGAATGATGATAACATTTTTTCAGTAAATAGAAGTCGGTCCTTCCAAAATCTCTATTTAGAGCGGCAGCAATTTTGACACATGGACATTGTCATGTGTCAACAGGGGGATGGTCTCTATGCTACAACAGCATTTTACCACATTACCACATATGGATTAAATTCTTACTTAAAAAATTTTTGTACTGCATGTCCAGTTTGTGTCAGAAACAATCCTCAAGGAAACATTAGACCAAGAAGAGGAAGTTTCCCAAAACCCTCATCCATTTCAAACAACGCATATGGACTTTATTGAACTCACACAAAGTGGACCACATAAATATTGTTTGGTGATGATTGATGCTTTTTCTAAAAGAGTTGAAGTAGTTCCAGCAAAGCCTGCTTTTGACAAAATTTATGGGAGAGCTTACATATTGCCTCTGTTTGCTCCAGACTTACAGAAAGCTGATGAAGAACAAACATTGGTAGATTATATGATCAGGATCCTGAAACAGAAAGAGGTGTTAAATGCAAATTTACTGCCGTCTGACTGTTCTCCTCTACAGGAAATAAATAAAACCACCCCCATCCAGCCAGGAAACTGGGTCTACATAAAGGTCATAAAAGAACCCTTCCAGGTGCTGATGACCACACCAACAGTCGTAAAGACCCAGCTGGATACATCTAAGTCACTGCAAGCTGCAGAGAGTGTTTGAACCCCTAAGTAGGCGGAGGGAGGAAGGCCGGACTTCAAAGGGGGGCTATTTTTTAGGGTAGCTCGTCTCAAACCCGGTGAAGAAACGCTTAAGATTCCCCCGTCTTTAGTTTGGGGGTTCTGACATCTCTGTGCGCCGAGCAGCAATGGGGACTCCATATGCCAGATGGATCTTCTACTGCGCTGTGACTGCAGCATCAACCTGTGGTGGAAACTAATGAATAGAACCGCGTACGAGGGACATGCTGTGAACTGCTATGTGTGTGCGCAGCTGCCAATCGCCACACACAACTCAGGTCTGCGTGTAGGACACATCACGGATGACAAACAGATGTGTCTCTATGGCCTGAGCACACAACCACGACTAAGCGTCCCCATGCCAAAGGGATGCAAATGGTGTAAAAATGACTATTCTGTTCTACTTCAGATAGGAGATGCCGTGAAGGAACTTTTTGGATCTATGAACTGTTCCTTTAATGCTGACGTATTTCCATTTCCACTAACCGCATGGAAAATACCAGAGACCATTTCTTTAGCAGGAGCTAAACCCGGGTCTCTGAGGAGCTGCGTGTTCAACAACGGACACGTTTCTCTTGGAATGTTACCTTGGAACTTGTGTAACAGAGTTTACACCCACTGCGAAACGACACCGGATTACATCAACTGCATCGCCTGTAGGGGTCAAAGGATGACTCCACACTGCAAAGTCTGGAAGGACAACCCAGACTGTGACAACATGCTTCAGGAGAGGAGTTTCAACATCACAGATCGGACATTGGACGACAGGAGACAACGCTGTGCAGTACCATAGTGCCAGGAGACTATGGTTCACGGGTGATTGCAGACTGGTACTTCCTGTACCTGATTGTACTCATCAGGAAAGGACGACACATTCTGGCTGTCTGCTCCAAGCGTGATGCCTGAGGTCAAACGCTGGGGAGGCCTCACTACGGACACTGGAGTTCCATGGGAAATTCAAGATCTGGACCGGAGGTGAAAAGTTCATGCAGAGCATGTTCCCAGGAGTTGGATTAGGAGAAGTTCAGGACCACGTTGAAATCAACAGATATGGATTACTGCAACTCATCAACAGCGCACACCGGCTGGCAAACGGCTCCATGAGAGGGCTGACTGAACTGAGAAACATGGTTTTGCAAAATCGTATTGTGCTGGACCTGCTCACAGCCTCTCAGGGAGGTGTTTGTAAAATCATTGGCCCAGCGTGTTCCTGACGAAACAGGAACTGGTGGAACTATTTCTGATGCTCTACATGGCCTGGAGGAACTTAAACATTGTGTAGACGGTGCTACGCGAGGATCACATTTTTCCTTTTTGATTTGTTTTCATGGTTCATGTCTGGTCCATGGTGGACTTTACTGTTAAAGCTCGTGACACCTATTCTGATTGTTTCGGTTCTGTTCTGTCCTTTTAAGGTTTGCATTATTCCATACCTACGAAGTATGATGTTTAAGACAAGTAACACAACTGTTGTCAGTTATCAGCTAGCAAAGGCATCCTATGAGACGAATGAAGATGACTTGTTTTGAGATTCTGACGATTTTCTGAACAATGATGGTGTTCTGTAATCAATAAACAGATTAATTCATTTGCTGAATGATTCCTACACCAAAAATGTGAAAACAAGTGGTGTTAGGGATGAGAAAACTGCGTTTGATTTTTTGCTGTTTCTTTCTTTTGTTTTTGTTTATTTCATTTATTCATTATGATCATTGTGTAATTTTTATGTTTAGACTAGGACAAAAGATGTATATATTTTGCATTTCTTGGTTCTATTTTATTTCTTTTCTTTTCTATGCTTGGCTTTTGAATAAGGTTTACACACATGGTGAAATGATAAAAAGGGGGGAATGATAGAGATTTTTTGGTATTATCATTTTGTTGTTACTTTCAGGTTAAAGTGTTCTCTTGTTTAAACTGTATGTGTGAACTGACCTGGAAGTCACAGCTGCCTGTTATCTTCATGTGAAACAGTTTGACCGAGATTTGAACCGGGCTCAGATCAGGGGCCAGATGTTAAATTGGTTTACGACCTTTGCTTTGTTTAGGTAAAATGTTTTACGACCTTTGCTGTTTTTCCTCTGCTGTCTATCTTGCCTATCCTCCCTCTTTGAAGTTTGAGAATAAAAGACAAGCTGTATCCAAAGAGAAGCAGAACGCTCTGTGAACAGCTCTGAGAAGCAGTTGACAGAGTCTTCTCCTTTTGCTTGCAGAAGTTTAGTCATAAATTCATATACGTTGTCTGTGGTTCTTTTATGTAGGTTCTAGGAAAATACCTATCAGTATCAATATGGGAAGTGAAACGAGTGGACTGCTGCGTGTCTACATTTCACATGTTGAAACCAGTAGAACTGTGTTGGTATTGCTCTGCCTGGTGCGATTCCCACCTGGTCGAATCTTTCCTCCATCAGCTCTCGGCAGTACCGGCTCTCCACCAGGGAGCTCTTGGCAGGTACCGGCGTGGCGCCGAAGCCCAGGAAACTTTGCGGCGTGCTGTAGCCTAGCAACCCCAGCAGGGCGTTGGACTGCTGTGGTTGCACTGACTGGAAGCTGGTGAAAGGCGTGATGTGGCGAGGCTTTGTTCCAAATCCCATCAGCTCCTTGCAGTATTTATCATGAACCAGCTGCTGCTGGGTGATCTCCTCCATCTCTTCGCGCATTCGCTGCAGAAGAGGGAAAGACTTAGCTTGTTGACACAAACCAAGCGTCTGGAGGGAAATATCAACTCACCTCTCCCTCCATGCTGCTGATCCGGACCAACTCGTTGAGGATCAGCAGCGCACCATGAACTCTATCGTCACGATTCATCCCCTTCTCCTTGGCCAGAGTCTCATCAAAGCCTTTTTCTGCCTCCTCAAAGGTTTGCTGTTCCGCAAAACACAAACACTTTCAGCAGCACTGTCTAACTACCATCAAGAACAGGCCTTTTACACTTTTATTAAAACTGTCAACATGTTGCGACAGTGTAATATGAGACAGGTAATTTTTGAAAAAACTGAGTTTGTCCACCTCTTCCCTGAGCTACTACTGTTGTCTGAAGAAATACAGCACTCCCAATCAAAAACAACCAATCACAGTCAGGATTGGGATCTAAGCGCTGTCAATCAATCGTGTGTAAGCGCTGCCCAACTTACTAATGAAACAACTTACTGTTCCAGGAGAAGTGTTTATCTACCGTCACTGCCACCAGTGAATGCTAAGGCTAAGTAGCCTTAGCATTCACTAAGGCTACTTAGTGAATGCTAAGGCTACTTATCATTTACTAATGCCAAGTAGCATTAGTGAATGCTAAGGCTAATTAGCCTTAGCATTCCCTACTAAGGCTGCTAAGGCTAACTAGCCTTTGCATTCACAACAGGCTCTGCTGACAGGGAGAAGCTGTAGTGTAGCCGAGAAAGCAGACTGTACATGAGGATGATTGACAGCACTAAGACTCTGATTGGTTGTTTCTAGTTAGGGTTAACAGAGAAGCTCAATTTTTTTCACAAATTATCTCCCATAGCATCAACAAATATAAAATAAAAATTACATTCTGCAGCTTTAACTCCAACTGCTTAGCAGAAAAACCTTCCACCCCAATATTACAGAGATTTTTTTTCAGCTCAAAGCCTTACTTTATACCACTGAGGCTTCTGCATTTCCTTGGTCTCCCTCTGCGTGGTGAGGATGAGACAGGCCCGCAGAGCAGACACTGCTCCCTCTCGAATGGCCTGCTTCGGATCCCACACCGCGTAGAAGATGTTGTCAAAGAAAGGCTGCACTTGCTGAAAGAAGAAGGTCGGCGCACTCACAGCCAGCTCTCTCAACACCAACACCTGGAGGAGATGCAAAGCCGCTCGATCCGTCACTGCTTTCCAGTTTAGAAACTGACACACAGCTGTCACATAAAACACTATAGTGATGTTGAAGAAGGGTCAAGCTTTTCAAGGCAGCAAAATATGAATCTAAAAAGTACACAGACTTCAGGAACTTCAAAGTTAATGTCTGGCTACTTCTTTTGCAGAATTATGACGCACATCTCACATCAATGACGGAAAAGTCGGATGATTGTGACATGACTGTTTTGACTACAGAGGTTTTGAAAACAATAGGATGCACATCCAGGTTAGGACCATACAGATGGTTGTTTAAAAATATTTCTCTAAACTATGAAAAAGTTCAACAAAATAGAAAACAGAGCAAGGAGAATAAAAGACTTCAACACTAAACAATCACTTAAAACTCAAGAGAGCAATGGCAGCCATGACTTATATGGTGGTATATTGCGTGATCTGCCCTCATATCCCCTCAAACAGGTCCAGGTATTTGAACAACAAACACAGTCAAGTATTGACGGACAGTGACTTACCGCTGCATGGCGTCTCCCTTCATTCCTGTCGGCTCCCAGCCACTCCAGAGCCCGCTTCACCTCAAACTCCACATACTCGGCAGTAAACGTGTCTCCTGCCATCGATAGGTGGCCCATGGCTTTAGAGGCCATCTCCATAACCACTGGATCACTGGAAGGGAGCAGGTTACGGAGGTAGTTGGCGAATCGACTGATCCTGGTGGCATTGCCTCCCTCTACTCCGATCAGACTCACTGGAAAGAAACGGCCAGCATCAGATGCTGATTTCCCACAAAGCCCAGGTTCATAATCACCTGAGTGAGAAGCTTGTGCCTGAAGCTTACCTATAGCAAGGATGCCCCCTTTCTTCTCATTCACGTCAGAGCTGGATACCAGCTCAAATATGTGGTGGTTTAACTCATCGTAGAATGTTGTGGCTTCATCTTGGCTCAGCTGTGGCAGAAAAACCATACATCATATAAATAGACTCTTAAGACACCTCTGCCATGGTGGTACAAGCACTGGAACTGTGGAGATTAGAAAATCATGACTAAATATCACAGCTTGTTGCTATGACGACAATAGTAAGCAGTTTATAGCTATGGATTTGTCAATAGAAATAAACTTTATTTATGGCTACTTTGAGTAAGTGTGAGTATCTATTGCGATGAAACTCCATGCATCAGGCTGATTACATTACTGGCATCCAAAGAGTAAATTTACTCCACCTGTAATGAGACAGGTCAAGTATATGTAGCACATTTTAGCAACAAAGAACTTTATACCATAAAAACATAATACACTAACCAATTATGAAACAAGAAATAAACATTACGTTTTGTCTAAAGTCCTCAAGCAAATATACCAAACATATTCATCAATGTTCCAGCTATTATTAATCGCCATTGAATGTTTTTAGCCTAGATTTAAAGGAACTCAGTATTTCAGCAGTTTTGCAGAAACACTGCAAAACTGTTTTCTGGAAGTTTGTTCCAGATTAGTGTAGCATTGAAAACTCAATGCTGGTTATAATTCTGGGGATTACCCAGTGGTGGAGAAAGTACTCAAAAAATTTACTTAAGTAGGAGTACAAATACACAGACAAAAATGCACTCAAGTAAAAGAAAAACTACCACATTAACATTTGTACTTAAGTAAGAGTAAAAAAGTACTGGCTTTTAAAAATACTTAAGTATTAAAAGTAAAGGTACTTGCTTAATGGATTACCTAATCACTAATATCATTAAGTGAACCGATCGTATTCAATTTTAATACATTAGAAATGTGCCATTTTAATTAACAATGCCACAGATAAAGCATGTTTTTATTGTGTTTACTCTGTAACATAGTTTAGACTTAGATATGTGATTCTATGCATCATAATTTCAGGGATGGAAACATCTTGTCTCCTGTCCAAACATAACATGAACTTCACTTTTTTTTGCCACAAGTGGCTTTTATTTTTAAAGAAATCCATCAGAAAGGGGATGGAAATAAGGTGGGAGGGAGAGGACAGGCAACCAAGGAGCCAGTAGCAGAGTTGTAGTCAAGACCACCTAACTCAAGACCAAGTCTAGACCAGCACCCCGCGCTACATGACACAAAAAAAATAACTTTTACCTATCAAAATTGCTTCTCAAATTGATCTGAAAGATCCACATTCCCATAAAACACCTAGATATTAAATACTTTGAGCTGAAATAAATTTAATCAGTAAAGATCCGTCCAGAAGAATCGGATCGCTCCTGAATATCATACCACTTTATTGCACTTTGGTCACAGCGTTGTCCCATATATGCGACACCTCAGTCAACACCTCCACACAATAATTCAGCGCATGAGTGACAACTTGTTTTTCATCGCAGATGCAACATGTGTCTCACTACAGCTAGCTTTGCTAGCAACACGTCCACAGATCTTACTTTTCTTTAAGCTTTCCTTCCAAGTGATGCTAAAAGTTGGACGAAGTCTCACCGTCTGTGAAAGCGAAGCGCTGCTGATTTTACATGTCGCCATATCTATGATTTATGCACCGATATTATATTACTGACGATTAGACAGACATCTTCTCCCGCTCAGAGGAAACCACTGCGCATGTCTTGGAGCTTCGCGTGCGAGTAAAGGAGGAGGTGATGGGTGACAACAGACACTAAGTCACGTTATTGCTCGGATTTTACGGCGCCACCTTAAATCCCTGAACTTCACATTTTAACAGAAAAAAAGAGCAATGAGACTTGAATGTAACGAGTAACGCGACACTTTTTTTCGAAATGTAGTGAAGTTTAAAGTACAGATAGTTACTGTAAAATGTAGTGGAGTAAAAGTAGAAAGTACCCATTATTAAATCTACTTAAGTAAAGTACAGATACACGAAAATTGTACTTAAGTAAAGTAACGAAGTACTTGTACTTCGTTACTTTCCACCACTGGGATTACCCCATTATTTTTTGCCAAGTTACAATTTCAGAACTGTAGAAGCACCAAACTGTTTATGCGGTTACAGTCATTTGAATGAGGAAATGTTGGAGTGGCCGAAGTTTTAAAAGAGCCCCATTCCTAGAGGTTGCTGCGCACTTTAAGTAAGCTGACCCAAAAAGGACAACTACAGTGTTTTGCTGTTTAGGATTACCAGTTTGGCTGTTTGGAAATAGGTCAAATCGTACAAAACAAGTAGAGTCGAACTAAAGGAGCATCACTCATTGCTCTTGTTAAAGCAACACTCTGTCAGTCAACTGTTACTACATACATATAGATTTCTCAGCTTGGTAAATCACTTCCTTCATTTAGCATTTTATTAGAATTAAACATATAAGCATTACATTGGTATAAATGCAATAACAGGTTTCAGCATCAGAAGAAATAAATGCTGATCATTTGTTTTGAATAAAATACATCAGATTATGTTTCAAGCCTTGTACACATGGCTGGATATTTATAAAAACAAACATTTCCCCCACATCGTTTTAAAGAATAATATTGTAAGTTTTCATCCAAATCCCATAAATTCACCCCTGAGCAAGCGTTGTTATAAACATGCCAAACCCAAACAGGGCTGTGTAACTCAAAGCTAAAAACTACATCAGCCAATCAGAATCCTGTTAAGAACTAAACATGGTGCCAGGGGGTTAATTTGTGTGGACAGATATATAAACTGGACTACTTTTAAAGAGCGTATTAGAATATAAAAATAATAAAACACAAGATATCGATTGGAAGTCGTGTCAAAGCAAGTACTATGTGGATATATTGTCGCAGTCTGTAATGTGCAGGACCATAATTCTCCGTTTGTACACACAAAATTACAGAGCTTTCTCAAGTCTCCACTTTGGTCTGAGTTTTCATAAATAATAATGTTTAGTGGTATAAAACAGAGCTTTTGTGTGGATGAAAGGCCCAAAAATATTGTTTTTCCCAGATATCCAGCTACGTTTTGACTGGGCCCTAGATGTTTATTTTAAATATTTGCAGTAATTTTCCTCAACATACCCAGAGAATGTCACATTGGACCTGTTTGCTTGGAGTATAACCGTCAACAAATAAAACATTTTAAAAAGTCATTTATATTATCAATATTGAAAACACCTACTATGTGATGGCAATATATTTATAATTCATTACCAACTAATATTGCAGTTTGCATTACATATACTGTAATGTTACATGCTGGATGTCTGAAGTTAGATGGGCACACATTTGGTTTAAATTTATATTATTTTGAAGCAAATGCTATCGTGTAAAATTGAATGGCACCCACCGCTGAGAACTGAACATTTTGTTCATGTCTGAGATGTCTCTGTGTAAACTTAACGTGTGTGTGGTACCTCTCTGAGCTCCGTGGTGACATAGTGCTGCAGATCTTTGGCAGATTTTGCTCTGGTGTCTTCATTTCTGCTCTTCAGCCCGCTGACAAACTGCTGCAGCACAGTGGCTGTCCCTGACATGATCACCATGGTTTTATCTGGAAATAACAAGTAACACGGGAGAGGTGCCACATCATTATTCTGTGTTAATATGACTTACCCTTTAACGAGGCCAAACGAATATGCACGAGACATTCATAAAATGGGAATGAATGGGCGGAATGTTATGAGAACACGTCGTTTACAGACAGCTAGCAAGCTAACGAGTTAAGTTAGCAAGGGAATTACATGTTAAGGTTTATGGACAGTTATAAACATGACAAACAATGACCTTTGCTTGCTTTAAATAGTTACGTTACGTTACTAGACTTTCTTAGACACTTACAGACACTGTAGCTGAGGCAAGATAGGGTCATGCTTGTTTTGTTTAGCTAGCTTTAGCCCCGGTGCTAATGCTAAGCTAGCTCATGTAGCTCCTACAGTGCGCAGAGCAGCAGCCCTCTGTGTTACTTACGTGTTTACTTACGTGTTTGTATTAATATGCTGGACGGCCGCTTAAATACTACTCGGCTTATCCAAGGTATTTCTCATTGTATTACTAATAGCCTAGGACAGCTCACGGTGACTAACAGAGGTATGTCTGTGTTGGAGCGACTCCAAAGTAATGCACAGGGGAAAACCCTCACAAGGGTTTATCTGCGCAAACTGCGCAAGGCTGAGCGCAACTCAAAGCTTCATGAAGTTTTCTTTTCTTTTTCCCCTTTCTACCTAGTAGGATAGGGAAGTACGGAGCGATCCAAGGGACATAGGGGATTTTTTAAGTTTTGCATTCCCTCACAAATCCTTTTGGATTCCCGCGCAATACATTTTACATTTCCTCCCTTGCATTGAGAAAGCCGTTCATTTTGGAGCAGCTCTGAAGAAAAGACAAACCCACGAAACAGGTGAATTGTCTTAATCCAGCATAAATATATGGAGGACCAAAACTGACATAATAATAAATAAAAGAATAAATATATAAATAAAAGAATCAATATAAAAATAAAAGTAGAAATATATAAATAAAAGAATAAATATATATCCAACATAATAATAAATGAAAGAATCAATATAAAAATAAAAGTAGAAATATATAAATAAAAGAATAAATATATACTTTGTTTTGATTTTATTACTTCTCCCTTTTCCGTTTGCTGTATTTATTTCTGTATTTATTTCTGTATTGTTTTCTCGCTGCATCGTTATATGTTAATGAGGTGAGCTGCCTTCTAAGTCCAGCTCTCTATTGGTCAATAAACAGGAAAGAGAACAATCCGTGTGCAGATCGATTGTGAATGCCAGCGCTGTGGTCTTCTTCGGAGAGAGCCTCATAAACCCTTTTCAAAAAACGTCAAACAACATCCGTTTAACATCCCAACAGCCACTATCTATACATAATCTAAACTGGACACATTCCTCGCTGATTGATACCAGTTTGACTACGTAGGTACGTGTTTTGTTTTTTTCTAGCTGTTAGTTGATATGCTAGGATAGCAATAGTAATTTGTTAGCTGGCTAACATTACGTAGCCTTTCTGTTTTGGAAATAAAACGTATTTAGGCTCTAATCTTAATCAGATGTTTATAATATAGACTGGGGTTGCCACCCGTCATGTAAAATGCATGATCGTATTAAACTCTCCTCACTAACGCTAGTTTCACCACCCGCTAAGTAGCGACATTACCTGAAGCCACAAGTACAAAACTTAAGTTATTTCGTCTCCTGTCATGGTGGCAAACATCGCAGTGGGAGGGAGAATGAAAACAGTCACGGTGCTCATTCTGCTTAGTTACTTGTTGCGCCGTTGGACAGTGTTCATAGTTGAACAATATTTACCGTTAATTGCGATGTTTCAGTTGTGGTTTCTGACATGTGCAATATGGGCAACCGCCCAGGGCGTTATTTTTCTAGGGATGGCAGGAGACCTCTGCGGATTGTAGCACAGCGATGAAAGCAAAACAGAATGAAGTGAGTTTTAATTGATACTGGTTAAATATATTTCAGCTCTAAGTATTTAATATCTAGGTGTTTTTATGGGAATGTGGATCTTTCAGATCAATCTGAGAACCAATTTTGATAGGTAAACTTAATGTTATTGTGTCATTTAGTGCAGGGCGCTGGTCTTGGTCTTGGGTTCGGTGGTCTTGACTACAACTCTGCTACATGGCTCCTTGGTTGCCTCCCCTCACCTTCTTTCCATCCCCTTTCAGTTAGATTTCAGTTCATGCTGCGTTAGGACAGGAGACAAGATGTTTCCATCCCTGAAATTATGATCCATAGAATCACATATCTGAGTCTAAACTGTTACAGAGAATAAACACAATAAGAACACGTTTAATCTGTGGCATTGTTCATTAAAATGGCACATTTCTGATGTATTAAAATTAAATACGATCGGCACACTTAATGATATTAGTGATTAGGCAATGCATTCAGCGAGTACTTTTATTTTTAATACTTAAGTATTTTTAAAAGCCAGTACTTTTTTACTTTTACTTAAGTAAAATGTTAATGTAGTACTTTGACTTTTACTTGAGTACATTTTTGACTGTGTATTTGTACTTTTACTTAAGTACATTTTTTGAGTACTTTCTCCACCAGCTGCACACAGCTGGTGGAGAAGCTGCACACAGGACGCAGTTCAGAGCAGAGCAGAGAAAAAAGCAGAGGAAAGCAAAAAGGATGGCTTAGCTCCAGCTGCATCACGGGCGATCCAAAGAAAAACAGGGTCCTCACCTACCCATTCAGTTTGAGTGAAACGGAATATAGATTCTTAATTATAAGAAATACAATCAACAATTTAAAACAACAAACTGGCAAATGACTGAGTGTTGATTACGTAGAAATTAATTAATGGACCGGAATAGACTATTAGGAATTTGTTGCTCATGATTACCATTACTCATTAATATACACAGGAAACACCGTGAATCAGTGCAATAATGACAAATAATAGGTTATGGAAAACGTATTCTAGATAGAAAAAATAAGAATTATTGTAATGAAATTCTTATTGCTTTCAAGTGATAGTAAATATGGTGATGAATTATTTTGTTATTGGGAGACCTCTGCAGTCTACACAGACAATGCTACACTTATCATTGATCAAAATTGAGTGTGGCAGTGAATGGGACTTAATAAAACAATTGATCACAGGTAAAATATAATAAATGTCATGTCAAGATGGCGCCAGTGTGTACGGCGTGCCGTCTGTCCACCTTATTTGTGGTTGTTAATGTTTGTATCAGCGCTTGTTTTTCAAAGTTTTTACACCAGCGCTCTACTGATTTATGACCGCCGAACTCTTTTGGATCTCCGATCCCTAGCAGAGGCGAAATTTTCTTATGGAAATCCAAAAACTTTGCCTCCGGTTCTATCGGGAGTTCCGGACTACCTTTTCTGTGCTCCGGCTCCACCTTTCCGGAGAAAACGCCACCGTGCCCGAGGGAAACGCAGCGGTAGGCTGGTGAGGTTGAAGGTCTGCTTAGCGCGGATTGCTACAACTGAAAGAAGCCTTTTTTGGTGCCCTTGGGATTTTGCTTACACCTGGTTGGTGCCGGTGGCTGGCTCAGAGGGACTGTTTCTGCAGCCGCGGCCTCGCTACCGTATTCCGAGCCGCTCCAGGCAGCAGGGAGTTAATACTACGAACCTCCAGGCTCTCCGTCGGGGTGTTTGCGGCGCTAAAGACCCGACCCTACCGGCTCCTGTCAGGATCGCCAGATCCCTCTCAAATAAAACTTTTATTCTTAAGGATTTCTTCACTTTAAACCAACTGGATTTCCTGTCTGTGACAGAGACTTGGCTGAGTGTTGGTGAGCTCAGTGCTTTCTCTGAACTCTTACCTCCTGACTGTGTTTATTTGAACTGTCCCCAGACATCAGGTCGTGGAGGAGGAATAGCGACTTTCTTTCGGAACGTATACAAATGTAAGCCGCTGTCCGCGGCCTTCTCCTCCTCCAGCTTTGAACTGAGTATGTTTGAGCTGGGTCGCTCCCACCCCTTGCTGTGCGCTGTTATCTACAGACCTCCTGGATACAATAAGGACTTTTTGAATGACTTTTCTGAACTGTTGGCAGACGTTTTGCCCCAATATGATCAAGTCCTCATTATTGGAGATTTTAACATTCATGTTTGCTGCCCGGACAAACCGATGGTAAAAGACTTTTTGAATTTGATTGATTCTTTTAACTTCACTCAGTGGGTGTCTGAGCCCACACATGAAGGTGGTCATGTACTTGACCTTGTTTTGTCATTTGGGTTGTCTATTTCTCACTTGCTGATTGGTGATGCTGTGTTTTCAGACCATAAGCCGGTGCTGTTCAATATTGCTATGCCTGGTAATTCTGTTAAACCCTGTGTTTCTGCACGGTGCCATCGCGTTATAAACCAGCTCACGGCTACTCGTTTCTCTGCGATTTTTGATCAAAACATTTCTATGTCCACATCTTCTGATACTGAGGCTCTCACCTCCTAGTTCTACTCTGCGTGTCAGTCTGCTCTAGATGAAGTGGCTCCATTGAAACCCAGGAAATTGAAGACTAAATTAGAACCATGGCTGAATGACACAACTCGTGCTGCTCGCCGTGAATGCCGAAAAGTTGAACGAAAGTGGAAAAAAGACAAGTTGCAGGTGTCGTTCCAGCTACTGAAGGATTCCTGGCATCGCTACCAGTTAATAGTGAAAGATGCCAAATGGGAGCACTTGTCAAATATAATTTTGCTTAATCGTCATAAGCCTCGCTTATTATTTAGTATTGTTGATAGTGTTTTGAATGCCCCTCAGTACACGGGCTTTGAGCCATCACTGGAGATATGTGAGAAATTTCGCACTTTTTTCGTGAACAAAGTGGACAGTGTTAGGGCACAAATAACGTGCTCAGCCTCTGACCCTTCAGTCTCTGTCAATTGCTCTACTGCTTTGTACCAGTTTGAGCCTGTTACTCTGTCTTCATTATATGAGATTATTGGTCATCTTAAGTCCTCAGGTTCTGAAACTGACATTTTCCCACCGCGGCTTTTTAAAGAGGTTCTTCCTGTCTTAGGCTCTTTTGTTCTGGCTCTTATAAATAGTAGCCTGTCTACTGGTGTGGTTCCAAGACTATTTAAACAGGCATTAGTTGAACCACTGATCAAAAAACCTGGCCTAGACCCTTCTTTGTTATCCAACTTCAGGCCTATTTCTAAGCTTCCTTTCATCTCTAAAATCTTAGAGAAAGTTGTTTATAACTAATTAAAAGCCTACCTCGATGAAAACAATATTCTTGAGGCCTTTCAGTCTGGTTTTAAAACTTTTCACAGTACTGAATCTGCATTGTTGAGGGTTTTTAATGATATTCTTCTGGCTACAGATGCTGGGGACCCTGTGATTTTAGTTCTCTTAGATTTGACTGCGGCCTTTGACACGGTGGATCATGATGTTTTAATTTCTCGTTTAGAGCATTATGTAGGTCTCAAAGGCACTGTCCTAGCGTGGCTTCGGTCTTACCTGGCCGATAGGTCTTTCTGTGTTAACCTAGATGATTTTAGATCATCCCCTGCTCCTTTATTGTGTGGGGTGCTGCAGGGCTCAATACTTGGACCTCTTGTTTTCTTTATATTTGCTTCCTCTTGGGTCAATACTTAGGAAACACAATATTGCTTTTCATTGCTATGCGGATGACACACAGATCTATGTGCCCCTAAATTGCAAGGGAGTCATTTCTGTACGGATTTTAATGAAGTGCATTGATGAAATTAAAACTTGGATGGCTCTGAACTTCTTGAATTTTAATGAAAGAAAGACGGAAGTGATTGTTTTTGGCCCTGGTACCACTGGTAGGTCTCCTCCAGTGGACGTGGGTCCGCTATCACAATATGTAAAGCCTTCTGTCACAAACCTGGGATTCGTAATGGATGAAAATTTTAAATTGGACAGGCAAATCAGTGCCGTAGTGAAATCGAGCTTCTTTCATTTGAGGCGGCTTGCAAAGATTAAGAACATTTTATCAGCTGAGCACTTTCAAGTAGTAATCCATGCCTTTATCACAACTCGGTTGGATTATTGCAATTCCTTATACGTTGGTGTAAGCCAGTCCTCTCTGTCTCGTCTTCAGCTGGTCCAGAATGCTGCTGCACGGCTTTTAACTGGATCGCAGATGAGAGAACATGTTACCCCTATTTTATCCTCTCTGCACTGGTTACCTGTCCATTTTAGAGTTCATTTTAAAATTCTTTTATTTGTTTTAAATCTTTAAATGGCCTTGCCCCCTCCTATCTTTCTGAGCTGCTACATGTACGCTGCCCTTCCCGAGCTCTCAGATCAGCGAGTCAACTGTACCTGGAGGTGCCGAGGACTTTGAGGAAGCTCAGAGGGGACAGGGCGTTTGCTGTGGCAGCTCCTAAACTTTGGAACTCTTTGCCAATGTCTGTAAAACAGGCCACTTCTCTGGCAACTTTTAAATCTGCTCTTAAGACTCACCTTTTTCGGCTGTTCTTTGATTCAGTTTGAGCTGCTGCTACTTTTAGTTACTTTTATTGTTTTTTACATTACTTATTGTGATATTTATTATGACTGCATATTTCGGTATGTTCTTGTATTGCATTGTGTCTTCATTTTAAGTGATTGTATTTTTGATGTTAGTGTGCTTTTAATTTTTATTTCAATTGTTTTAATTCTGTGGCTGTACAGCACTTTGGTCAGTGGAACTGTTTTAAAGTGCTATATAAATAAACTTGGCTTGGCTAAATCAAATGGTTACAATGTTAGTCACTAAGAGATGGATCTGTTGGCCATGATAGAGTTGCATATGACAACTTTGACAACTTTTGGCACTAGGAGAAGTGCCTATGAAGCTGCTGACTGGTGACATTGGTTCCTCGCAACATGTCAACATGGAGAACCAAAACTCATCTCCACAGCAGAAACCTGCGTGGACCATGGAGCACTGGCACAACGCCTGCTCGAGGAATGATGCTCAGGCCAGCAACAACAACGGCTGAGCACAGGAAACGGTCTCCACTGGTTGACGACAGCATTGGACGAAGGAGCAGCAGCACAGGAACCATCATGCAATCAAGGCCAACAGACTGTCCATCAGGACGATTATAAGATGACCAATAGATTAAATAAGTCTTTATTAATACCCTTGGAACCTTTCTTAATCTTAAACTGGCAATCTGGAAGTTAATTTCATAGATTATTAATTTTAGTATTCAAACGATAGAAATAAATCAAAAATAATTATTGAGAAGAAATTGAATCAATTAAACTGGACTTAAAAGTGGGTGTAAATGCTATTGTTATTCTAATAATTTTTTCTCTCAAAGGTTGCTGGTTAACACCTTGTCTAAATTTTTTCTAATCTAAACTGACCTGTCCAAATTGAAGGTAATGTGTTCTCCCATAACAAAATAATTTATGACACTATACTCTGCTAAATTGGAGACAGATGTTGTTCCTTTAGGAGTGAAAAAAGAATGGAGAAATAACTGGATAGTAGAGGGGTCAGCTAATTAAAAGCTCAAGTGAACCTGACAAGGATAGTTATGTAGTTCCTGTCTTAGAGACCAGGATTACTTTCAAGGGGGGTCAGCAGGTTAGAGGTTAGAACAAAATATATTTAATTCTAGGGACTGTGCCTCAATAAGGCTTTTGCATTAAACGGTTGTTGTTAAGAACAAAACAATTGTTAAACACCCAACTAGATTCGGTCTTCATTATGGCAATACTACATAAACATCATACTAAAAACAAAACAAAGAGATACATAAATCAGAAATCGTCTTAGGAAAACTCAGAGTTCAAATTCCTTTGAACTCTGCAGTAGGTGTTTCATTTGTACCCTTTCATCTTCAGACAGAATGTACACTTCACTTCATTTTTCTCTCTGTATTTTTATTTAAACTCATGTAGAGGACTTGGAATTTTACTCTAAGGTTAAAATATCATGGGTTTCGGTTTGATTGGTCATAAATTTGTTTCTGTAACTAAGACTGTGGATAAGAATAAGTTTATATCTGGTATCTATCTGATTTTACTATATTTGTCAATCACAACACGTTTCGTCAGCAACACATTATGGAAGAAGAGATGTTTCATATTCTGACCAGGACAACAGATTCAGTCTTGGTATACCAGAGTAAAGACAGGACCAGGGTTTGATTGCATGCGTTGTCTAATCAAAAGCACAAATTGTTTCTGCTTTTAGATCTATCTTTTCAGAAGCTGTAAATCTGTCCTATTCTAGCCACCTTCTTTTGATGGAAGACACCTAAATATCTCCAGAACAGGAGGAGTGAAACCTGGAGAGACGGTATGATGAAACACAAGATGAAAATATGGCTACTGTTAATTCTTGATTTAGGTCATCAGAACTGCAGGGAACTGATATTTGCTCACTAAACCTCCATATAACAGCTTTCTACTGAAATTATACTATTGGACCAAACAACATTGGGAGTCACTCCTGCAACAGTGTACATTTAACATTATAACTTGCATCTAAGTATGACAGTTCTTCGGATAGATGAACTTTTTGATAAATGGGTTGGCAATTATGTAAGATTAATCTTGTGGAACTATTTTAAAGTATTCAAGGTGATGTAGTTTTATTTATAAAGGACCTTTCAGCGAAAAGACCATTCGAAATGCTTAAGAAGGGTTAACATCTTCTAGGCTAGGAGACAAAACATTTCACGGAGGAACAACATTCAACAAGCTTGCTGAAAGACTTGGTTAAAATTTAAGAAGTAAACTTAAGTTGAAGCTTCTTTTACCTATGGCATAAAATCTACCCATCACAACTGAAAATTAGAGACCATGTAAAATAGTCGAATGTAGAACAAAACTGCAACACTTTATTTAATTCCAAATTATATACCTGTTCAATTTAAATCGATGGGAATTACATAAACTGTATGCGATCTAATAGGAAACAAACTACTGACAGGTTAAAGTACAACTTTTAAATCAAAATTCTTACTTAGCCTTTAATAAATAAATGGACATATTATGATATTCTAGATGAGTAGCATAATATTAAATTGAAGGTGAATCGGGAGATAAGATTTTCTGAAAGTTATGTTATAAGATGTACAGGAAAAAGGTTTTCATCACGAGCATTTGTAAACTAGTTTGAGAACTATGAATACTTGGCGGTTGTAGGAAAAAATAAATATAATATCATAAAAGCTTTATATATATATATATAAACATGATAAAATCAAATAATGTAAATAGATAAAAAAAATAAATAGTTGATGGATATCTGATTTGGACAATTAAATTGACAATTTCCTTTTCCATAGTGGGGTAGTCCTGGTCATAGGGGGGTATTTCACACTTTACACCTAGCCATTACATAAACACTGTGTGATTCTGGTAGATATAATTCATGTACTAGTGTGAATAGTTGAGCTTTGCAACGCTGGATTGAACTAAAGGTTATCCAGCATATCTGACCAGGCAGTGCTTCACATAGACACAAACAAATTAGATGTTCTTAGATCTTTTGAGTGAAGATAGAGGTCTTCCAGAGGAGAAGGGGGTTTCTGATTCTATCGCTGTTCACCTTTGCTTCTTTCCTTGTTTTCTCTTGCACGAAAACCCTGATCAATAAATTTATATAATCTCAAACATAACTCAATCCCATTTAATGTATATTCCCATCAGACCTATGTTTCAGAACCTGCAATCAGGTAGAGCAGATTGCCCAGGAGAATGGCTGAATCTGAGTACTGGCTGAGTGAGTAGAAGCAACAATATCCTTTGAGTTGAGAATTGATCATTCATAATTGTTATATCCTTCATGAAATGTTCCTTAAGGTTGTGATTGTTACTGTGACGTTGTTTGGTAGTTATTTTATTGATGTGTTTATATTTTTTGTTATTTTGCGTCTCGGTGGGGTCGTGGTTCCTGGACAACCATGTGGACTGTGAACAAGCAGACTGTGATAACTGGGGGAACAGACACCATTAGGATGCAAAGGTGATGTCATTATTATGCATCTACATGGATAATTTGATCCTGTAGTGACATGTTCAGATCGACCACATTGGATATTGTGTGAACTGTTTTCTTTTTATCAAATTCCTTTATTGTATTGTCACAGGTTTTGTTTAATTCAGATTTACAATGTTCTTTCACTGAGTGATAGTGGGGTGGACTGTAGAAGATGGTAATAATGACATGGATATGTATATGGAAGGTCCTCATGCGCAGGTCACATGTGAGTTATTAATGGAACTTTAGAATAATGGACGCATCAAGGATTTCTCCTTCTGTGCAGTAATGAAGACCTGTTAATTGGAATATATTGTACTATAAGATACTGCTCAGTTTTCCTGTCTCCTCAGGGCGACCCAGAGTGACTGGCAGTTCAGGGACCCTCTGTGTGTTGGACTCAGAGACTCATGGACATGGAGAATGTGTTGGGGTCCTGAACCTGGACAGTGAGAAGGCAGAGTAATAAAATCAAAGAAACATCAAACCAGTACAAGAAATTGCTTCTGCGACCCGAGGACAGGAACTGTTCTACACAACACTACACTGCATTGCTGCTGAGGAGTCAAGCCTTACTATTACTTGGTTCAAACCAAGCCGATTTGTCCTATGATGATGTTGAGTAGAAATCATTGTAGGTACCATGGTCATTGATTTCATTGGTGCCTGAGGGTGGTTGCCGGGGAGGAACCATAGGATAATTTTTTCCCTTGGATAACAAGATTGTCAGAGAGGGTTTTTTGATCCTATACCAATGGAACCTATGACCATGGGAGAGCAATGCAATACAAATTAACTAGAAAATTAGTGTACTTATTTTAGGGGAGAATGTAGAAGAATATAATTATGTTAATAGTTAAAAGTTATGTTGATTCACATTAAGATATGTTTTTACTGAATAGGGATGTACTGTGTCGAATGTACTGGGTCAATCTGACCCAGTACATTTTAAGTTGTTGTGCAAGAAGCTTCTGGCAAACGTCCTTCCTGCTTGCGTGCGAAGAAGTCGGGCCGAACTGGAAAATAATATTTGTTTAGACTAACAATTTGACTAATGGTCCTCTGAGGGAGCAGATTTAACTTCCACGAGGTCAGCCTCTGAATTCTCGGAACTTCCAACACACACACAGTGTAAAACGGAGCCAGAAGCAAGATTCAGAACGTCATTGGTCAGATGCTTTCCAATACACAATAGCAGACTGAAACGGTATAAATGCTCGAAGTCAGAAGCAAGAACCAAGACATTTTGGATTCTGAGACGATGAAAATGAGATGATGAAAATGTAATATGTGATTCCGCAGATGTGCATTAAATGTCTTCCTGTTTGCCTGTGAGCCGAAGAGAATGGAGTTTGTGTATAGTCTCTTAATTCATGAGTATAGCACCTTTGAATTCCTCCATAGTCTATGATAGTGTTTCTCTATAGAGCTTTGTAGCTGACGTCACAGCGTATGACATTTACGTTGCTCGGCGCCATGTTTGCAGCCCACAGACCAAAACAAACTAGTCAGAACACCGGTGTTTTCATTGTATTACCGACTGCAGAGAAGTTTTGCAAATTGGATACTGGATATTCGCCCTCCACAGAGTAAGGGACGTTCAGCTCAAGGTTGATCCGATTTATGAACGCTAATTTCGGCCAGCTGTTCTCTACCGATGCCTCCTAAAGCGCTTGCAGGTTCACATATGGACCGTCAATTTCCGAACACTCCTGTAAATGAATGCTTTGTCTTGTGACCAACTAATACAAAAAAGTGGTAATTCATGCTATTAAAGGAGGCACACTATCCTCTATAAAATGTTTAAGTCATATTCAATATTTTAAATATTAAATGTTTTCTTCAGTAGCTTCCAAATCGTGTGCCATCAACTCAAAATCTGTGTGAAATTATTCTACTAGACTGTATAAATGAGGCACACTCATCTTTATTACATATTAACACTTTTTATATATTTTTTAGCTATTTCTTTAGTATTTTTCTTCAATAGCTTCTAGGTCATGTGACCCATTAACTCAAAATCTGTGAAATTATTCTACTAAACTATATAGATGAGGCATATTTTTATTCCATTTTGAACCAAAATTATATTTTTTTAAAAATTCATAAAATATATTACCTCAGATGATAATCACATTTGTAACCTGTAATGTTCAATTACCGCATTTCCCGCACTATAAGGCGCACCTTCAACGAATGGCCTATTTCCATAAAAGACGCACCGCATTATAAGGCGCATAGGCACGCTACAGTTACCACCCATCCCGTATACGGGACGCGATTTGTTCCTTACTCTACAAATGTGAATGTGTAATAATAAAGAAGTGGTCCCTGAATATATTATATAGTAGGTTGCCCCAGTCATTGTTTCACTCACGGTGTTGGTGTTGCAATATTGTGCCCAACTGCTTTCTGGATAACAGACCAACCGACACGCTGCCACCGCAGTCTCTGTCTCTCTTCCCCCCTGGCTTTAAATGTATAGAAGCTGGTCCCTTGGTAACCCCCGGATGAATATCTAAAGGCACTTTGATGACATAAAGAATGTCAACAAAACAGTACGACTCGGGTCGGCGAGGAGAGCCTTTTTGCGACTGGGCCGGTGTGTGTCCGGATGATGGTGACCCTTCTCTGTTCGCGCACAGCATGTTCGTGGAGAACGTGGTGCTAAATGACCTGCAGACGACCTGATTATCAAGTCGGTAGGTAGATACATAGACATAATATACGTAGACGCCTCATGGAGCGCTGAGTCGTACATAACAGCGTCTGCCATCTTCTAGGTGGCAGCAGAGCGATCGGAGCTCCTTAAGTCCTGTGCTGTGTGGACCCATGTACTCTGAAGTCCAAAAAAGGCTTCAGCCATGTTTCCATGTACCCCTTCTCCTTCATCAATTCTTACTATAATTTTTTATTCTTCTGCTCTTTCCTCAATGCCTTCACTATCAGTTCCTTCTGTACTTTTCTCACTTCTCTTTTTTCTTTCTTTCAGTAGTTCACTGCTTCTTACCACCTTTTCCCACTCTTTCTCTTCATTTTGACTACCCATCTCTTCCTCTTTATGACAATCCACACTATTCCAGGTACTTCTTTGTAAATTTATCGTTATCAAATTCTGATTTTAGTCGCATTCATCATCAATAGTTCAGTTCCAAACTTCTCTGTCTTCGTGCCTTGTGAGGATTTGGTTTTCTGTGTCAATTTAGTTCCTGTGTTGTCTCATCTGCTCCGCCTGATAGCTCCCAGCTGTCTCGTGTTCCCTGATTACCATTTGTGTATTTAATCCCACCCATGTCCCCTGGTCCTTGTTGGATCCTTGTCGTGGGTCACATCCTGCCTTTGTCGAGTACGACCATTGTCTGTTTCCTTGAATCATTGCTCACATGTGCTGCCTGGAGTTATGTACACTGCATCATTTAAACTAATATTTAAGAAGGGAAACTGCAGAAGTCAGTTTGTCAATGACATTAAGTGAAGAACAGTGCGACACATCATCTCAGCACTCTCTCAATGAATAGTATTTGAAATTTGGTCAAGTTAAGAGTAACAGTGACAAAGGTAGATTATGCTCTTAACTTTAAAAAACATATTTTACTATTTTTTATTTAAATCAGTGAATTAAGCTGTCAATTGGAAGGAAATTTCTAAAGAAAAAACACCAACTCAGTTTTGCTGAGTATTAAATGGAGAAAGTAAAAGTGTGAAACGGTGAGGTGCTGGGAAAGAAAATGGGATAAATCTTTGTATTTGGACTCAAGGGTCTCTTTTCTGCCGGGCCAAACTGGACATATTCCACCAATGAGACACTCTGTCAGCAGCACTTTACCTTTAACTGTCAGACATGTGCTTCCTCTAAGGTAGCGGTTCTCAACGTGGGCGGTACCGCCCCCCAGGGGGCGTTCAGAGGACGGCAGGGGGCGCTGGAGGACATTTTTACAAAAGGGGGGCGCTGGGATGACTTTGGGGGGCGTTTGGTCGAAGGTAAACTTTACACCTTAAATCCACAACAATACCAGTTTAGACTTTGAGCAACTTGGTAAAACATGTGGTTTTGCTGTGGCTTACACAAGCACATTATCCAGATACTAGTGCAAGTGGTGTATGCATGTATTTGAGACTGTATGTAAATGTTTGACAATGTATAGCGAAAATCCACAATACATTCAAATATGCAGTTCCAGTACTAGTTTTTAGTAACCATTGAAATTGTATACTTCATAAATAGGTCCTTGTCAGTTGTCGTCAAGGAATGTCGGTTGCCTTCTGTTTTCCTCGTGCTGCCTGAGTCTTCGGAGTTAGTTCATTGGAGTTCGTCATTAAATCATCTTTTATCATGTCTACCTGGGCTCGCCTGCGTTTCCCTCTGTCAAATCCTGACAGAGGGACCCTACCATAAAGGTGACAACGCAAAAAAAATGTCCCATCTAAACTACGGAGGCTGCGGCGGAGGCCTGGAGCGGTACAGGCAGTCTTTTTGGAGGAGCTTCTTCCAGCCCAAGGCTGTTGTTGGGATCGCAGCTGGCGTTCCCTCTGCCCGGAACCGGACCCCGTCGTCACCGCCACCGGAGATTCCGGCCCCTGGGTCCAGCCGTCACCGCCGCCCAGCCGCTGCCTGTCCCTGCGCCGAGGCAGCGCTCATCTCAGCCACTGCCCGTTCCTGAGTCCGTTCCAAAGTTTCCTGTGCCCACTCCAGAGTTTCCTGCCCTGGCGCCGCCCCCAGAGTTTCCTGCCATGGCACTGCCCCCGGAGTTTGCGCCTCCCGAGTCTCTGCCTCCCAGTGCTCCAGAGTCTCCGCCTTCTGCCGGCCCTCCGTCTGAGCCCTGTGCCGGCCCCTCTGAGCCTCAGTTACACAAGCCTTCAGTCTCTCAAACATTGGTCTATTTGTCACATAGTCCTTGATCGAGGCAATCAATGTAGGGGTCCTGAAATGTACTTGAGGGCCGCGATTTGAAATGAGGACTGGTGAAGGAAATTTCTCTGATGCCTGAAGCAGACATGACGTCTTCCCCAGCACGAACCTTCCGGTGCAACTTCTCCACTTGCCTCTTCACCTATGATTAATTACTCCTACAATAATTTTTGATGTACTCTTTTAAGTGCAGTTAGATCCAAATTCAGACTTAAACGATTAAGCTGTCAAGCTAAATTCAATTAGCTGATTAGGGCTGGTTATATGAAAAAGTGCAATGTGGTCTAACCACAGTGCAGTGGTCATTTTGCTAATGCAACCTGACAAGCGCTTTAGATCGACCAGTCTGCAGAGGTAGAATCCATGATGATGATGCATTTTCTAGTCAGTGCTTAGTTTGTCTTCTGGTACTCTGCTTGGCTCCATGCCTTAGGATTAAGGACAGCTGCACACACACACACACACACACACACACACACACATGAAGAACCCACATGCTGGTACTGATACTCATAAATATTTATTACATCATAAATCTGCCTTGCAGAGGAATTTCAAGTCTAATCAGGTCGAGTTTTGAACAAAATTAAGTGTCAAAATATCCTTTTTTCTTTTTTTAATTGATTACTGTGAAGGATTCTGGTGCATTTCAAAAAGAGTTCCCACTAGTTTGAAGGTGATAATTTTTGTACGGTGACTTTAGATTTGTCAAACAGGAAGGACATGACAAAGTGCAATTAGCCAGCCGTGTTTCACATCATAACGCATTCGTTTACAACAACAGCAGCCGACTGAAAGCGGACCCAGCAATGTTGACTCAGGCAGGAGTCACTCAAGTTCTGATGCCGTCATTTGTCTCTGGCGGCCTGGCTGTCCACTCATTTCCTAATGGGCCCGGGACAGCGTCCGCCAAAGCCTGCTGTAGGACTGAATGAAAGGCATCCATTAAGCAAAATGGCTATCTGCAAATTTGTGGCCACTCCACATAAATGAGCGGAAGCAGATGAACGTCACAAATTGATGGGGGTTGGGAGGAGGAACGCTATCACTCACAGCCTGTCAATATGATTGATAAACACGTCCCAGCTGTTTGGAACATTATGATTTTATGATTTACAGAAATATGGCTGGCACATTGCACTGGAGGTTAGGTTTTCATCTGTAGCATCCTGCTGTTACTGCTGAATGTGTAGCAAGGTTTAAGAAACCACACTTTAAATGTGTGTTTGTAAGTGATGGGACTTTATCACTGCATTGTGTTTCTGGCTAACATTGTCTTGACTCCACTCAACATTTTAATAATGGAGAAAAACCTTAAGGACTTTGAGTTTGGTTTGGAAACATAAGAGATATTCACATTTATGAGGAAGAAAGAAAGTACTACAAAAATATGCTGCCATTACACATGACTTGTTCTTACTCTTTTTGCAATATTAAGCAAATATGATGATTTTATTTAAGTGAAAAAAGCTTCCCACACCCACTTTGACTGATCTGAAAACCCACTTTGTTAAAAGGGTAGTATTATGTATTTTCCAGGTATACAGGTCCTTCTAAAAAAATTAGCATATTGTGATAAAGTTAATTATTTTCCATAATGTAATAATAAAAATTAAACTGTCATATATTTTAGATTCATTGCGCACCAACTGAAATATTTCAGATTTTTTATTGTTTTAATACTGATGATGTTGGCATACAGCTCATGAAAACCCAAAATTCCTATCTCAAAAAATTGGCATATCATGACAAGGTTCTCTGAACTAGCAATTAACCTCATCATCTGAATCAACAAATTAACTTTCAACACCTGCAAAAGATTCCTGAGGCTTTTAAAAACTCCCAGCCTGGTTCATTACTCAAAACCGCAATCATGGGTAAGACTGCAACCTGACTGCTGTCCAGAAGGCCATCATTGACACCCTCAAGCAAGAGGTGAGACACAGAAAGACATTTCTGAACGAATAGGCTGTTCCCAGAGGGCTGTATCAAGGCACCTCAGTGGGAAGGAAAAAGTGTGGCAGAAAACGTTGCACAATGAGAAGAGGTGATTCCAGACCTCGGGGGACCTGCAGAAGCAGTGGACTGAGTCTGGAGTAGAAACATCCAGAGCCACCGTGCACAGGTGTGTGCAGGAAATGGGCTACAGGTGCCGCATTCCCCAGGTCAAAGGTCAAGCCACTTTTGAACCAGAAACAGCGGCAGAAGCGCCTGACCTGGGCTACAGAGAAGCAGCACTGGACTGTTGCTCAGTGGTCCAAAGTACTTTTTTTGGATGAAAGCAAATTTTGCATGTCATTCGGAAATCAAGGTACCAGAGTCTGGAGGAAGACTGGAGAGAAGGAAATGCCAAAAGGCCAGAAGTCCAGTGTCAAGTACCCACAGTCAGTGATGGTCTGGGAGCCACGTCAGCTGCTGGTGTTGGTCCACTGTGTTTTATCAAGGGCAGGTCAATGCAGCAGCTATCAGGAGATTTTGGAGCACTTCATGCTTCCATCTGCTGAAAAGCTTTATGGAGATGAAGATTTCATTTTTCAGCACAACCTGGCACCTGCTCACAGTGCTAAAACCACTGGTATTACTGACCATGGTATTACTGACCATGGTGTTACTGTGCTCAATTAGCCTGCCAACTCTCCTGGCCTGAACCCCGAAGAGAATCTGTAAAATATTGTGAAGAGAAAGTTGAGAGGTGCAAGACCCAAAACTCTGGATGAGCTGAAGGCCGCTATCGAAGCATCCTGGGTCTCCCTAACACCTCAGCAGTGCCACAGGCTGATGGCCTCCATGCCGCACTGAAGCAGTCATTTCTGCAAAAGGATTCCTGACCAAGTATTGAGTGCATAACTGAACATAATTATTTGAAGGTTAACTTTTTTGATATTAAAACACATTTCTTTTATTGGTCGGATGAATTTTGCAAATTTTTTGAGATAGGAATTTTGGGTTTTCATGAGCTGTATGCCAAAATCATCAGTATTAAAACAATAAAAGACCTGAAATTAGAGGTATGCCGATCGATTGGTCACCGATCATAATCGGGCTGATTTTCGTGAAATCGATTTTCGGTGATCGGCGATCATTGGCTCTTGTTGCCGATACCGATCACCTGCATTTCATTTTGCAGCCTGCCTGTGCAGCTGGTCTCCTCTTTCCTTCACACTGTGCAAACGCGCAGTAACAAATCCTAAGTGATGTTGAACTATAACGCACTGAGTGAATGGGGAAGTTTGCGTGTTGCGGCGGAAAATTGAAGCACATGGGGTGAAGCACGTCAAAATGCATCAACACAACGAAGCTAATACGACATAAAAACAATGTCATACTTGACGGAGTTTGGCTACATCGAGGCTCACTGCAGTAAAAAAGACATATGGAGGATCAGATAGCAGGTAAAGCAGCACACAGCTACAAACACTCACCCAGATTATTAGCATGACGGTCAGAAAGCTAAACAAATAACCCGCAAAATTATTTAAGTCTTCGAGCTGCGATGTAAGATGCTGGTTCTGCTCTCGCTGTTGAACCGCTGCTACGCGCTACAGGTAGTAATATTTCACAGACGGAGCGCCGCTTCTGCTCCACCTGGTAGTGACTCTCACACCGAACCTCTACTTAAAGCTGCAGCATCTAACTTAAAAAAAATACATTTTACATACGTATTAAAACTTTCGCTGTCCTAACATGAGACAGATAATCTCTGCTATCAGGAAGTTTTCATTCAGTAACTCAGGATTGTTTATTGTAATGGAACCTGTATTTGCCTTTGAATGCCAAATTTTATACTTGAATTCTTTGGCAATGTTGAGAGGTTTTACTTTGGCTCTTTGCATCATTTAGCCTCTTCAGAGCCTTCATATGTTATCAGTCTGTTAAAGATAGTATTATTGATAGCACTACAATTTGCACAATGCCTGTTTTGTTTAGTTTTCTTCTTGGAAAAAGTTATTAAAAACAAGTTTTTGTCTAAATTAAGGTGAATTCAAGGTTCCTTTTTCCACATAATGTAACCGGTAGTGTTTATGATTTTAAAAAAATAATAATAATAATTATGTGATCGGTATCGGTGATCGGCCCTCATGGGTGATCGGTATCGGCAGGAAAAAACCAGATCGGCACATCTCTACCGAGATGTGCCGATCTGGTACCGATGTGCCAATCTGGTACCGATGTTGTCGGGGTGAGCTGTGCCGCTCGCCCCGACAACATCCGTTCCTCTTTTCCCCGCAATCTGTTGGTTCCGCCTTGTACTAAGTTGGTATACACTTAGTGAGTACTCAGACGTATGCATTAATGAGGCCCTCGTCATCTACACAAACCATCAGTCGAACCCAGAAAACCATTAACCAGCCACGCTTAGCAAGGGTCGACCAGCCTGCAGGCCCCGGCCGTTGTTGCCCTCACACGCAAGGGCAACGCGTTCTTCACGCACGTGACAGACCTTCTTCGTCACTTCATCTAGCAACCATCATTAACTCTGGTTTTAAAGCAGGTCGCTCCGACATCCAATCAATGTTATTTCTCAAATCCCCCACCTTCGCATGCCGCACCTTAACAAAATTTTGTGCAGCTCGGAACCTTCCGACAGAGTTCCAACCTTCACACGGTTCGATCATCTCTAACTTCAGCTCCCTGTCTCTTCAACGGCATCTTTCTATATCCCCTATAATTTTAGGATCCATGGTCTTCTTTTGGGGGAATCAATGTCTAGTTTAGGACTTTATTTTAGTCTTTCTCTAGCACTTCGATTTACCTCGTTGTCAGAAATGTGCTACATAAATATAAAATCTCCTCTCTTCAATGAACGATGGGCAAAAAATCAGCAATTAAATTTATCGCCTAAAACAGCTCAGCTGTCCATTTAAACCATCCTACTAAATTAGTTCCAGAATGCTCAGAGAGTCACCGCAGGTCCTTTTACCTGTAATTTTACACCATGCTCTAAATTCAGCAAGCTTGGCTCTGAATGCCATCGCCCTTCTCTCCCGAAGTCTCAGCGTTCCCTGTCGGCAGGTAAATGTTCACGACAAATGACTGGTGGTTAGCATTTCAACCTCTATTTCATATTCAGGAGGCCGGTCCACACCTCGCAGACCTATCCTGGCTCTGGCTATGGCTCTGATGTCATCCGCTCAAGACCTCTGACCTACCGGCTTTACGCGCAAGCCTGCCGCTGCCTAACGAGGCTAACGCGCCTGCAGACAGCAGCACATCTTCACGCCGGACTGCCCGGCCATCACAGACCTCTCCAACTGCATCACCCACTAACTGTCAACCGTGCAAGCACAATCATCCAGCCAACGGGCTCGCGCCGTCGGGTCGGCTCAAGACTCTAGCCGCGCTCCTGCAACCGCCCAGGCCTTGGCCCAGCAGCCTCTTTTGGGGGAGAAAACTACACTGAGCTCCGGCCCAAACGTCTTCAGCCGGGCCCGAGGGCCGAAAAAAAACGCAGTCTAATAAATCTTTCTAACTGATGCCTTTTTTTCTGTGCGAGTTCCTCCAGATTGAAATGGAAGCTTAAAAGTGTAAATTCAAGCTGGGAAGGCTCCAATCAACTCGTTAGCCTCTTCTATTACCACGCCCACGCTTCAATCAACAAGCACCGGCGCGCAGCCACTCCAGCCGATCACCTCGCAAGAGTTCCTTCAAAAGCACCAACAAAGCCGGGCTCTTCAGCTTTTCAGTCGCACTTCAACCCACCTCCTCCCCATCTCCTCCTTTATCCAGACGAGCACCTTTGTGTTCCCTCCTTCCTAGGCTTTTCTCCACCACCAGTGTCTGGGCCCGGGGGAGAGACTACCCTGAGCTCCGGTCCGAGCCGATCATCAAATCGCTTGATGATGCTCAGCACGAATGTCTTCAGCCGGGCCTGAGCACCAAAAAAGAACGCAGTCTAATAAATCTGGCTAATTTTACCTGATTCATTCATTTTAACATACTGAATGGTACAAGTACAGCTTAGTCAACATACTTCTGACTCTCCACAGGTTATAGACTACATTGCAGCTTTCTTTAGCATTTATGCTAATTTTTAGCATCAGAACGTTGGATTAAAAACCGACGGGCACACTTTGGCAGGCCCCGGTTAAATTTCTTCAGGAATTTTCTAGTTTTCTATTAGCAGCTTCACATATCTTTTGTATAAACATTACATTATGAAGACATATTAAAACATACCTTTATCTTGGCTTTTTTCCTACTCTTTCTCTTTTCTTTCTCCTTGAAGGATAAGTCCTTTTTTGAGACATTGTTTTGCCAACTTATCTTCTACCGGAGCTTTGGACCTTTGGATGCACTCTGCACGCTGCACAGCAGCTCAAATTACCGGCGAAGCGTGCATGCAGGGGACCCCAAGAGCAATTTTTATTAATTTTTTTGTACATAAAATAACGATTTCTACATACATCATCTCATCTAATATATATGTGACTTTGGGTACAGCTTTAGCTATGGGTATAGAGCCTTAGATCCTGTTTTTACCAGATCACACAGATAAATTTGTAATAATTGACAGAGGCATTGCTGCAGATTACAAACAGTTTATTGAATTCGCAAATGTTTCATGAGCAAAAAAATAGTCAGGATTTATTTTATTATACAAAGTGATCCAATTAGATAAAATTAGACTGCTTGGGGGAGGAATAATAATAAAGAAAACACAAATACAACTAAATGCACCTAAGTGTTCCCCAACAAAAACACACACAAAAATCCCTGGTGAATACAGCAAATAAAAGAACCTCCCCTTCCACTAGTCTCCTCAATCTAAATTAAACAGCTTGGGACCGAGGGACAGCAACGGTCCCTGTTTAAAACAAGCCAGAGGGCTGGATAACAGAAACTCCCTTTCCCTAAACAAACAAAAAATAAGAAAATTCTTTTAATCAAAAATAAATATCCAAAAATAAGTAAACTAAAACAAATCAAAAACTAAAACTAAAACTAAAACAGTAGCAGGCCAACTGTTAAGGAAGAATTTTTATATTACTGGTAAATTTAGCAAAACTCTGGCTCTGATACTTCCTTTTGATCCCGGGTTTTCTCGCGTGGCCACGTGCGGGGACAAAAGCACAACAATGCGTGTTGACGTCACAGAATTACAGAATTTAATCCAATCAGAAGAAAATATAAGATAGTACAGGAAACTAAAGAAACACAGATACAAACATTGTTACCTGAGACAAGAAGACAAAGAAATATCAAGGACGTCCTTGGAGAAAGAGCTGGTGCAGAAGTAAAATAAATCAGCTTTTTTCTTTCTGAATTGTTTCCCTTGTGCACAAACTTTTATACCTGTAGGTGTGTTTTCCTCTTTAATGTATTCAAATAAGGCGTATCTCTACTTGACCAATTGGAAGACATCTCTGGCCCTTTTAAATTTAGAAAAAGTCCCGCAGTTTGGTCGCAAGATCAAACACCTTTTGTTAAATAAGGTGGAAGCAGACTCTCCGAATTCATGGTGGTTTATGGTTCTCACAGATCAGTGTGAAAAGCTAGAACTTCCTACTGATTGTTTCCCAACAGACAAAGAGCAGATCAGAAGATCTTGGCAAACAATCTGCTTTAACTACAGTAAAATATATCAATAGGTCAGAATATGTTATAAATTTTAAAACTATAATTATGGTATTTCAATCAAGTCATAATAAATTCTAAAACTAACTTATTTTAAATTTATTTTCTTAACACTATCCGGCCTCCTGTGGCTCTACAGCCATCTGGGCAAAGAGAAACAGATGAAGGAACCTCACAGGTAGCTGTGAAATTCTGGTTTCTCTTCTGCTCTGCCAGGAACAAACCTTTAATACTGTATTTTAATTCAATGAAAAGTTATCTCCAAAAACCCAATTTGTTCTTCTGCACTCAGCATCTCCAAAGTTTAGTCCTGATATCAAACCAAAAGCAATAGATATAATATCAACAGAAAATAATGAAGTACAATTCCTGTTTCTAATTAGGAATTAGAAACAAATAAGAATTAAGACATTAATTCACCATAAACCTAAGTATTTTCTAATACTAAACAAAACCTTTTCATGTGATTCTAATATAGTCAGAAATAATACAATTTCAAATACATTCATCATTAACTAAATTAATTCTAAAACAAGATAATGGAATTTTTAGTCAAAACATGTTATTAATAACTAAGAAAAATGTCTTACAAATTAAATGTTAGTGATTTAAAACATTTTATGTTATATTCAGTTTTTGCACCATGTCAGATGTTAGTTTGGAAGACTTCTCATCCTGGTTACGTGAACTGACCAAAGTTCCCTTTCTCAGAGTAATTCAAGTGATAATGTCCTCCACTTTCCTGCATATGTTAATTTATGACCTCCTGTCTTTAATGATAAGACTCCAGGGGTCTGAGCTGAAGCTCTCCTGCAGATCCTATAGTTCTTCGGGTTTTAAATCACTAACACAAACCTGTTCAAACTTAAGAAATTCGTTCTAAAAGGTTTAAACTGTGTTAAACACTCAAAATAATAATTTTTCTCAACACAACCTACACACAAAAGAGATTTAGACAACCACCTTAAGCGACCAGATAATGGAAACTCTATCTTCTCTAAAGTGAAATTGTCAATGGCGCTCTGTACGTCACTCTCTAGAAGTATGTTGCCTAAAACAATCAAGTTTAGGAATCAGAAATAATTCTAAACCACCTCAAGATCAATGTAAAAAAAACCCATACCTCTCTGCAAGAGTCAGCCTGGGATCTGCTTTCCTCAGCAATCGACTTGCTTTTAAATGTAAACGACGATTACCTGTCTCCCTAACAAGCCAGCTGCACACTGTCACAGCGTTTTAAATATATGGGCAAGAGGAAGAGCGCACAGCAGCACACTTCTGGGACAATATGCCCCGGCTACATATATTATTATAAAAACTAATCACCTCATGATGAAATTGTGTTTTTGTTATTATAATTGCATAGAAATAATTACTAAAAACAACAAAGAAAACAAAAAAAAAACAGTTCTACTGAGGGGGCGCGTTGGTGGCCCTGATGCCCTCAGCGGCTGCTTAGTTTGCTTATGCCTTGCACTGACCCTGATGTTCTCCATCAGAGCCAAAGCGCCAAACATTTATGTGGCACACCTTTGTACAGCTACTTGAATACATGTGATTATTCAAGTACCTTGATCATCTTAAAAAATCAAACCTGTCTGGAGTTAATCTGCTGATTGTCGAGGAAGATTTTAAGTTATAGTATATTTTGGAAATGTCTGGCGCTATCTTCCTCTTTTGGATCCCAGGTCCTCCCGGCGGGCTGCGTGTAGCCACACAGAAAACAACAATGAGTGTTGACGTCACAGAATTGTAGAGTTTAATCCAATAGAAGACAAAGTATGAAATTACAACAGAATCTGCAGAACAACAGAGACATACATTCATTTACCTGAGACAAATGGAAAGAAGAAGAAGGAAAGAAAGAAAAGCAAAGACATCTTTGGAGAATTGTAAGAGCAAATCTAATTTGTTACTTCTGTGTAGAAAGTTTTATAGTAAAGGCGTATTCTTGTCTTTAATTTATTCAAATAAGGCGTATCTCTGATCATCCAACCAGGAGCTGTTTCTGACCCTCTCTCTAAAGCCATTTGTCCCCTTTTGTCTAAATAAAGTGGAAGCAGAGCTTCTCCTGAACTCCTGCTGTTTTATGGCTTTTCACGGATCTGTGTGAAAAGCTGGAACTTCTCCTGATTGTTTTCCCAGACAGACAAAGGGCAGATCAAACGATCTTAGCAAATGATCTGCTATAACTACAGGTAAAATAAAGGTCAATAGGCCAGAATAAGTTATAAATTTTTAAACTAAAATTAGGCTATTTCAATCGAGACGTGTTAAGTTTTAAAACTAGCATATTCTAAATTTATTTTCTTAACATGATCCAATCCTGTTTTCTTTTCCAGTCAGAATGAAATTACCTCATAGATGCATTTCATGCGCTTTGGTACACAGATCAATCTTTATGAAACAAAAACTGAGGAAAAGTACTATTTACATTCTAGTGAGGTTTTCACATCCTTTTATTTTCTTTATTTTGTGTGCGTCTTATGTTATTGTCTGAGGATAAATGCAGTTCAGTTTCATCATTTAGGTTTAAACAATAAAATATTAAAATCATCAAAAAACATTGTGTTTGAAACTTCTTGGTATAAACATTGAACGTAGTCAGATTTCAGTTTATTTAGGTGAGTTTTGATGCTTTGTAGTTTGATATTCACAGAAACACTTTGCCTGGCTGCTGCATATTTTTACGCCAGCGAAAAAGTGTGCGTATATTTACGCAAACTTTGACGCAAAGTTTTATTTCATATGTGCATTTTATTTTATATGTGTTTGCCAGTGAAGTTCAGTTGCAGAACCAAACAGAGAATCATGGGAAAAATTTTATTAATAAAGCTTTTCATACTTGTGTTTTTTTTTCTCAGTATGATTTGATATCTTTCTTATGAAAGCATCAGGGCAACTTTTATCCACCTGCTAAATTCCTGCTTTATATCCTGGCTGCCATCCCAAATTTATCTTTAAGTAAAAATGTTTCTAATCTTGCTTTAAGTACAGGACCTGTCCTATATTCAACACCCCAGCATCACCTTTGTTAAGAATCTGTTTGAGCATTTTGGGATTTAACTCAAATGTCTCCTTTTGGTAGGCTTATTTGGTCAACATGAATGAAAATCAAAGACATAGCAACTTCCCCTTTTCCTCTCTGGGGAAAAAGGAGAAGTGCCTTCGCCTCCCTGCTTTCCGTGACGTGAACGGAGCTCCTCTGCAGTGGAAGACCTGCTCTTCTTCAGCTGTCACTGTTGCACCATGTCCATCAGCACCAAGAGGTACTCCTCACCTCTTTTCTGTTATCCATGGGGTCTGCTACATCCACGCAGACTGAACCCCTGGGTAACGTGCTCTTGAAGAACAACCCTTCCAGCCGCTGCCCTCAGCGCCCTGCGTATTGACCACATACTCACAGTCCCGCAGCTGCATCGGACGGTCTGAAGGGACGCCCAAAGGTTTTGTTCCACCAGTTCCTCACGTGTAGGTCGTACGCCTGCATGTCCTAGGGCCTCATGCACGCCTCGCACGACCTCATCCACGTGCTCTTCTGGGACCTCCCTTCCCTTGGGAGTACTGTCCCACTTCTCGATTCCGACAAAGATAACTTTCCTTTGTTGGACATAACTGTCCACCTCATCATTAACATGCCAATGAGCTACCTCATGCGTGAGCACTCTCTGCACGGCTCAACCTCGAGCTTCAGATGCGATCTTCTTCCACAAATCTATGTATGCCACCAGCTTGCCCTTAGCGGTGTCAAATCCATTTTCTTCCCAAATGGACAGATCCTCTCTAAGGGCGTGGGCACACTAGTAGCTGTCTGTCACCAACCTTGCTTAGGTGGTGCCATAGTGGTATTGATAAAACATCCTCTGGTTTACCGCAGTCCATGTTTCCAATCCTTCCCCACGTAGGATCATCCTCACTGGAGACGATAGGAACTGGGACTTGGACAGGAATTGTTTTCTTTCTCCACTCTGGCTACGCCCTCCTGGGCCTTGGTCACCACTTCCATGTGGGATTGCTTGCATCTGCTGGACGTACGACTGTGCGTCGTCCTCAACACTCATGTTTGTCTTTGTCCTTGAGTTGCTTGCTCCCAAAGCCTCTCTTAACGTTATCGAGCAGGGATGGGTTCAAACGGCTTTGGCTCCTAGCTTCACTGTCTGGACTTGGTCAGCTGTCCTCAGTAAAAGCCCCCCTCACCCACACGCCGTGCAGTTACTGCGAGGGTGGTGACTGACGGCCTTTCAGTCACCGACAGCTCTATCCCTGTATACAGGGATAGAGCTGTCACTCCAAGCGAGCTATCCAGAACTATCCTCCTGTTTTACACACTTAGACTTCTAGGGCCCCACCCCTTCTTTTGATTAGTTTTATCCTCTCTTGATTTATTGCTATGTCCACTTTAGTTTCTTTCCTGTTGCTAGATTTATTTTATCGTTTATTGACCACCAGTAATTTTCACTTATCACCTGTTGCGCCGCCTAATCGTCATGTGTTTCACATCATGTGTTGATTTTTTTTTCACTGTTCAGCGTCGGATTCTCTGTTTTTATGCCATAATTCACATCTAGTTCGTCGCTCCGTTTTATGTCCTGCTTCTCTTGTTTCAGAGTTTTGCGCGATGTGCGCGGCGGTTTTTTGTTGTTGTTGTTGGTTTTTTTTTACCCCCTAAAGTGCAGGGCAGTCGGGAAACATATCGATGGGGAAAAGGCAGACTGACATAAACCTTTTAAAACAACGGAAACCATTTCTGCATTCTGATTATTGAAATTTAAAAGTGCTGTGTTGTTCTATCGCCCCCGTTTCATACCGGACCACTTACAGCTCCGTGTTAACGCTATAAAATGAACGCTCTCTATCGTGGAATCACCCATGGAGGGATTTCTTTATTTAAATGGGTTCATTTTTCAGAGGGATAAAAATGAAGGTATCGTGATTTTAGTAATTACATGTTTATAAGAGCGATTTTCTGTTGTCCTTCCATGGAAGCGGGCAGCTTTCAAACGGAAATAAAACACTTTTTAATATAAATTGCTGCTTTGACATGATCACAGAACTGCCAAAACATATGTAGCCTACATGAATACCAGACAAAGTGAATCACAGCAGCGTCATCAGTCGGTGTAACGCTGAACTGATGCGGAGCCATGAAGCTACAAACACTGAATAGAAGAAGAAGAGCTGCCATCGATACAGTTGCAGCCAAGCATGATTTAATGTTACACAATACAGTTTTACCAAGTTGCCCAAAGTCTAAACTGGTATTGTTGTGGATTTAAGTTGTAAAGTTTACCTTCGACCAAACGCCCCCCAAAGGCATCTCAGCGCCCCCCTTTTGTAAAAATGTCCGCCAGCGCCCCCTGCCGTCCTCTGAACGCCCCCTGGGGGGCGGTACCGCCCACGTTGAGAACCGCTAGTCTAACGGGTGAATTGAGTTTCTTAAATCTGCTGGGATTTACCATGTCCAGAACTGAAGTACACTCTGTTTAAGCTGCCTTGGTCTTTGTCTTTGGGTTTGAGGTCTAAACCCAGCTGATGAGAGAAGTGCGATTTGAAGCCACATGTTGCAGGACAGCCTTCGGCTCTGTGGCCCCGGCTCTTCTTCAGCTGCAGAGTTCTTTGTCCATCTCCATCTTGGCTCGAAGCTGCATGAAGGATCCAACCAAAGATTCCTATTTTGCACCCACCTTATAAAGGGTTTATCCACCCTTTTGGTGCACTTGCATTGGCTAGCTTTGTTGCTGTGCCTGTCTCATTGGCTGACTGCTTGGACAGAGGATCTCATATCCATCCCCGTCTTGGAGACATTATGACCTGATCTCTGTTCTAATGTCCCCCGAGTTGCTCAACAGTCCTCTTACGTCTTTTGCCTGCCCAACATTTTCTTAGGAAAGTTAAATTTTAGCAATAAGGCCTTGGTTACCTCCGCTCTCCCATCAGTTCCTCTTTCCCCCTGACGTTTCACCTACCATCTACCTCCAACACATCAGTGACCTTTAATTACAGTTACACATTTTACACCATTTCAAGTTCAATGTCAAAATCACATTTATAACCTTTTAGTTTCTCTGGTGTAGCATTCATTTATAATATTATAATAACCATTACTTATTAGTTACTCTTATAATAATAATAATAATAATAATAATAATAATAATAATAATAATAATGTGAGTTATTACAGACATTTCTGAAAAGAAACCAAAAATAATCCATTATTCTAATTATTTGATACCAAGTTAGAGTTTCTTGTTTCACCTGTAAGTACTTCCACAAGTGTAAGAGTAAGTTCAAATATTTTTATAATCAAACCAATATCAACCACTGGTTAACCAATATTAATTATTGGCTTAATTCTAAGTTATTATTATTAATTTAAGTATTTTACTCTGGGTTTTACCCAATTACTCAAAATGTTTAGATTTTATTCTTTAAACCTTTAATGTTTTGAAATAATGAATAGTCTGAACTATTTTTATACATATGCAGGCTGGAAACTTAACCTGCTCTTCCTGTTTCATGACTCTCTTTCTGCCTGACTATGATTTTTTTATGATCAGATAGAAAAAAGAAGAATCTAAGCAAAATTTGCAGGACACAATAACAACCAGATTAATTTTATTGCTGTCTGACTCTCGTGTTGGGTCTTGATGTCACCTGTGTAATCAGTTTTAAAGGTAACTTTATTCATTGTTTATAAATAAACTAAAATCTCCAGCATGGGGAAGTGGGATGAGCTCGACTTTTCTCGACACCCCCTCCGCGAGGTCAGACCTTTCACATGCTGGGAACCCAACATCCTCCTGCAGGTCTGCGTCCTCATCCCCCGGAAAGAGAAGATGGCAGTCTGGGATGTGAAGATCGTCCATCGTCACCAAGGCCCAGCAATCTGGGATGTGAAGATGTAGATCCTCAGTCATCACCAAGGGCTCAGCAGTCCTCAAAACTTCACTGCTCTTTGACAATATATAATCTTTTTTTAAAGACTTTTTAATGGCGATCTGCATAAACATTTCACTAGTACAATAGTCTTCTTAATACTGCTACCCCTGCAACTCCATCCCGGATAACCGGAAACATATTGGTGGATTGATGGATGGATGGATGGATGGATGGATGGATGGATGGATGGATGGATGGATGGATGGATGGATGGAATAATTTTATCTTATATTTGACTTTTTCACATTTCCTCACTTTATAGCTATGATTTAATGTATTTTACTGGGATTTATTGTGATTCAGCAACACAAAGAAGAGATAATTGTGAAGTGGTAGAGAAAGGACACATATACATGGAACATTATGAAAGCCAGATAACCATCTGTTCATGTAACATTTGAAACTGAAAAAAATATGTTGGCATTTGCTTTTATAGATTTTGTTGGGACCAGGCCTGTCTTTTTAACCAAGTGTATCAGTGTTGGTTCATGTCCAGTCAGGCCCGAGGACAGAGAGGTCAGTTTTTGCTGCAGGAAACCAAACACCAACATCTGAGGCAGATGGATGTCAAGCAGCTTAAACTTCCTTCACAGTTCCCAAGCTGCTACCTGATAAAAGGTGTGGGTCTGTCTTCCTGAGCAGCATGAGGGCACCAGCAGCTCATGTGATAAAACTGGAATTTCTTTTTTTCTGTTTGTGCTCCTAAAATATGTCTGAACTGCAGACCTTACTGTCATGCAATGAAAAGCACGACTTACAGAAGAAATGAGCCAGCACTATTATGAATCAGGAGTGCTGACACAGAACCACTGCTACAGCACAAAACAAAAAATGTAACCTGGAGAGGGATGGTGCATTATTTATGTGGCACACACTGGAAGATATCCCTTACATGAGTAGAGCGCTGGCCAGAAGGCTGGGTTGACTCTCACTGTGACTCTGATTGACCTGCAATGTAGCTGCTGCTTAGTCAAATGCAGCCTCTGGACAGCATTCAAATTGGCTGCTAAATGTTCCAGATCTCAGGTTGCAGCTCTTTTCTTATCCAGCCTCAACAAAGTAAAAAAACAAATTGAAAAAGTTAAATCCAGGTGCAGCTGACCCTCTGTCATCAGGAGAATATTATGATGGATGCAGAAATATCTGTTGAGGCTACAGTCAGCTTTTTACTATTATGTAGCAACCAAGGTGCACTGCGCTTCAATTCACTTTTCTGATTCATAACCAGGAATCTTGCTCTGCTAATTCTGTTAATAATAATGACAACAGTTCTCCAGCTTTTTCCACTTCAAGCGTGGCCACCTCTATAAATTCAGGAGTTCTGCTAGTTTGCTGCTCTGGAGCTCACAGGGCTTTGTAACACTCGGCCAAGGTGGAAATAAATCGTCCAAAACCCTGAAGAAGCAACTGTTGCTCCCCATCAGACTGGGAAAAGTTATAGGAACACTTCCAAGGCATTTAAAAGGGCCAGCTATATATTCTCCAGGCTCATGGTGTCAGGTCAGTTTGTTGATGGGCTAAAATGCAGACAGGATCTGAGAGCATGTTGAACGTCTTAATGAAAAAAACATACAAAAAAACTATGGAGAACGCAGGGAGCCAGAGCAGAACAAAAATAACAGCAACCATGAACAACAGGGTGATAACGGGATATATAGGATTTAACAGCAAGGAGTGAGCAGGAGAAGGGTTTAAATCAGAAGTCCCAGTCCTCAAGAGCCAGGGGCGCGGTAGAGGGGGGAAAAGTGATAACAATTCTAGGGGCCCTGACCAACAGGGGGACCTACGCAATTTAATCATATTTTTTGTTCATAGAATTTTTTTTTAAAAATCAGAGCCCTGTCAATGACAAAATTAATCATATTGTATTTTCAAAGATTGTTTTTAGCAGTAAAAATTTAATGTTTCCACTCCCAGATCAAAAAACACACATCCATATTTGCCCTGAACCCACTATCTGTGTTAAATGGTTCGTTCCTGCTTGGAGCACTTGAGAGTGACACTGTTAGAGGCAGTCAGCTGAAGACACGAACGATTGTGGCAGTTACTACGCTGCTAAGAAAAGTTATAAAATCAGGTTTTCAAAAAAAGAGAGAGAGAGAGACAAAGGTGAGTGTTAATTTATAACCCAGTTTTTATTCAAGAGAGGTGGGTAGACTGTGTGAGATTATCAACCATTTAGCATAATTAGCTTAGCTACAAACTACTGTTTGCCTCCTTTTCACTTGCATTTAATGAATTAAGGAAAGAAATTGCCAACATATTCATATATTTAACTTGTCCCTTGTACCTTTTACCACCTAACAACAGATGAGTCAGTCAGCAGCAGTTATAACCCACATCCCTTCTGACCTGTCCTCTCCTGAGTGAAATTAAAGCTGCAGTATGTCACTTTTATATAAATATTTTTTCCATATATTTTTTTTAAAACTGTCATTATGTTGTGACATGGTATGAGAGGTAATCTGTGAAAAATCTATTTCCTCTGCTTTCTCCCAGTGCTCTCTAGAAACAACCAGTAAGTGGCAGGAGAGCTTTAATGCTATCAATCACAATTTCATGTGGTGCTGCTCATCCTTTCCCCCCTTGATTTGTGCCATGCTGCAGTTAGCATAGCACAGAGCTGTGCAGATTCAAACTGTGAATGCTCAGTTTAGTTAGCATAGCTACCAATGATGTAGATAAATGTTTTTTTGGATTGATAAGTTGTTTCTCCACCATTAGCACATTTAGCAGTGAGTTAATGAGGCTAATTGACAGCACTAAGAACGTCCTACTAGTTCTGATTGGTTGTTTTGGTCAGAACGGTGCATTACTTTAACCAGCATGGAGGAGATTGATTGTTTTCACAGATTATCTGTCTCATAACAAACTGCTACAACATCGTGACAGCTTTAACAAATATGGAGAAAACATATTTTTTTATTAAAGTTATGTACTGCAGCTTGAATAAAATGCAACTACATAGAATTTTTGAGAAGTCTTGATTGCTTTGTGTTGTTGCATGTTGCTTTTGACTGTTGCTCATGGGGCTCTCCCCATGAGCAACAGTCAAAAGCAACATTTCAGTATCTAAAACTAATAGAAAAAAATTTAAGCAACCTACTTGCATACTGGATGTGGACTGTTGGATGTTGGATGAGCAGTAAATATTGTGCTAATTATCAGTATTGAACCATAGATAGCAAGGCAGATGCAGGCCTTTAAAATTGTGTCGCTTTTTATGGGTCAAATAGACTCAAAAAATTGTAACAGCAGCTGGTCAGGGGGGGCCAAACACATTTTTTGTCAGGGTCCCCAAGATTCCTGGCGGCGCCCCTGTCAAGAGCTACCATCTTGCAACTTTTAGAGACATATCTGCTTCAACATATCTGAGTTCCCTCAGCAACATTCATTCAGCTCTGCAATTGGCTGGGAACGAGCAGTTTATCTGATCCAGGTGTGTTTGAGCAGAGACGCATCTAAAGCTGCAGGATGGTAGCCGTTGAGTACTGGACTGGGAAATCCCTGGTTTAAATACTGTGAGGGTGAATGAGGCTGATGATCTAACAGGGAGAGAGAGAACGTGGCACAGGGGGCAAGGGAGAGGGCATAAGGGACCAGGGAATAAATCTAACACTAAATAATGACCAGAACTATGAAACATAATGAAACTAGAGTAACTACGAATAACTAGAGACAAGAAATATACATAAATAGAAACACTAAGAAGAACTGAACTAAAGTAAAACAGACACCAGACTGATCTAATCAAAGAAAGAGACTAAGGAACACAGAATAATCAAACTGCTATGAAATAATCAAAACACCAAAACAACCCTAGATCCAAATACATAATACCATTTTATAGCACAATCAAATAACTATGTAACCATCAGTTTTTATAAAAATGTTGTATACATCAAACAAAAGTAATTTGACTTTGTAAATTAATGCCTTGAAATTGGGCCTCTGTCTCATTCAGAAGCTCCTGCTCTTTCTGATGCTCCTCCTTCAACATGACAATGCAAACACGTTCCTCTTTCAAGCATTTAGCAACATGTTTTTTGTTTACCAGTGTTCAAGTAATTCAAAGGCGCAGTTAAACCAGGTGCTTACTAATTGCTGCTGCTAGTCTTAAGGCTGCTCTGTGAGGAGGAGCTGCTGCTCAAAGGAGGCACTTGGTTACACCACTTGTTTTGTGCAGCTGAGTGGTTGCCATGGAGATTAAAGGATTTCTCAAACATCCATGAATCAAAGCAAAACTCCAGGAATGTTTTTGATGAGGGAATGACTATATAACATGCAGTAAAAAATGGATTTTACAAAGTACTGTCCCTTTAAATACAAAAAGTTATGTGATAAGTTGTGATTTGTTGATGTTGGTGAGGATGATGCGGTAGACCCAGGTTATGGCGAAAATGATGCTTTAATGATGATAAGTACACAAAATCCAGGCAGCACAGGTGAGCAGTGAGGCTAGGAGTTCAGACACTGGTAGCAACTGGAGACTTATACACGAATGAAACAGAGGCAGGGTTGACACAACGTAAGACAAGGGCCCGATGGGGAAACATAATAATAAGGGAAACAAGAGATAGCTGGAGACAATCAAGGGGAAGACAAGATGACACAGGAACTAAATTAAGTAGTAAACGACACGTAAACAACACAGAAACCTAAATCCAAATTGTGTGATGCTGGAATAAATGGTGATCATCCTCAGGGCCATACAGACACATCAGCATGTGACACGTTAAGGTTCAGGACAGTGCATTTAGAAAAACAATGAACATTTATTAGTTTTCTCTAAAACGTAATATAGGACTACTGAAGTTTGTAAAGTTGCATCCAAATAAACTGAAAGACTTCAGTCATGATCTTTTGAACTTTGTCACATCTGGTGTTCCATATATTACGTTTAATATTAATATTTGTTATTGCTAATGTAGTTTGCATTCTAGTAATCACCTTCCCAGCATTCAGGCTTTAAGATTTCCATCTCTTCTTTCCAGATCTGTCCGCTATCTTGTCTTTTGTCCAGTCAGTGTTGCTGTTTGTATTTCTATATTCAGTCCTGTCTTATTATAATTATTTATTTTGTGTGTCAGTTCATTCCTTTCTGTTTAGTTTATTTTTTCTTGTGTCCATTTTCTTTTTGATCAGCTTAGCTTCACATGTTTTTCGGTGTTAACTGGTCTTGCTTTGGTTCTTGGAGTGCAGTCAGTCAGATTGTACGGTCTATATGAAATAAGACCGAACAATTTGATTAATTAATTTAACCTTTAAAAACAGAGAAACTAAGAAGCCCATTTAGTCTTTAAATGCTATTAATAACAATAACAAACTCTAACATAAACAAATAATAATTAATAGTACATGAATACCTGCTGAGCAGAGTTTTTGTATTTTGATATGGTTTCTGGTTTAAATTGCTCATTTGTTGTTACAGAGAATGTCTCCCTCCAATGAAAATGTTTTTCCAGACCAAAAGCTGCCTTCTACTCTTGGCTACAGCTTTGAATTTCACATCATGTCCTCAAACCATTTTGGATGTAATTCTGTGTTTGAACAATGCTGAAGGGAAAGTTCACCAGTAAGCCATGGCACATAAAAAATTCTGAGACAAATAATTATTTGTCTTTCGTGAGATCTGAACCAACTGTGCATCACCAAGCCTGTCATTTTCCCAGGAATAGATCAGTAGCTGGAATTACAGCTTTTTGGAAGAGGGAGGAAATTTATGCTCTGCACTCTGACAGAACATGTGGCTACATTTATAAATCGAAACATATGAAGTACATAATGAATCTCTGTGACACATGTCGGATTTGGATCTTTGATGATGATCTTTACAGTACACCATCTTATTATTTACAGATCTTAAAGAACTTAAAGTAAAACCCAACAGTTTGTGTCACTTGTTTTGTCAAACTGTGATCAGTTTTTCTCCAAGTTTTATGATGCTGATGAACATGATTATTTCTCCTCTATCAACTCTGCTAAAAAGCTGTTCATCTGTTTTAAACATTTAGTTTGCATCAAACTTTATTTTACATTTTTTTTTTACCTTTAAGAGCATTTAAAAATGTTTTCCGTTTGTGCACATTAATTATTGCTACACATGTCTTGCCATATTTAGTTCATTAGTATCGCTTTAAAGGTCTTTCCTTATATGTTCATCCCTATAGTTACTTCAGTTATCCTCTTTTGTAATGATTAGTATTGATCTGTTCACCTTCTGTGTGTTTATTATCCTGCCTCTTTGTTCCCTTCCTCGGCTGTTCCCAACCTTCTGATTTTCCCGCCTGTATCCAGTATCATTCTCTTTCCTTCCTCAGCGGATTCTGTTGCTCTCTGGTTCTGAACTTGCTCTGTCCATGCCATGATCTGTTCTTCTATCTGGTACTAAACCTGTAAGTTTTTTGTTAGAGATATATCTAAATGCAGCTCCTGTCTGCATTCTGGGGTTGGGGTCCAACCCCAAACCCAGAATACATAGGAGTTTGAACATTTTTCATAGTAGTACTAAAATTCCTGATGTATTTATAACAATATTTCAATATATTACTAATTTAGCTTTATTTGTGAACACCTGTCTTTAAGGCAGGGACTAAAATTATCTTTTACTGATGGACTGTAAATCACACACCATAGAAAGATTATAATTCCAGATCAGGGGTGTCTCCAAAAAGTTTTCAGATGTGTCCCCGGATGGGGGTCAGATGGTGGCTGGATGGGGGTCAGATTGAGGTTGGATGGGAGCCTGTTTGGGCCAGCAATAATCTTGGGTTGGTACAATAAAATCAAAAGCCGTAAGCAGTGGCGCAACTACACATTATTCAGGTGGATGCAAAAACATAGATCGGCGCCCCCCCCCCAACCTCTCCCCCCCTCCGAGGTAAGGAACGTCAGGGTGAAGGAGCGACGCTCCCCCCCCGAGGCGAGGGTACGTGAAGGGTAAAACTCGCTACTAATTACCTCGCTATGTGCGTGAGGTGAAGGAGCGTAAGGCGCGCTGAAGTGTATGGGAAAACATCATCGGCGCACCGCCCCCTCCAGACGGGGTTTTGGCGCCCCCTCTGGTGCTGCGCCCCTATGCGTTGCATACGCTGCATACCCACTTTTTGCGCCACTGGCCGTAAGAGCAAGTCAATAGTTTTATTGTGCCGTTGAGTAGAATAATTGGAATAGTAAGAGGAAAAACTATTCTCCATCCATCCATCCATCCATTTATCCGGGGTCAGGTCGCGGGGGCAGCAGCTTCAGAAGGGAGGCCCAGACTTCCCTCTCCCGAGCCACTTCTTCCAGCTCCTCCGGAGGAATCCCAAGGTGTTCCCAGGCCAGCCGAGAGACGTAATCCCTCCAGCGTGTCCTGGGTCTTCCCCGAGGCCTCCTCCCGGTGGGACGTGCCCGAAACACCTCACCAGGAGGCAACCTTACCAGATGCCCGAGCCACCTCAACTGGCTCCTCTCGACGTGGAGGAGCAGCGGCTCTACTCTGAGTCCCTCCCGGATGACCGAGCTTCTCACCCTATCTCTACGGGAGAGCCCAGCCACCCTGCGGAGGAGACCCATTTTGGCTGCTTGTATCCGTGATCTTGTTCTTTTGGTCATGACCCAAAGCTCATGACCATAGATGAGGGTGGGAACGTAGATCGACCGGTAAATCGAGAGCTTCGCTTTTTGACTAAGCTCTCTCTTCACCACGACGGACCGGTACAGCGCCCACTTCACGGTAGACGCTGCCCCAATCCACCTGTCGATCTCCTGCTCCCCTCTTCCCTCATTCGTGAACAAGATCCCCAGATACTTGAACTCCTCCACTTGAGGCAGGACGACCCCCCTGACCCGGAGAAGGCACTCTACCCTTTTCCGGCTCAAGACCATGGCCTCGGATTTGGAGGCACTGAGCCTCATCCCGGCCTCAAACTGCTCCAGCGAGAGCTTCAGATCATGATCTGATGAAGCCAACAGGATCACATCATCCACAAAAAGCAGAGATGCAATCCTAAGGCCACCAAAACGGATCCCCTCAACACTTCGGCTGCGCCTAGAAATTCTGTCCATGAAAGTAATGAACAGAATTGGTGACAAAGGGCAGCCTTGGCAGAGTCCAACTCTCACCGGAAACGAGCCCGACTTACTGCCGGCAATGCGGACCAGACTCTGACACCGGTCATACAGGGACCTGACAGCCCGTATCAAAGGGCCCGGTACCCCATACTCCCGGAGAACCCCCCACAAAGCCCCCCTGGGGACACGGTCGAACGCCTTCTCCAAGTCCACAAAACACATGTAGACTGGTTGGGCGAACTCCCATGCACCCTCCAGGAGCCTGCTGAGGGTGTAGAGCTGGTCCAGTGTTCCACGACCAGGACGAACACCACACTGCTCTTCCTGAATCCGAGGTTCGACTATTCGACGGACCCTCCTCTCCAGGACCCCTGAATAGACCTTACCAGGGAGTCTTAAGAGTGTGAACCCTCTGTAATTGCAGTACACCTTCCGGTCCCCCTTTTTAAACAGGGGGATCACCACCCGAGTCTGCCAATCCAGGGGAACTGCCCCCGATGTCCATGCGATATTGCAGAGTCGCGTGAGCCAACACAACCCTACAACATTCAGAGCCTTAAGAAACTCCGGGCGGATCTCATCCACCCCCAGGGCCCTGCCACCGAGGAGCTTTTTGACCACCTCGGCGACCTCGTCCCCAGAGATTGGAGAGCCCAACCCAGAGTCCCCAGGCTGAGCTTCCTCAACAGAAGGCATGTTGGTGGGATTGAAGAAGTCTTCGAAGTATTCTGCCCACCGGCCCACAACGTCCCGAGTTGAGGTCAGCAGCACATCATCCCCACTATAAACACTGTTGGTGCTGCACTGCTTCCCCCTCCTGAGAAGCCGGATGGTGGACCAGAATCGCTATTCTACGAATGCAAATTACAGTACATAATTAGGTAGTTGTAACTGATGAAAAGTTTAATACATCTTCTAGCCAATAACTCCATGTTCCCACAGAAATAATCTGCAACTTCATAATTTTCAAATACTTGAATATTGATTAATACAACTCGCATGATATTGGCCTATGAGTTTCATATAAAGTACCGTACATTAATTTGTTAAATAAATAAAGTTTTGGGGCTCCTGGCCTGCTGCCCCTGTAATCTGTCTGTGAAGTCTCACCCAGGGGACAAGAAATGACTGACAGGCACATAAATCAAAGTATTCAGGTAAATAAAACTGTGTTTGCTTCGGGAAGTTCAAAGAATTTCCAAACACAAAAAGTGCATCCACCTACAGGAGGTGGCGGACATGCGGGGGTCACTGATGGGGTAAAGTCACTGTCTGCCCGACGGGGGGCGGCGTTGGACAGCCACCTTCTGCAGGCATCCCAGCGTGCAGCCCCTTACCATCATCACACACCTCTCTTCTGAGATCAGCAAATCTCAGATTGCATGCAAATCTTGTGGAAGTGTGTGTGTGTGTGTGTGTGTGTGTGTGTGTGTGTGTGTGTGTGTGTGTGTGTGTGTGTGTGTGTGTGGAGTGAGGGGAAAGCAGAAGAGTGGGTACATTCCTGAAGAGAGAGAGAGAGAGAGAGAGAGAGAGAGAGAGAGAGAGAGAGAGAGAGAGAGAGAGAGAGAGATCCCTGGCCCTTCCTCTTCTTCTCTTCCTCCTGGACTCTCAGCCGGCGGCGGCAGAGAGGGATTTTGAACCCGGCTGCAAATGCGACGAGCAGGGCTGCAAGGTGAAAGAGAAGCCGCTCAAACCGCTGGGAAGTAGCGGAGAGGACTCGGTGCAAAATCTAGAAAAAGAAAACAGCCCAAGAAATACTTGTGGTGTTGGTGTCTGCATACACCGGGCGGCTCAGGGTTCAATTTAAGCAGAGAAAAGTCAACTTTTCACCGGGTCCATCCGAGCGGCGGTCATGGCTTCGCAGCGGACACTCCGGGCAGGCCGGGCAGCGCTGCTCCTGGCGGGACTGGTCCTGGCTCCCCTGTGGCCGCCCTGCGTCGCCAGTTGTCCGGAGAAAAACCTGGAGGACCGGGAGGAGGAAGCCAACGTGGTCCTGACCGGAACCGTGGACGAAATATTCAACATGGACCCTGTGCATAAGACCTATTACTGCAAGGTAAGTGTCTGATAGTGAGGTTCGGGATGAAGTTATCTTGTGAAGGGATCCGCAGTGGTGCGTTCAGGCACCTGCTCAGTGGCTTTCTGGACTTTACAGAAGTCCCATGAAGGCCGCAGAGTTTCTGTTCCAACTCATTTGAAGCTTTCCTGAGAAACACCTTGTGCGCGGCTACCATCACACTGGCAGGAAATCCACTTTGCCTTCAGGAATACATTCACTACATACGTTTCTTTACATTTCCACTCAGCATTTGCACAGCTAAGAAGCAGGCCTAACAGAGCATGCAATCATCCAGAACACACTGTAGCAGGAAGCTCCATGCTTCCCGACGTGGTAACTCTCACTACCGCCATAATAACTGGAAATATGAAACCTGTCTCTTTCCTGTGGCCGCAGGGATAATATTCTGACTCTTGATTTACTCTGTGGTGGTGCTGACAAATCACACCACAGACCAGAGATCCGTGACTTCCAGCAGAAGCAGCAATGCCTTCAGGGAGGGAATGTGGTGAAAGTTCACTCCAAGTTCCCACAGAGATTCGCATTCAGGAGGAAAAGTTGCTTTGAAATAATTATGTTTGCCGATGGAGCAAAGTCGATGTGTTTGAAAGACCTGAGTGAGTTTGACAAAGCAGCGGCCAAATTGTGATGCATCTCCAAAATTGCAGCTCCTGCAGGGCGTTCCTGTTCTGCAGTGGTCAGTGTCTAGTAAAAGTGGTGAACAGGGAACAGGTTCATGGCTCACTGACGCACTTGGAGAGCGAAGGCTGGCCTCATGTGGTTGGATCCTACAGAGGAGTTACTGAAGTTCAGAATCCTCAAGGTTCTGACCTTCTGGTTCTGGTAGAAAAGGGTCTCAACACACAGTGTGATGCTGTTGGGTTGGGGTTCGTTTAATGGGCATGTGACCCTCAGAACTGGACAAGCTTTAGAAGAAAGCGGTCTGGGCTGATGAATGTTGTTATCTACATCATGTTTAAAGTGGTGTGTTGCAGCTCTTGGGCTCAGATCGCAGCAGGACGTTGGTGAGCCGGCCAAGGCGGTGTCATGGTCGGGCAATGTTCTGTAGGGAAACTTGGATCACCTAAGAGTATTTGTCGACCATACAAACAATGCACCTGGCTTCTTAGACAGAATGGTTTGAGGAGCTCAATGAGTTTGACGTGTTGCCTTTTTCTTGAAGTAGCCCAGATCCCAATCCAGTCATCTATTAGACAACCAATCTGATTGAAGGAACCCAAACTTTACTGGACTTTATGTTACTGGTTTCAGATATCACAGCATATCATTGAAACTTTAATGGAGTCCAAACCTCACCAGGTCTTGTCTGTTTTGGCGGTAAAACTAAAGCAGTGTTTAGCAGATCTTTATAAATAATGTTCTGCCTGATCAGCATGAGATTCACCTATTCCAGGACCTGAAGCTTTGCTGGTTCTGCTTTATTTCTGGTCCGTCTGTCAGAGTGAGTTCTGCAAAATGAGGGCCATGCAATTTGTAGAAGACATGCAACATTTCAGTATTAATTACAATAATGATAATAAGCTTGTATCGCTTTTATATTTGTCTTCCATCATTGTGACTTTCCCACAGCATTATTTCATATATTGATATAACAAATAGGACAGAGATTTTATGTATATTGGAGTGATAGCAAACAGCTACTGCAGCGTCAAAAGCAGAAATTGCTTTAAAGTTATTTGAATCTGTAAAAATCTAAACTTTTAGCCAGGAACTACAGCCTTCCTCCCCACCATCTTGTGTCTTCTTTCCTTTGCTTGTTAATTGTGCAACTAACATTTGCACCATATCTGACTCGTGGTGGGTCAGTCTAAAATCTGTGAAAAATAAACAAGTTGTGTTTGGTCAGCTCGTTCGCTCCTCTCTTTTTTTCCGCCCAGCTTCCCTTCCATCCCACCAGTGAATGGGGCAGATTAGAGGCATAGCAGCTTATCCAGTAACAGAAACCCTCTTCCAAATGCTGAAATGAGAAAAGATGGCTAATATGTACCACAAAATCTTCCAGTGAGTTAGAATAAAAAATAAATTTACTTTCTGAGATAGACAGTCTGGATCTGGACGTGATTCTGTCACTGAAGAAATACAAGAAAATGCCCTACTTCTTTTTTTTTTTGAGGTTAAAGTTTGATAATGAGATGAAATAACAAACCTGCTGCTTTGTGTGTAAATACCTCAGTTAAAACAAGTGTGATATTAAAAAACCTCCATTAGCTAGTTTCAAAGCTTTTAAAGGTTAAAAGCTCCAATATATTTATATAGTATATATCTATATCAGAACCAGTGATATATAGCAATCACTGGTTCTCAACTCAATTGACTATCGGAACCAGTGATAGTGATTTGAGTTTGTGACTGTATCGTTCATCATACACTCTAGTCACAGAGTGGAGAATAGGAACATTAACTTGTTTAAACCTCTGTTATGTTTTTTAAAGCAATTTTATTTTATTTTAACATGATTCGTTATAACATTTTTGTTTCATCTGAAGGAGCTGAAGGAATTTGTGCCCAACACGGTTTTTTCTATATTAGACAAATATCCCCTGTATTTGTTATTTGTCAAGAACAGGAGGAACAGCTGCAAAACAAAATTCTGTACTTTTAGTTCAACATGGTGGTGGCATGATCATGCTCTAAGTTTCTGTTTCTTCAGATGGAAGTAGTTGCGAGAGTCCTTACCAACAGTCCTCATGTCTTCAAGAAGCAAAAGGATAATTTAAATTTTGTAATAACCCATTGTAATTAAAGCACCCCTGAAGATGTAGAATGGACAAGAGATGTCCTTAATGTTGGTAGATTTTGATAACTTTGCAAGACTAATATTTTTAAGTAAAGATGTGGGATGCTTACAGACAAACCAAAGAAATTCAATCAGAAGATGTTCCAGCAAAGCACTAGCTTGAGGTGTGAACACCTATGTCAAAGGTTGTAGTAGATTTTTAATTTTTTCTATTGTAATATTGAGTAAAACAATGCCATTCTTGGTTTCCTTCCCTCCATTTCTAAAGGTCAGAGTGTGGCGCTACTTAAAAGGAAAGTCCAGCATCAACCGAGTGATCCTGCTGGATGGAGGCAACAAGGTGACGATCGGCGGGTTTGGCAATCCTCGGATCTGTGACAACCAGGTGGCCACAGGCGACACCCGCATATTTTTTCTCAACCTCGCCCCGGAGTCAGTGGGGCCGGACCACAAGAACGAACTGATGCTAAACTCTAGCCTGATGAGGATTACTCTTCGCAACCTGGAGGAAGTGGAACACTGCGTTGAAGGTGAGGAACCGGTACATCCAACCTGGAAAGTTTTAGCTTCCTGTAGATGTTGGGGTACATCTCCAGAGCATTGCGTATGTACTGGCTTACAATGTGCCAAAGCATCCTGTTTTCCAAAGACAGGCAGGATTTCATGTGCATGTGGCTGCTACAATGACACAGCCTCAGGCTCACGGTGGTAAAGTTTCCCCAAACGTCATGAAACAAGACCAGCTGAGTCATTTTAGAGGCTTTGTTTCTGTGGTGTGGAGCCAACCTGTCAATGAAGCCTTGAGGAAGGTTGACTGATAAACAAGTTGTAGGATCATGGGTTCATCGGTTTCAACCCTTGCTGTTTTATTAAGTCTGAACTCCTTTACTTTTACAAACACACACAAAGGATTTTAGGAACTTCTGGTTCATGCATAGTTTCTTTCCTAGCTTCTTTATTTTAACTTCGCTGCAAAGCACTTCATAAAAAGGACAAGGAATCAAAAGAAAGCTCTAAATTGGTGGCTAAATGACGACCACATATGACTGTGGGATTTTTGGAGGGTATTTACTACATTGCTTTTAGCAGGACACAAGTTAATTAGCGACTGTTAAAATTTGATCTCCTCTTCTTGGTTCAGAACTAATTTGTCAGGCTCTTATAAGAAAAACCGTGCAGCTGGAACTAATAAATCTGAGCACAGACTGAAACTACCAGACTTTAGTGGGAAGTGGCCCCATACCGGTGAGCAGTGAACCTGCTGCTGTTTCACTGGTTTCTGCTGCTGGACAAGCTTCACAGTGGTTCAGAGTTTGAATGTAAGTCGCCAATCGGCATAAGGGGAGTGGGGTAGAGGGGGTTGGGGGGGGGGGGGGGGGGGGGGGTGAGGTGATGCAGAGCATGAATCACCTCCCATCTCTGGCTCAATGTCCAAAGGATGGAGCTTGTTTGCAGTGTTAAGTTGCACTTGGCACACACATAAAACTTTCTACTGTTTCTACTGTTGGTCTGCTTGGTCTTTCCACTCCCCTTTTCTTCTTTTTCTTCTCAGACTCCTGGAGAGGAAAGAAAACTGTGCAGAATGTGCTGTTTCTGTTTTAAGTGTTCCACAAGCGTTTGCTTTGCTTAACCTGATTTGGTCTTATTGTCTTGCAATTGAAGGATTACTGTCAGATGAATAATTTAAAAAGTGATCAAACAGTTGATTTTAAACATGCCAGTGTGTGTAAAGATCAAAACTTTTCCGTGGAGCTCCCTATATCTAACCTGTCATCTCTGTCCCTTTTATAACTTCTCCATTCTGTTGTTTTTTGGAATAAAACTGGCCCAATGATTAGCTCAAATGCCTTCATCCAGAGGAGAATGAGCTCTGAGGCTTGTTCAAGTGAAGATTTTTAATTAAGGGAGTCAAGTGAGATCCCATCCGTTCCATGCATGTACTAACCCCAGAGATTGTGGGAAGTGTGCGCAGCGGGACAAGACTCTACCTGCCACAGTGCTCATTGCTACCCTCCTCTGCTTCTCTCCTCATTCTTGACATTTTCGATAGCTAGGATAGACTCAGGAATGCCTGGCAGAGTATAGGTGGGGAGGTGCATTGTCTGAGGTGGAAGAAAAAAGGCTTTGTGAGAGCACTTTTGCTACTGAAAGCCTTGAGTAGGGGGCAGTTGCATGGAGGAAAACAAGACGAGCGATGTAAAGTTAAAAAAAAGGAAAACAAGGGATTTTTGTTTGTACATATGAACTCATGGAGTGTGAGGAGGGATGTTTGTTTTGGAGGGGCATATTTGTTAGTTTGGACCAAGGGTGCATGAAGATGATTGCCTTCAGGGATTATATTTTAGATTTGTTTTTATATATATATATATATATATATATATATATATATATATATATATATATATATATACCTACTAGCTTTCTGGTCACTCAGTGTGTATATATGGTATCTGCTGGGCACCAATTTCAACTCCATAAACTAGAGTTTACAAGATTCATTGCTCACTTGCTTCATGTGTTATAATGTAGAGCAGTCATTAGGAAGTGGAGAACTCCTCTCCTGCCCTCCCTTCCCATTTGACTCAGCAGTAACAGCACTGAAAGTCAATATCTTTTCACAGGCGAGATGCTAACAAGAACATTGTTAGCTGTAATTCTGTAGTAGATGATAATGTTAGAAAACAGGTCAAACCCAATCTTCTATTTTTGGCTTTTTTACTTTCAGGCTAAAATCATAACTAGGAGCTACTGGAGGTTAGAAAAGATACGGTTTAAGAACTAGCGTAAAGAAATTACTTCCACATATGAAGAATTATTCACGCTTAATTTGACTATTTTTACCATGTGGGAACCTTTCAGAGACATAATTTTACTGAGAATTTTGTACGCAAACATTAGCACTGCAGAACAGCTAGCTACTATAGGATGATAGTAAAATAGTAACTACAAATTCACATTAGGTGTTTGCTTCAAAAATTGAAGGGACATTTAAGTGTAATTTACAAATTTTGGCTCATTTGTGATGGTGATTGAGAATTAGTAGTGATTGTTTCTGTGCATTATAACATTAGTACTGTAGCACAGTTATCAGCTGTTATTTAGCAGTTCCACATTGCCATAGGAATTGTAGGATTGCTTGTGCCAATTTTTAGATTTTTGTTGTCTGACAGTTTTAGGGAGATAATCATGCTACTGAGTGTGTTTCTGGACAAGTTAGCGTTAGGGCTCAATTTATGAGCTGCTGAAAGAAGTTAGTAAATTAGGAGATTTAATATCCTGTCAAGGAATTTTTAAAGTTGTCAGGATATTTGTAATTAGTTATTTCATTTTTGCCATGTGAGAATGGTTCTGTCATGATGGTTTCTAGTTTTCTAACCCACATGTAGAAACACCAGGCGGAGAACAGAAATCAGTTAAATGGTTTATTGAAAAAAGAACTGAATAATCAAAACGGCGGGTCCTGGGTTATGATGACAATCAGGGTCAGTGGATCACTGGAGTTGGAGAGAAGAGGAGGTGAGTTCAAGAGTCGTAGGAAAAGGCAGTTTCAGAACAAATGGACTGGTCTTACTTGGGTTGGAGGTGTATTCGGTCTCAGGAAGGGTTCACTGAGGTTACCAAGGCAGTGGTCACGAAGGAGGGCTTGCTGCTGAGGCCAACGGGTGGAGGGTGGACAGGTAAGTTTTGAGTATCCGGCGGAGAGGAGCGAGGGAGACAGCCACTGGGAAATCCAGGAAGGTTTGGTTAACTGCGGAGGTGTCAGTGGAACTCAGGCAATCAGTGGGTAACATCCACAGCGTCACGAGAGATCACCTGAAGAGGAGGCACATAGAAATATTACTTGGAGGTCCACAACGAGGAAAATGCAGAGAGATAACACGGAGGCCTGATGTACCAAACATTGGCTAATACTCTGGCAAAGAAGTGTCGGCCGCTCCCTCCTCATATACTCCTCCAGATGATCTGATAACTTGCAGGTGTGCAGATAATCCAGGGAGAGCTGGCCACGCCCTCTGGTAGAAGCAGCCTCCATGCGCCCTCTGGTGGTAAAAGGGGAAAAAACAGCAGCAAAACTCATACCACCACCCCGGTTCCCAACAAGTTCACATAGATAATAATTGTATTAAGTGTGCTAATGTACAAAATCAACTTACATCAATAATCACAGGTAGGTGAGCCTTGCAGAAACATAACAGTTTAAAGATCCAAACTGTTATCACATGAAAAGGGTAAACATGTCTTATGCTCAGTTTATTAATCTTTGCCATGTGAGACTAATTCAGGAAGATATTCGTTGTTTTGAGTTTGTTTATATAAGAACTAGCATCAGCACTGTAGATCCTCTCGCTGCTAAATGACGTCAGAAAACTAGCAGCTCCAAATGCCTTTGCTCTAAAAGCTATGCAAGGTTTCAGACGCAATTTAAAATTTTAGTGCATATTTTCAGTTTAGGAAAATTATTATAAACGCTGAGTGTGTTAATGCACAAGATGGCATTAGTATTGCAGCACAGCTAGCAGCTACAGGACTGTAAGTTAGCAGTTCTAAAATCCTATTAAGGATTTACTTTAAAATTTGCAAGTATTATGCTTATTTGATTCTTGCCATGTGGTAAGAATATTCAGATCAATGGGGACCCTATTGGACAAGTATCACAATAAAAATATTTAGGAATAATTCTGGATGCTGAGTTAAATTTTAGGAGCCATGTTGATAAAATCTACAAATCTGTTAGATCGAATATAAATTGTTTTAAAATTATTAGACATTGTTTGACACTTCGTTGTGCAGAGATGTTTTAGAACTCTCACATTTTACCTACAGAGCTACTGTCTGGTCTCAGACTAATCAAACTATACTCAAACCATTAGCAAGTCTCTATAATCGGGTCTTAAAGGTTTTATATCAAAAGCTGATTAGATTCGATCACTGTCACATTTGGCTAAATTTGGCAGTTTGGATTTTACAAAATGTCTAAATTATAATGTATTAAAATTGATTTTTAAGCGTTTAAATGGACTTGCACCTACACCATTAAGCAATTGCATGCAGAGACTGCAGGGCAACAGCAGATCTACCAGAGTGGCTTTAGATGGAAATTGTAAGGTCCCCTTTCGAAGAACCACTTTTGCTCAAAGTGCTCTGTCTGTGAGAGGATTTGCAGTTTGGACTCACTTCCTGTTCATTTAAAGTCTGTAACCAGTTTTAGTACGTTCAAAAATCAAACAAAACTCTGGTTATGTCAAAAACAAAACTGTACCCATTTTTGATGTTTTACATTTTTCTGTTTGTATATATTATGTTGTGCTATTTTAATGTTTATCACTTCAATTTTTAGAATTATTTAAAAAAAAAAAAGCCCAACTAGGGACAAGTGCTGCGAATTAGCTGTTGCTATTGCACCATGATGCAAACATGGGACTGCTGTTTTAATCAGTTTGTTTATGTCGATGTGTGTCTGTCCCTATTAAATAAACTTTTTAATAATAATACTTTTGTAGGAACTGTTCTGACATGCAAGTAAAGCACAGCTAGTGGCTACAAAAGCTAAGAAATGGAACAGTTCAAAGCTCCATTTGTTGCTTAAAAAATTGCTGCTTTGTTTTTGCTTAGTTGATTGAATTTTAGCATTCAAGACCAATTTGGTGAGAGAATTGTTGAATTGAGTCTTTGTATATCAGATAGCATCATCACTCCAGTATGGTTGCTGGTTTTTATTGAGTTTAACCACGTGGTAACACTTTATCCACATATTTATTGTAATTATTAATGATATTGCCCTGATGGACTGGTGACCTGTCCATGGTGACTCCGCCTCTCGCCCTCTGTCCTTTGGAGGATAGGCACTAGCAGCCTTCATGACCTCACTAGGGATAAGGGCATATGATAAAAGATGGATGGCTATTAATGATGCTGATGTTACTGAGGTTATTGATTAAATATTGACAACCCTAACTAAAAGCGTTGATGATCAAACTATCAGCACCTGAAGCTGTTTTTTATTTAAGGATGGATGAACTCCCAATAGAAAAAACAACATTTCTTCTATTTATTGACATTTTCATTCCAATTTGTCATCAGCAAAGAGAGGAGGTGGGAGTGACGGGCCTTTGGGAGAGAGGAAGCACCTTGATGGAGAAACGTTGAGTCACAGGGAGATGGTATCTATCTTTCTCTGTTTATCAGCTGCTTTTGTTTCAGCTCTTGATAACTTGATGTCAGTGTTTCCCCCGGAGGCCCTGACGGAGAACAGAAACAAAGCACTGTTTGTTCCTCCAGTCTCCATCCCTCCTCTCCTTCTCTCTCTCTCTTTTTTTATCTCCTATGTAGAGTCATTTCACAGCTGCATCAGAGATTGTTTTTTAATCCTTTTTGTGTTGTCTATTTAAATCCCATAGTGTCGTTATGAAGGAGGTTTTTTTCTAATTCCGTATGATACGTGTGGACAGCGGTGCAACGGCTGGCTGCTGATGGGTTAACTGGGCTTCTGGAGAACCTGATGGGGGTTCTGGTGTAGCAGCAGGTGGTCTTGCTTAATGATGGTGAGCAGACAGAAGAGTGGAATGCTTCCCAGGGTGGGTGGGATGTGCGATGACTGTTTCAGCTGTCCCTCCTCCCTCTCCTGCTCCATTGCTTCTCAGTGAATGAGATGCTGAGAACTTTGAGCTTTTCCCCCCTTACTGTTTGTGGAAGGAGGAGGCCTGGATTCCGAAGCTCCCTCCGCTCCTCCCTCCTTCCTTTACCTTCTTGATATGTGAAGAGATAATGATAGAAGTTAACAAGATGTTTAGGGTTAGTTCTCCCTGCAATCTTTCATAGCACACATGCCAGTTTTTCTGCAGCTTGTTGAATTAAAAACATCCTCAGATTGTAAAATTCAGACTTAATTGGGATGTTACTGCAGCACATCTTCCCCATAGATAAAGTTTTATTCCAAACGTTATGATTTCCTCTGTTTTATTTCTGCTTCTGCTTTAAAACGCTCTGTGAAAAGCTGCTGCAAGTTTTACAGCCTTCTAATTAAAATATTACCCCACTCTGCAACCTGCTCATGATTTCATCTTACAGGGGAAACTCTGCAGATAGATTAAACTTTTACCGCTTCTCCGGGAAACTTGACAACCCCCTAATTTCCCAGGTAGGGAAACACACAGTTTTTCGGGGTAATTCCAGATGGGTAGATGGAATTCATTTTATTGTGCTCTGGAAAGTGTGTGATAACTCTATACCCCTGTGCCCTGGTGACTGAAGTAAAGCACCGGGGTTCTTCTTCCAGTCCATGTCCACACAAGCAGCCTTTTGTCTTTGGGGAGTCATGGGAAGTCAAACGAGGGACTTTTGAAGGATTGGGATTCTTCTCAGCCTCTTTGAATGGATTAAGGCTGTAGAGTTCATTCGCTTTATATGAAGGCGTGGCCTCTATAAATCTGTACATCCTGTTTGGATTATGTCAGGACATTTTACTCGGTGAAGTGAACAGAACTGATGGAAGGCTTTGATTAAACAAATAACACAGGGTTAAAGACAGAAGCAAAACCGCCGACCCATTTGCCAGCGAACCCTTGGAGTCTCCAGCGTTATTGCAGATTTTCGATTTTAATTAAAAATCTGGAAGTGCTGATGCCTGCTTGGCTTGGTAATAAAGGACTGAAATGAAAAAGCCATGAAAGATGGAAGAGAGTAAGGCAGGAATGGACCACTTAACCACAGTCTGCTGGGCCTGGCCTCCATCCCAGCAGGATCAGGATGAATCTCTGCTGGTGATAAGGATCACAGATGGTGGTGATAGAGCAGCACACTGTTAGCATGCTAGCATCTTTCGTGTGGGAACACATCTGTCATTATGTGTTCCAGCAGTGTGCATAGTAACAAGGACCGTGAAATGAAATATGTCCAGAAGCAACTCAGATGCAGAACGCTATGCTTATTTATTTATTTATTTATTTATTTATTTATTTATTTATTTGCAACCAGAACTGATTGTTGATCTCTAAATTAGATCTGTGATTTGTTTTTTGGCAAGATGCAATGATGCAAATAGAACAATTAGAAATTACTGTAATGCTCTACCTGTCCAATTTTTATTTTGACTTTCTATAATGAAGCATTGGCACTTGGCTGTGGCAATGGTTTCAAAACTTCTCAGCCTTTGACCTATGAAGAAATGGGAAATGATTTCTAATGAAGTTCACGTCATTATGAGAAAAAGAAACAGATGTATCGTGAAGACACAAACAGCAGCAATGTGGAAAAGTCCAGAATTAGTTTTAAACCATTTACTAGTTTACATAAGTTTGGAAAAACAAGAGTCTTGAAGAAGATGTGGAGTTCCAAATTTTGTCCAACATCCTCTCGTCTAAACCCATCTGTCAGTTCATCCATCCGTTCGTCTGTCCTTCATCTGAATTCCTATAAAACCATTTGCCCATCCACCCTGCCTGTTTGTGGATTTTTTTGCTGGTCTTAAAATTCGATCATCGTAAAAATATCTGCTGTAAATGTGTAGTAAATGTTTATGTACCTTTTTTTTTTTACTCCATCAGATTCAATTGCCCAGGTTTTACTGTGGAAACGTTTGCAATATGTTCATAGTGAAACTTAGTATTTACTCTTTAAAATGGGCCAAACTTTAAAAATCTGACTCAGGAAAAGTTAGGACTGTTAACATGACAAGCATTTATCTTTTTGTAAAAATGACCTTTCCCCCATCATCTTCTTACCTTGTAGTTTGAATCTTAACTCTTGTGTTTACAAATGGGTCCAACCAACCCCACACTCAAATCACTTGAATTAGTTGCCTCAGTCCTCGCACGCACAAGGGTTAAGAGGAACTCAAACTTGTTGTCACACTCAGCATGAACCTGACTTTACTCCTGAATTATCATGCGTTTAAAGACAGAAAAATCAGTTTCAAATATCTGATCTTCCAGTAATCTGCTTCTGCTCTGAGTAGATTGTTGCTTAATGTAAAAAATGTCAGTTATTCACCAAGTCATGTATTCAAAATGACTGGACAGATCAGAGATGCTATGTATATATGGTGCCCCTGATCTGTCCAATCTTAACCCCAACCCTTATATATTAGGGGGGAAAGTTACAAAGGTTCCAAGGGCCCCTGACCGACAGGGGGCCCTCCCACAAAAATGTTTTTTCTTATTGAAATAGAAAAAAATTGGGGGCCCTGTCAATTACAAAATTAATCATATAGTGGTTTTAAAATTTTTTTAGCAGTAAATATTTTATGTTACCACTCCCAGACCAAAAAGCACACAACCATATTTGCAGTGAACACCCCCTACATGAAATGGTTCATTCCTGCTTAGCGTTTGATGGTGACAATGTTCAGCAGCGGTCAGTAGATGACAAGAACGACTGTGGCAGTTACTGTGCTACTTTGAAAAATAATAAAGTCAAGTTTACAAAAAGACAGAGAGGAAAAAAGACAAGAGTGTCAATGTATAGAACAGTTTTTCTCCAAGAGAGGTTGGTAGACTGTGTGAGACTGTCAACCATTTAGCACCAGTTAGCTTAGCTACAGACTACTGTTTGCCTCCATTTCACTAGCATTTAATGAATGAAGGAAATAATTTAACATATTCAAATATTTAGCTTGTCCCTGTACCTCCTACCACACTTAACAGATTAATCATCCCCAATACCAGCATAACCAGCATAAAAAAGGTGAGCAACACTGTGTTCAATGGCAAGATAGTTGGCATCATTTCAGGGAATCTGTGGATTTTTCCTGTCTCTCTACTCTTTTTACAGTTACACAACAAAAACAATTTATTACTCAGAAATTAAAACAATCTTTTTAAAATCCTCCATTAGCCCCTCTAGCAGTGAGTGAATGAGGATGATTGACAGCACTAAGACTGTCCTCCTGGTTCTGATTGGTTGTTTTTGGTCAGAATGGTGCATTTCTTTAGATAGCAGTAGCAGCTCAGAGAGGAGGTGAAGGAGATTGATCTTTTCACAGATTATCTGTTTTATAGCAAACTGTCATGACATGGTGACAGCTTTAACAGATGTGTAAAAAACATATTTTTATTTAAGTTATATACTGCAGCTTGAACAAAATGCTTTGTAGTTGCTGGATTGCTTCATGTATATTTTGCACACTGCTTTTCCTATGACTGTTTCTACTGGGGAGAGACATTTCAATAAGGTAAAACAAAAAAAAAATAAATTAACAACCTATGTGGACTGTTGCATGTAAAATTCACTAGCAGTGAATATTGTGCTAGCAGAAGTATTGGACCAAAGAAAGCAAGGCAGTTGCAGGCCTTTAAAATTGTGACCGTTTTGATGGGTCAGATAGACTCACGAAATTGTAATAGCAGCTGCAAAGGGAGGGGGGCGGGGGGAGGGGGGGCGCAATTCTGTTTTTTGTCATGGGGCCCAAGACTCCTGGTGGCACCCCTGAGACAGATTAAGATGACAGTCAAACAAACAGGACTTTCTGAAGGCGTATGTAATCAAAAAGCAGATTTCATCCCTGTTAAAGTCCCAGTTAAGCTTCCCTTTAGTTTAGGTCAGGAAATTAAAAAGTGACACAGCAGGTTCTGAGCTAGGCCTTGGATGGACGCTGACCCGGAAACATGTCTCTTCTATCCGACATAAAGAGCTTGGAGAGGCTGAGAGGCTTGCATGAGAACCGGACTCCCTCCAGGAACTGGAACCGTGACAGAATTCCCGATGCTGCAGTTCTGGAGCGGGCAGCTACTGCTGCGAGTGTAGCTGCCGTAGAGAGAGGTTTAGGGAGAGGGCTTTGGAGGAGACTCTGGGGTATTTGGTTGGTTTGTATTTAGGTCAGCTCAGCTGTAACTCCAGAGCTTCTCACATCAAGAGAAAACAGCAAAAGGAAACATCTATATTTGTTCCAGAAGTTTGTGTTTGCTAACTACATCAGGGACAACATGGTTTAAGGACATTTTCCACATAAATAGTTTACAGAAGTTTAACTTGGACATCAAACAGGAAACAGCAGACCATTTTTCTGCAGCAGTACGCATGGCGTTCTCTGACCTGGTGTTGATGGCCGCACATTGTTCAGCTCTGACTGTAACACTCTGTTGGGGTGTTTTGGCACCAGCTTTGCACATCAAGCTAATGGCATTTTTACCCGTTCTTCTTTACAAACCAGCTCAGGCTTGTTACACGGAGAAACTGTCATTTTCACATCGTGCTACATGTTGGATTTTGATCAGGACCAGGGGCGCCGCCAGGAATCGTGGGCCCCCTGACAAAAAATTTGTTTGGGCCCCTCTGCGCAGCTGCTGCTACAATTTTTTGAGTCTATTTGACCCATAAAATGCGTCACAATTTTAAAGGCCTGCATCTGCCTTGCTTTCTTTGGTTCAATACTGATAATTAGCACAATATTTACTGCTTATGAATTTAACATCCAACAGTCCACATCCAGTAGAAAAGTAGGTTGCTTAAATTTTTTTCTATTCGTTTTAGATACTGAAATGCCTCTCCCCATGAGCAACAGTCAAAAGCAACGTGCAACTACATATAAACCAATCCAGACTTCTCAAAAATTCTATGTAGTTGCATTTTATTCAAGCTGCAGTACATAACTTTAATAAAAAAAATGTTTTCTCCATATTTGTTAAAGCTGTCACCATGTCGTAGCAGTTTATGAGACAGATAATCTGTGAAAACAATCAATCTCCTCCATCTCCTTCCTGAATTACTATTACTGGTTAAAGTAATGCACCGTTCTGACCAAAACAACCAAACAAAGCTAGTAGGACGTTCTTAGCACTGTGAATTAGCCTCATTCACTCACTGCTAAATGTGCTAATGGTGGAGAAACAACTTATCATGACAAGAACCCATTTATCTGCCATCATTGGTAGCTATGCTAACTAAACTGAGCATTCACAGTTTGAATCTGCACAGCTCTGTGCTATGCTAGCTGCAGCACGCCACAAATCGGGGGGAAGGATGAGCAGCACCACATGAAATTGTGATTGACAGCACTAAAACTCTCGTGCCACTGACTGGTTGTTTTTAGAGAACCCTGGAAGAGAGCAGAGGAAATTGATTTTTCACAGATTACCTGTCATACCATACTTTCGCAACATAATGACAGTTTTAAAAAATATGTGAAAAAAAATATTTATATAAAAGTGACATACTGCAGCTTTAATTTCAGGACAGGGCAGGTCAGGAGGGACGTGGGTTATAACTGCTGCTGACTGACTCACCTGTTGTTAAGTGGTAAAAGGTAGAGGAAACAAGTTAAATATATGAATACGTTGGTAATTTTTTTTCCTTAATTCATTAAAAGCCAGTGAAAAGGAAGCAAACAGTAGTCTGTAGCTAAGCTAATTATGCTAAATGGTTGATAATCTCACACAGTCTACCCACCTCTCTTGGAGAAAAACTGGGTTATAAATTAACACTCGCCTTTTTCTCTCTCTCCCGCTCTCTATTTTGTTTTTGAAAACCTGATTTTATAACTTTTCTTAGCAGCGTAGTAACTGCCACAATCGTTCGTGTCTTCAGCTGACTGAAGACACGAAGTCAAGGCAGTCAAGGCAAAAACGGATGTTTGTTTTTTGGTCTGGGAGGGGTAACATTAAATTTTGAAAATACAATACAATTGTATACAATTTTGTTTTTGACAAGACCTCGATTTAATAAATTTTATTTCTATGAACAAAATATAAATAAATTGAGGGCCCCCTGTTGGTCAGGGTCCCTGGAATTATCATCACTTTTCACCCATTTACCGCGCCCCTGGTCAGGAGGACTGATCTGAAGGTCTGGGTGTTTCTTCAGATGAACCTCTGGCCTTGTCTCAAGTATTTCAAGTTTTATTTTAATTTTTCATCTCGATGCAGACATTAAACAAAGCAAAATTTTGTTTTGGTTTCCATTTGGTGAAGATGGAAATTGCGCTCAGTGTCTTCTTCAGAGGTTTTTATGTTTCCGTCAGTGGTTCTTGGTGCAGCGCCCCCACAGGCGAGGAGGGGAACAGTTTTTCAATTAGTTTGGATCATCTGTGAAAGAGAGCCGCAGCAGCTGGAAGTGGAGCAAATGTTTGTTCCCAATCAAACTGAGTCTACTGGACTATCAGCTGTGAAAACTCTCTAAGATTGATTAACATAAAAGGTGAAAACCTATTTTACAACAAACTTATAGTATATTGCTCATTTCCAACAAGTTTTTCACCAGCTTCTCCCGCAGCATGATGCCACCAGCACCATATTTTACTTTGGGATGACATGTTCTCGATGTACATCTTGACAAAATAAAAAAAAAAAGTTTTGAGAATATAAAATACATAATTTATGAAGAAGATTAAATTAGCTTGTTTTTAAGGTTTAATCTCAGCCAGTTGGGATGTGAAGTCTGTCTCAGTGTAGTACAGGCAGGAAGCAGAGGAGATTTTTGATAGTTCACAAAACAAATCATGCGAAGTTTTTCCTGTGTTGTTTTGGTCATTGAACAACAGCTCTGGCAGAGCTATTCTCCCTTCATTTCACTCTCCATCTGAGCACTGTCAAAGTAAACCCAGGGTGAACACTTCTTTCTTTCTCGTGAATTATCCTTTACATTTCCTTCTGTGTTTATCCTCATCTGTTTGTGTTGCTTCCTGCTTTCATTTATCATCTTCAGTTCTGGTAACGGATCCTGATGGTGATGACCTAAATATGTGTCTCTGTTTCGTGTCAGGTAGCTAGCTCCTGTTAGCACCTATCCTTCCTTTAATGTTTGATTTCATGTCTTTTATTCTCCAACTCATGTCCCTGTTTTTCTGTGCTCTTCCTGCTGTCATGTCTCTATCTTCAGTTTATTTTCTTCGACCTGTAATTAGGCTGGAATCCAAAGCTCTGTGAAACTGTCATACTTTTAACAACCAGGTGTGCTTTGTACAGTCTGACATAATTCAACCTTCTTCCCAAGTGTTTTTCTGTTTGGTTCCTTTCAAAAATACAATAAAAAATACACTTTATATATTAAAAATGTAAGCATAACAACAGTTGCAGGGGAGCCATGAGTTCCCTGAGATGAATTTTAAATTCCCTCGGATATTGTCATATTGACATTAAAGCGCAATGCGACACATCTATTTTTCCACAGATGTGAAAAGTGAAGAAATATTGTGAATTTTGTGTAGCATAAAGTTTTGTCATATGTTTAAGGTATGCTGTTAATGTGTTTCTGGTTTGAATAGTGCTTGCATAGTTTGAATAGTGCTTGGATCAAGTGTGTGGACTACAGAGATAACTGCATTAGTCACTACTGCAGTCAAGTCACTTCACTGATGATTTTTTTCATATTTAAGGATCAATCAATTGTCTGGGAATTAGATTTTAATGCTCTTTGAGAAGTGACCACAAATATTTTAATGAGTATTAATCAGAAAGTAGATCATGTCGTCCGTTTCACTTTCAAGCATCCAGCATCTTGAGCTGAGTGATTCTTAATTGATGCAGACTAAAGGTTTGATTAGTGTTTGATTAAGCACCTTTATCACATGGCAAAGATGGTATCCCATTCAGTTCCTGTAAAACATTCCATGCCTCAGTCTTCATCCCAACACACACTCCCTGTTCCAAACTATTGTGCACAATAAATTACATCATGATAAGTCCTAAGGAAGATGGTTGAACATTTTATGTCTATAAATGGCTTTGAAGATAAGATGCGAATATTCTGTTTTATCCTGGAGGGTCCAACATGCGGCCCCTGGCTGAAGTTCAAAAATGTTCCAAATCTGTCAATCTGGATCTGAAGCAGATGGACACTTTCAGGGCCGGCCCAAGACATAAGCAAACTAATCAGCCGCTTAGAGCCCCAGGGCCACCAAGGGGCCCCCTCAGTGGAGCTGATTTTTTTTGTTTTGTTTTGTTTTTTTCGTAATGATTTCTGTCATTTTAACAAAAACACACAATTTCATCATGAAGTGATTTGTTTTTACAATAATATGTCTCAGTGTTGGGCTGCACAGTGGCGCAGTTGGTAGAGCTGTTGCCTTGCAGCAAGAAGGTTCTGGGTTCGATTCCCGGCCTGGGGTCTTTCTGCATGGAGTTTGCATGTTCTCCCTGTGCATGCGTGGGTTTTCTCCGGGTACTCCGATTTCCTCCCACAGTCCAAAAACATGACTGTTAGGTTAATTGGTCTGTCTAACTTGCCCCTAGGTGTGAGTGTGTGTGTGCATGGTTGTGTGTCTCTGTGTTGCCCTGTGACAGACTGGCAACCTGTCCAGGGTGAACCCTGCCTCTTGCCCGGAACGTTAGCTGGAGATGGGCACCAGCAACCCTCCTGACCCCACTGAGGGACAAGGGTGAAAGAAAATGGATGGATGGATATATTTGATGATGTATGTAGAAATCTTTATTTTATGGACAAAAAGAAAAACAATTGCTCTTGGGGGCCCCTTGGTGGCCGCGGAAGGTCATTCACACTTGCAGAGCACATATAAAGGTCCAAAGCTCTGGTAGAAGAGTTGTCCCCAACCACCAGGCTGCGAACCGGTACCAGTCTGTGGACCAATTGGTACCGGGCCGCGCAAGAAATAAATATTTTTGTTTTATGTATTATCTGAGTCTGGAGGATCTTTTATTTTGAAAACCCTTTAACTAGATTCTCTCGGTTACATCTTGCATGCCAACGTTGAGTCCACAATTAGTAAGAAACAGATGTCTTTGGAAAGTTTCTTTGGAAAAGGGGAGAAGGACCAGAGACAGGAGAATGGATTTATCCCGGACCGGTAGGTGACTCCCATGTTCCAAGCCCACTCTACATAATATGCACCGGCTCGCTAATGAAGCAATGAAGCCTTCAAACTGCTTTGCCATTACAGACCAAGCACCCTCTGTATCGGGTGTCATTGTTTCCCAGATAGGATTGTGTCGTTGCAGAGAAACGAGCTCAGGGTTCCCATTAATTTGTCGTTGTCATGCGTTAATAAATGAAAGTAAATGTTTGTTTTTGTGGCGTATCTATCTCTTATTTTGAAGGGATGTGTAAACGTTACCATAGCAACCAGAGACAGGGCAGCAGTCGAGACGAGAGGAGAGGAGTAGAGCTTGTAAGTCTTAAGTCTGGTTCACATGATTTTAGGATTGTCTACTGATTTTCAAAACTTCTTTGACTACATAAAAGTACAACAGGTTCAGTCGGTTCTTGTGTCCAGCCACATAACAGGAGAAAATCTTGCCGTGTGAGCAGGCTTTAGTACTAAATAATATGTCACAACTACAATCTACCTGCAATTCATTTAGCCAGGTTTCATGTTAATGATGGATAGGCGAAAGGTTTCCGGGTTTTTCAACTGTGGTAGCAATTTTGCTCCAACTCCGCTCCTTATCATTTCTGTGGATATTCTTTGTACGAAATGCTGAAAAAACATTGATGCTGTTTCCACGTATCATCTGCAATGTCCACCGGACTCGTTTGGGCATGTCAGCACAGCTGTTTGGGAATCCCCTCCATGAGCAACGTCAGCGCGCTTTCTGATTGGCTACTTGTCACATTCAACAGATTGAGTTCTTGCTCCCAATCAGGGAAAACCCCACACGCTGAGAGAATATGCCCGATTTTAGATCGGAGCAGTCCCAACGTTCCAACGACTGGACGCAATCAGTCTTAGCATACCACACACGGCAGGATGATCGGTTACGATTATCTCGAGCGACATTCTAAGATTGTCGTAAGGGAAAAATCAGGGCAAAAAAAAAGAAACATTTTCTTCACAGAAAAATTGCCAAGTCTTGACCGGTCTGCAGTGATAAAAATGTTGGGGCCACTGCGGTAGAAGATAAGTTAGCAAAACAATGTCTCAACAAAGGACTTATCCTTCAGGGACAAAGAAAAGAGGAAGAACAGAAAAAAGCCAAGATAAAGGTTTGTTTTAATATGTCTTTGTAATGTAATGTTTATAAAAAAGCTCTGTGAAGCGGCTAATAGAAAATGTGCTTTATAGCGATCTTGGAACGGTTCAGGTCAACAGCCTAACATTTAATGTAAATGTGTCTTTGTGTGAAGCTAAGTTTTAACTTGAAATTAGTTTATTCTCCTGCTTGGCTCTGTATATTTCTGAGGTCTTTTGGCTGATCACGATCCCCCAAAATTAAGGAAATCTGCACCCAGAAATCCACTGGCTGATAAATGTATCCTATATTATACATGCATAGGATATGATGTAAACAGCACTATCACAGATGCAACAAGTTTATAGCAGGTGTGCGAATGACCTTATATTCTAACTGTTGATTTCAGCCGGTCACATTGTTTGCAGAACTCGAGGGCCCCATAATCAAATTTTGCTTAGGGCCCCATGGAGGCTTGGGCCGGCCCTGCACACTTTTGTAATTTTTCACATCTATACATTCTTAAATGCCAAATGTTTGGTACAACACAAAGTTGTTTTTCTTTCTTACTGTCATTTTTATATAATAGTAAGTTGGGACACAAAGTTTGTGCTAATTATTACCTTTTGACTCATTTAATAATCTTGGTTAAATATAGAAATGGTTTTAGAAGAAAAAGGTTTTCACTTTTGTTGTTGGGATTTTACTAAAAATAAATTCAACCCTAAAGGTTAGAAAACTTCACCTTTTATTATGATACACAAATATCTGAGACTAATTTTTTGAACATTTCTGCTTTGTTTTATTACAATATTACATGTTTAATTTGTTAAACAAAATGTTTAAAAAGGACTTGACATTGTGATTTTGTCCCAAAGTTTAGACGGCACTACCAATCAAACCTCCCTTCAGGAAGGAAACAAATCCAAGAAGTGTTCAGGAGGTTCTGAACAAAATTCCAACAATACCCAACTAAATGGCTTCCTAAAGCCTTTAAGCCGTCGCTTTAGATGATCTTCATCTCACTCTTTAATAGTGACTTATTTCCCCTTTTCCAGCAGCACAATCCATCTTTAAGAAACTGATTATGGGGCCTAATCATATTTTTATTTTCAATATCCATTTCATATTGGCTCCTGAACCAATGTGTAGTTCAAAGGGAAAACTACAGATAAACCCGGTAATGGTCTCAGGGTCCTGTTTACAAACCAGTTCATGCATTCATGTTTCCATGCGCGTGAGCTGTTGTTGTTTAACTTGAGGTCATTAGTTAATCTTTATTCATCAAGAGTGACGTGATTCAGCATGTGAGCTGTGTGCTTCATAAAAATAAGTCTTCTCTTTTGCTGCATGTCTTCAAATATTTGCTTTTGCTTTGTCTTAGATCAATAGAGAAACTGCTAAAATGTTGTCCTAAGTTCAAAAAGGCTCATCTTTGAAGACTGCAGGGGGATTTTTATCTACACAGATGTGTGGTGTGTGGGTGTGTGTGTACGCGTGTGTGTACTAACCAGGGAGTATATTTGGATGTAAAGTGCTTCTTTTTTTTCTTTTATGGAAACAGAGTTTTTTTGTCTTTGGGAAATATTCAAATCATAATTAACTTTGACATCTGAGACAAAGCTGGCTTTAGTTTCTCCCTCATCTAGGTCGGTGTTGATCAAAATCAGAGTTCTCTGGGTCCCTTTTTTCCACTTGTTGACTTCAGGCTTATGTGCGAGTGTTTGTTCTCCAGAAATCCTATTCCAGTTAGAAGTGGAGAGCAACAGGTCAAAGACCAGTTAGTGTTCACCTGGGGCCAAAGGGTGTGTGAGTGGATTAGGGGCTGGGAGGCGTTCACACCTCCCCCAGGAGACACATTCTTCTGACTAACAACTGCAGGTTTTATTGCCGATTTGACTTCCTTTTGAGCATTTCATAGTTTAAATAAGTTCTAGTTTCCAAACTGTAGAAGTTTAGTTTTTGTGTTTAAGTCCTTTTTTAAGAAGAGGTCAGAAATGGTTGCTGGTTTCTGAACACTTCTCTTCCTCCACCTTTTATTGTAAGGCGATCTGGAAACGTCTGGGTTTCCCTTTCAGACCAGTTGCCCTGGCAACCCGATCTGGGATTCAGCTAATGTGGCTAATGAAGTAGCGGAGAGTCGGTGTTCTGGCTATCTGCCATACGCGTCAATCCAGCATACCTTATGGTAATGCGCATGCGCACATTGATGTTACATCACATACTGCTTACTCAGCAGATTTCTTATAAATCCGTCATACCTGTGTGTTATGTTTCTAAGACGTTTACGGTAAATTTCATTTAATTAAGCTGCTATGTTAATCAAGCATATTAACATAAATGACTTTTGCTGTTTCCAATATTGTTACCATACTGTAAACAAGACATTAATCCCGTTTAGTGTTTGACTATAAATTTGGTCTCCCTATAGCTAATCTACCTTTTTGATATTTCAATATTTCTTTAGAAAACGGCACGGAATGTGTCCTAAAAAAAGCATGAATAATGCTGGATGCTGAATATGTCCTAAAAATAGCACATGAATAACGCTGGATGCTGACCGAAACTGTTAGGCAACAAGCAGAACAACACCTCTTTCTAGACACTGCTTGAAAATAACAAGATTTTTCTTATTTAAATTTTTTTATTTACCGTAAACTTCAGAGAAATAAAACACACAAATTGCTATTGCTTTTGTTGGCATTTTGAGTAACTGTGGTGACATTATTAACACAAAACAAGCCAAATTAAACTCAAAACAAAAGTCTGACACAAAACAGTGTCACACAAAATAGACGTAGACTTTTGTCTGCCCCTCTGAGCTGCTCTTTAGAATTACAGACATGGTGGAACACTCCGTCACTAGTCCTTTTCCTTTTGTGTTTTATTTATAGCTGTCATAGCAACTGAACTAATGGGTACTGGGAGGAAAAAGGCGGTTCTAGTTAGCTGAGGTATAAACCTACTGTACAGGAGCTGAATTGCGATCTTTTTATATGTACAGATTGCTTAATACACCATCAGTTATCAGCTTTGAAATAAAATGGTTCTGGAAGTTGTTGGAAAGTGTTATTGGCATTTTTAGATTGTTTTTTCTTTACATGAGTCGAATCTGTTTAGCTGTATTGTGTCTTTCTGTGAAAATGTTAGTGTACAGGAAAACCCCCCTTAAATATATTGTATATTTTTTATGCAGTAGCAGATGGGGGTTATTCTGAGACTTAAGTGTGTGACATAAGCTGTACCTTTGTATTAAAGGATCTAAAACTGTTTATTACAGGAATAAGTATATTATCTAGAACAATGTTTCTCAACCTTTTTCGGCCCAGCGCCCCCCTAGCCTTTATCCAGGTCCCTCACCGCCCCCCACCAAAGAATTTGCAGGCTACTTTGCACTGACTATTATTATATCATTAATATTACTATCACTATTGTAGATGTTTTGATTTTTATGCTTGTTTCTGTATTTATCAAAAAAAATAATTTCCCAGAGAACAAAAAAGTCATGGGAATAGAAATTATTTTCACAGGCGTCTGAAAAATGCAATAAACATTCAAGTTAAAATTGGTAGGTCTAACAGCAGCCAATCAGAGTGGAAACAATATTCTTATTCTTTGCCATTTTCTAGTTGTTAAATCTTGCACAAAATGACCAGATAAAAGATGTTCAACATGCCAGTTTAAACTTTGAACTATTTTAGAAACGACTGAGCTCTGCAACATTAAAACATGGATAGAACTGTAACTACATTAATCATAACTCTTCTTCTCTTCAGTGTTTGTTTCTGGTGGTTCAGCTCTGTGCTGCCTTCAGGAGAATGGGACATCAGAGTATCATCCATAAAACTTCACCCACATGGCATTTATTGTGCAAACCAGAGCTTTCAGTGGAAAAACAAAAGTTCCAGGTCCTTTTAATGTTATACAAATATGAGGCAGAAACATGGATTGTATCTTTATATAGATCTGACTATTGATTATAGATTAATAGTTTTACTGGACAGAAATTACAAACAACAAATCTGGTTCTTAATCAAATCCTAATGAGTCAAATTGAAAGTGTCATGGAGTCATCAGCCTCATGACATTAACACTGACATGAAAGATAATATTGAAGAAATAAATATATCAAATCTAATTAAAAACAGAAATAAGTGATCAGTTATTTACTGTTATGGTCTGTAAGATATATTTATTGTCAGTACTAGATGTGGTCTCAACAAACCCATGACACTTCAACAATATTATTTTACCTTTTATGTGGAAATAGTGTCTGTTTATTCTTGCCATACAGTCTCTGTATTAATTATTGCTCGAAAGGTCTTGCCATACCAGTTTATTCCTCTGTATTTACTTTAGTTTCTTAGCTTATTCTTGAATTTTGTTCTTCATTCATTTTCATTTAGTTTTATTTGACTAGTTTTATCCTCTCTTGGTTTATTGCTATGTCCATTTTAGTTTCTTTCCTGTTGCTAGATTTAGTTTAGCGTTTATTGACCACCAGTAATTTTCACTCATCACCTGCTGCGCCTCCTAATCGTCATGTGTTTCACATCATGTGTTGATTTTTTTCACTGTTCAGCGTCGGATTCTCTGTTTTTATGCCATAATTCACATTTAGTTCGTCGCTCCGTTTTATGTCCCGCTTCTCCTGTTTCAGAGTTTTGCACAATGTGCGCCTCTTTTTTCTTTAACCCCCTAAGGTGCAGGACGGTCGGAAATCGTATCGATGGGGAAAAGGCAGACCGAAATAAACCTTTAAAAAAAGCAACGGAAACAATTTCGGTATTCTGATTATTAAAATTTCAAAGTGCTGTAGTGCCATTGTTCTTTCACACCCGTTTCATACCGGACCACTTACAGCTCCGTGTTAACGCTATAAAATGAACGCTCTCTATCGTGGTATCACCCATGGAGGGATTTCTTTATTTCTTTATTTAAATGGGTTCATTTTTCAGAGGGATACACAGTGAGGGTATCGTGATTTTAGCTACCAGTAGCAGGAGAACAGAGCTGCGCCAAGAAGCTAACAGAAGCTAAAAACACTGAATAGAAGAAGAGCTGCCATCAATACAGGAATGTAAAAATATCTTTTATCTATTTTTCTTACTTTTAGTCACACTTAGTATACCTAATGGAGGAAGAAAATGTAAAGCAAAATGCTAGCGACAGCATTTAGGCTAATGTTAGCAATTTGGCTCATTTTAACTCGTACACTAATTTTAACATACAAAATGGAGTAAGTCCATGTTATTCAACATGTTTGTGACTCTCCACATTGCAGCTTACTTTAGCATTGATGCTAATTTGTAGCATCAGATGGGCACACTTTGGCAGGCCCCATTTACATTTCTTCAGAAATGTTCTAATTGTGTTTTACTCTTTATAAAACATTATGAAACACTTTGTGTGGGCAATATCCAAAATTACATATCAGTGCTTGAACCTGAATTAGGCTTTTAACAATAGTACATAAAATGGCAGACATTGATTTTAAACAGTGACGTCAACAAACATGCAGCTGCTGTACTTTAGATAGAGAAGAAAGCAACAGTTTGGAAATGTTGGTGTCCGTTTCATGTGTCTAAGCTGGTCTCTACTCTGATTGTCACTGGCTCCTTGTTGCCGTCCAGGTTTCCACATGTCTGTCTCCTAACCACACTGTTGCCCTCAGTTTATGTCTCTGTGTTTGGCTCTCCCTCTCCAACTCTTCAGCCTGAGCACATTAAAGTTCTTCTGGTTAGGATGCAGCCGGAATCCTGATCAGCTCAAATTTGCATCTAAACAATGGGACTGAGTTGAGAGGGCATTCCTCTCCTCTCTTTTCTCTTCCTTTACCCCTCTATCACTCCTCTTTTTTCCATCCTCCGCTTTCTGTTGGTGCCTCTGCCAGCAGGACCTATTGCTCCTCCTTTTTATGTTTTCTGAAAATGGAAAGCAAAGAATGAAGAGGCAGCCAGTCTGACGATAGAATGAACTGAATGCTTCTGGACTTCATCTTTGCTCATGGACCTCATGATGATGATGAAGTTCACACACATTGCCCAGCCTGGTGCTCTTAAGCAAGCTTACACAATTAAGACAGCAAACCTTCTTTAGAGCAATCTATTCACAATACCTAAATCCCTGGTATCCATTAGACAGCCCGCAGCACAGACTGCTGGACGAACAGATTCCTCATTCAGCTTCAGTCTTTTTATTCTACTCCGACTGTAATAGGAGCAACATGGACCCAAAACAATTCAAAATTATACATTTACATAAAACATCCTCATTTCTCCAAACTAAAACTGATTTTGATTTTGAACAAACACACTAATGCTCTGAAACAGGAGCTAGACAGAACAGTTATGTAATCTGAAATGTTATCAGGCATTAGACTAGCGGTTCTCAACGGCGTTCAGAGGACGGCAGGGGGCGCTGGCGGACATTTTAACAAAAGGGGGGCGCTGAGATGCCTTTGGGGGGCGTTTGGTCGAAGGTAAACTTTACACCTTAAATCCACAACAATACCAGTTTAGACTTTGAGCAACTTGGTAAAACTGTATTGTGTAACATTAAATCATGCTTGGCTGCAACTGTATCGATGGCAGCTCTTCTTCTTCTATTCAGTGTTTGTAGCTTCATGGCTCCGCATCAGTTCAGCGTTACACCGACTGATGACGCTGCTGTGATTCACTTTGTCTGGTATTCATGTAGGCTACATATGTTTTGGCAGTTCTGTGATCATATCAAAGCAGCAATTTATATTAAAAAGTGTTTTATTTCCGTTTGAAAGCTGCCCGCTACCATGGAAGGACAACAGAAAATCGCTCTTATAAACATGTAATTACTAAAATCACGACTTTGTATCCCTCTGAAAAATGAACCCATTTAAATAAAGAAATAAAGAAATCCCTCCATGGGTGATTCCACGAAAGAGAGCGTTCATTTTATAGCGTTAACACGGAGCTGTAAGTGGTCCGGTATGAAACGGGGGTGATAGAACAACACAGAACTTTTAAATTTCAATAATCAGAATGCAGAAATTGTTTCCGTTGTTTTAAAAGGTTTATGTCAGTCTGCCTTTTCCCCATCGATGTTTCCCGACCGCCCTGCACTTTAGGGGGTAAAAAAAACAACGGAGTGGACAGCGACAAACAGGTGAGCCAGGACGTCTGGGAACAACAACAGATCGGGAGGTGAGTTCAGGGACTGTGGGCATTTTCCAGTGCTCTACAGTACTATGCTAACTGCGGGAGGAGAACAACAACGGTGCGGCTAGGAGTGAGGCGCTGGAGATGGAGATCGTGCTGCGGTGGAGGGCGGACAGGTATTAGGATCCTGACGTCGTCACGGATAGAGCGAGCGGACTGCCAGCTAGGATCTTCAGACTCTGAGGAGTCTCTTTGGTTCCACGGAGGAAAGGTGAGTGGTGGTCTTGGGCATCAATGGGTGATGTTTCCACGGCGTCACAAGGAAACTCGGGACTACAGCCAGACTAGTAGTCGCAGGAGCAGCTGAAAGAATCCAAACAACAGACGGCGTTAGTTCAACGGAGAGATCAACTAGATCACTGGGGGGCTCCGGGTTACCATAACTGGCTAACACTCAAGCGTTGGTATGCTGGCAGTCGCCGTCTTTTGAAGTCCTGCTGACGAGTAGATTAGGACCCGGTGTGACGGTGACATCAGCACTCCAGTCCTCCTATCCTAGCCTTCATGGTGCCATCTAGTGGTGATGGCAAAAACAACCCCAAATACCCCCAGATCCCAATAAAAACAAACGACCCGCACATCGCGCAAAACTCACAGGAGAAGCGGGACATAAAACGGAGCGACGAACTAAATGTGAATTATGGCATAAAAACAGAGAATCCGACGCTGAACAGTGAAAAAAATCAGCACATGACGTGAAACACATGACGATTAGGAGGCGCAGCAGGTGATGAGTGAAGATTACTGGTGATCAATAAACGATCAAATAAATGTAGCAACAGGAAATACACTAAAGTGGACATAGCAATAAACCAAGAGAGGATAAAACTAATCAAATAAAACTAAATGGAAATGAATGAAGAACACAATGCAAGAATAAACTAAGAAACTAAAGTAAATACGGAGGAATAAACTGGTATGGCAAGACCTTTCGAGCAATAATTAATACAGAGACTGTATGGCAAGAATAAACAGACACTATTTCAGATAAAAGGTAAAATAATATTGTTGAAGTGTCATGGGTAGGGGCGCAACTACACATTATTCAGGTGGATGCGAAAACATAAATCGCCCCCCCACGAAGGAGCGTAGAAAGGAGCGACAGGCCTATTTCAATATAGATTGGGTAAAAGTTCCGCATTTTAGATGGCACTTCCAAAACACCCTGAGTCTGCTGTAGTTGTCATGCCAGGCTACTAGATGGCACTGTGATTTTACAACGTCATCATATGCACATGAGCTTTTGACCCTTAGCTTCCACCTTAATATAAACAGTAACCTGCCTCCCATGAACAAAGTGTTCATATAACACATTTCTTATGGTGTCAAACTGATCAGGTTAATTAGCACAATGCTAACAGTTTGTTTGTTGTTTTCGGGCTGTGCATGCGCAGCATAAACCCTACTGCTGTGTGTTCTGCCCTCGTCTGTGGGGTACTTCACAGCTATGTGGTGGCATTAACTCCTGTTTTCAAAAGAGCCGGAGAGTCAAAAAGAAACAAACATTCATGTTTATCTGAAGAGTGGCTCAGTGTAAATGAGGCCATAGGACGGAATGAGCTGAAGCTCAGTGTCTGGGTTGAGGCAATGCTCAGGGATGGAGAAGATTGTAAATTATCACCCTGCAACTCCTGTCAGAGATTCTCCTTTTCACATCAGTGTTGACAAAAGCTTTGAAGGCCAATTTCGGTGTTGCAGGAAGTTTCTTATTGGGGGGCCTTTGTTGCTGACTTTTTCAGCTCTTCCTAAAACCTTTCCCTCCCACCCACCTGTCTTCCATCACGGCCTCACTACCAAAGCTCTGACTTAGTGAGGCCCACCAAGTCAGAGTGAACCTCTGACTTGGTGACTGGAACCTTGCAGCACCAGGTTCAGGATATTGTTTGCCCTGCCCTCCCTTTTTCTCTCCCTTACAGATAAAAATGTTTTCATTAGAGTGTTGTTGAAGTGATTAAAAAAGGAAAGAGAGGCCGATTTTTACACACCACACCACGAGGGAGGCGGCTGAGAGGAGTGGGATTAGTGGGGGCAGAAACAGCTCTGAAGGAACAGGGTATGATGCTTTTATATGTTAGCCTAGAACCCCCCCCCCCTAGTGATTGACACTAGGGGGGACCAATAATGTTTTGAAATGGGTTTTTCTGAGCCAATGATATCCAGAGAGCGACTTGAGCTCATTTTGACATGCCTGTATTCTTTCTGGTATATTTCTGACTGGTCAACTTGGAAACTTAAGCTAATCTAATCTAAAACCACCAATGTGTAGCCCATTGGTCCCCAACCCCCGGTCCGTGGACCAGTACCGGTCCGTGGACCAATTGGCACCAGGCCGCGCAAGAAATAATTAAATATTTCCATTTTATGTTTCGATTACTTGCGCGCCAACACTGAGCCCAGAAGCAGCAAAATGAGTAAGAAGCAGATCAGATGTCTTTGGAAAGTTTCTTTGCAAAGGGGAAAAGGCCCAGAGAAGAGACAGGAGAATGGATTTATCCCGGACCGGTAGGTGAGTCCCACATTACAAGCCGCTCTGCGCAACATGCGGCGACCGGCTGCTAATGAGGCTATGAAGCTTCAAGCTGCTTCACCACGTAGAGACCAAGCAGGCTGTGGATATAAGCAACACTTCGGGTGTCATTGTCTCCCCTCACTCCCAGATTGGACCGTCTCATTGCAGAGAAACAAGCTCAGGGCTCCCGTTAGTCATTATCGTGAGTTAAAATATTCACAAAAGTAAAATGTTCTTTTTTGTGGCGCATCTGTATCTTATTTTCAAGGGATATGTAAACGTTACCATAGCGACCAGAGTCAGAGCGTTTGGGCAGTGGTCGAGAGGAGATGAGTAGAGCTTGTGAGTCTTAAGTCTGGTTTAGACAGAAAGATTTAAGAATTATTGGCCGATTCTCCAAACCTCTGTTTCCACAGAGCTGATAAAAGTACAGCAGGTTCGATTGGTTCGTGTCTCCAGCCACATGGCAGAGGCAACACATCACACAAACCGATTCCAGTCACGAACATACCGATTCCAGAAGAAAGTCCACAAAACTCCCAACATAGCATACGGGAATTTAGAATAACCAAACATGGATGACGATGTAGAAGCAATAGTGATAGTTTGTGGACTCATTTTAAGAGATAAAAGACATAACAAAAAGAAAAGGCGATGGATAAAAGACGACTGGAGCAGCCGCTCTATTTGCTGCACTATGTGGAGGTGAATGTTTTTTCATAGTTAACATTTTTAACTGAATAAACATTAACATATATAATAATGACCTTCACATATAATAATAAACATTTCCACATATCATATCCGATATCCACCGGACTCACAGTTGCGCCGTGTCAGCTGTTTGGGATTCTCCTCTCTTCTTATGTCACCACGCTTTCTGATTGGCTACCTGTCACATTCAGCAGGTTGTATTCTCGTTCCCAGTCAGGGAAAACCCCACAGGCTGCGATAAAAAGGCCAAGTCAAACCAAATTGGGCACATTCAGGATTTAGCGGGAACACCAACATGCAGAAGCCTTATTTGACGGTTCACGCCCACCCCTGCCCGGGCCACAGCAAAATTTCCAAGTCTTGACCAGTCCGCGGTAATAAAAAGGTTGGGGACCACTGGTGTGACCAACACCTGTCCTGTCATAAGGACCTAAGTTATTTTGGGGTTTATTTTGACATGATTCCACCAGATGCATGAGTAACCATGCGCAATGTGTGCGCCTGTGCTGCCTTAATGTCAGGCTCTGTGCGCTATCATGCGTCTTTATATGTAACTGTGTTTTCTGTCTCTCCGTGGGCCATCAATGAGTACTCAGTCCACACTTAGGACTGTGACTCCCCAGTGCTTCAACACAAGTTTGTCTATAAGATGTTGTCCAAGTGTGCCATTTGGAGATGCCGAATGGATACTCCGAATGGCACACTTGGACAACACCTGTACATTCTCATAAATAAATATGTTCAAGATGACATTTCTTTTTTGTGCTATTTTGGTCAGTCTTGATAACTTCCACGAGCAGAATACGGACTACGTTAACATGTTTTGAATTTGTGTTGTTTAATCATTAGTGACCAGTAGCCTGATGTTACTGTTCTCTTGGTTTGTTGTACTTCATGTCAGACGGATTTCAGAATGACTTAGTCGCTCTCTGTGGTGATGACACTTGTTAGCTCCACTGTTGCGGGCATGTTGTAAAGTTAAATTATCATGAGATTTATTATTTGGGCCCGGTCATTAGCCCCGCCCCTCGGCCCACTCTGTCTTGTTCCGCTACTGCGTCATATGCTTGCCTGAGGAGTGGAGGCAGCAGTATGGCGTCTTGTGTGGTAAGTTCCATGTCAAAATGATCACGTTTTTGACTATTTTTTATGGAGGCATTAATTTTCCGTTTAGGCAAAGATATCAATTCATATACATAGTTCGCTTATCGTACGTTTATTTGTTTGGATATCATGGTATACACCACTGTTTATTATCTTAACCGAACATTGAAACTGTCAGGAAAATCTGGAGGACATTTGAATTAGCATTATTTAGCTGCGGGGTCGTTTTCTTTAAGTTTTTGTCTGTAGACTGCCAAATGGGGGAGGTACTGTACTGGACCGCTGGCTTGATCTGTGCCACATGTGTCAAACTCCAGTCCTGGAGGACCACTGTCCTGCAACATTTAGATGTGCCACTGCTGCACCACATCTTAATACAATAATTAGGTGATTAGCGGGACTCTGGAGAACTTATCTACACAATGAGGAGGCAATTGAGACATTTCACTCTGGTGTTTTGTGCTTGTGGCATATCTAAAAACTGCCAAAATGTTTTTTCTTTGTTAGTGTGTCATGTTGATGACCGAAGCCTGTTACACATTTCAACACATTTCTTCAGACAGGCTGGCACGACTTTTAATGCTGTCCAAAAATGTTTTTCTTTAAGCTGACTAATTTCTTTAGTAATTATTTCTGACATTTTTATGCTTTATCTTGTAAACCGGGTGGGCAGAGTAATTTGAATGAATATGACGGTGACACACACAGGTGAATGATTCGTTTTGTTCACACTTCTTTTTTAAATATTTATTTATTTTCCTAATGTTTCTGCAATATTTCCACACCCTGCCAGTAATATTTCAAAACCCAGATTTCTATGTTAATATATACTTTACATCGTTCTATGTTAGATTAACATGTTCATAGTGTTAACTTTTGACAAAATACTTAATTTCAACTACTGTGAGTGTTGATTCAACTATATCTTAAATAACACTTTCAAAAGTGTAATTTCTACACCATTCAGAGTGGACCAATATAGACACTTTCAAAATGTTGAATTCAACTCTGCAGGAGTTGACTGAACACTTCCAAATCTGCTGTGCACCACCCGAGCCTCTCCACTTCCCCTGCCCTGCTTTAAGATTCCTTCACAAGTTCTCTATGGGCCTCAAAGTTATCTGCAAACATGATTATCATACCTTATGCAAAGACTGTTATGAGCTTCAGCACACGTCCGCTTATTTAGGTTACTTAATCTGGGTGATCGCCAAACCTCCCGGCCTCTTTTTTCCATTCCAGATTTATCACGTTGCTTCTTTCCTTTCCATCTTTGAGAGTGCTGTCCTGCTCCGTTGCTCCCAGAAGGCTGAAGTGTGCTGGGAATCATGCAGAAATGTGCTGGGGCTGTTGGGGCGGCCTATGATTGGACATTCTCCAGAGGGGGGTGCGGTGGCCAGGTGTTGGGAGCGTTCTCCTCTCTTCGGCCTACCTCTTTCCCAAGGGGCCGTCGCTCTAATGGCTTGGCCGAGTAAAGTTAGCCGCTCTTTTTAGGAGGCATTAGGGGTCATTTTACCTGATGATGGCCGTTTCTCTCCTGCTCCAGCCTGGGGGATGGGATACTCTTTAGATAATCTCTGAACTGAAAACTTGTGGTCACTTTTAAGGAGATAACTAACCCATTGTACTGTTGGACATTAGAGACATTTATTTCTGCTCTGGTAAAATTAATTAACCCTGTAATGTGGTGGTTTATTAAACCTTTTAGGACTTTTCTCTTTAGAGAAAGGTTAGAGGTCAGAGTACAACTGCAATACTAAAGCAAGGGAAGGGCTCATTGTCTTGTTTGAAGACACTTTATCAAAGTGGAAGCTCGCCTCAGATGCCTAAATCCACATAAACTAATTGAGGCCAGCACTGATACAGTATGTCCCCTGACTGCTCCCACTTTCCCATAATTACCTCCAAGGTTTGTCTTCTTTGTATTGAAGTATAACATTAGTGCAGCTCTTATTGGTCGCAGAGATCTGCTTAATAAACCAGTTGTTCCAGGACTCGGAATATGTCTCAATCAGTCATGCTATATCAAGTTACAGTGACATTTATAGGACAAAGGATCGGGCAGTTCACCACTGGCAGAGGCCCAGAAGGACTATTATTATTTATGGGAACTACTTAGACATATTGATCCACCCTCTATAAAATGACTAAGATACTTTTCAAAGTAACTCAGTTTGCTTCAAGAACACTGAAAGGACTACATGCAGAAGTTTTCTCCGGTCTCGTCAAGGCCGGCCCAAGGCAAAGCAAACCAAACAGCCGCTTAGTTGTTTTTTTTTGTAATGATTTCTATGTCATTATAATAACAAAAACACTCAATTTTATCATGAAGTGATTTGTCTTTACAATAATATATATATTTGATAATGTATGTAGAAATCTTTACTTTATGGACAAAAAGAAAAAAAAAATGTTCTTGGGGACCCCCTGGTGGCCGTGGTAGATCATTCACGCTATTTGAGCTGCCATGCAGCGTGCAGAGTGCATCCAAAGGTCCAAAGCTCCAGTAGAAGATAAGTTAGCAAAACAATGTCTCAAAAAAGGAGTTATCCTTCAGGGACATAGAAAAGAGGAAGAACAGAAAAAAGCCAAGATAAAGGTTTGTTTTAATATGTCTTTGTAATGTAATGTTCATCAAAAAGATCTGTGAAGCCGCTAATAGAAAATTTGCTTTATAGCAACCTTGAATGGTTCAGGTCAACAGCCTAACATTTATGCTAGCGTCTTTGTGTGAAGCTGAGTTTTATCTTGAAATTAGTTGATTCTCCTGCTTGGCTCTGTAGATTTCTGAGGTCTTTTCGCTTCAAAACGGCGTGTTTGATAACGTTTGATAAGAATAATTAAAACTTGTCAATGTTTGACATTGTCTAGCAAAATGTTTTACATCAGGCTACATGGCTATTGCATTAATATATCAATGAGCTGTTCTAAGCTGTAGTTGGTGATATGTTGTTTGCTGCTGATGTGCCTAAAACAAACAATACTTTTACATTTTTACATCCACATTCTTGGGAGAAAAACTCACCTTGTGTAAATTACATTTTTAGCTATTGGAGTTACAATTAAGAGAAATTAATTTAATCATAGAATGTCATGAATATGTGGCACCGATTGCAGTTTTCTGGCCGATCCAAAGTTACCGATCTTTAAAAAGCCTGACCTGCCAATTTAGATTTTGTCTGAAATGTCGCTAAATATAGCGAGAAAGTCGCTGAGTTGGCAACAGTGGGGTGAATATTGATATATATATATATATATATAAGTTTTGAAGTTATAAATGTTGTTTTTAGTACGTATACAAGAAAAAAGGGAGAAAGCCTGTCCTTTCATGTAAGTTTTTTGTTATTCGAAACAAAACTTTATTAAACGGTAGAAATAGACACCGTTAGTGTCCGTTAGTGTAAATTACTGTTGAAATCTTTCATGTATGGTTGCATTGCCGGTATGTATTAAGTTTGTAACTTTGTAACAGTGTTTCTGTCTAGCGATAGCGCTCTAATGTGTTGTTTTAAGGTAGAGTATGTTTATGTTAATTAGATGCGAGGTTATTACAAGGTTATCAGGTGCGCAATTGGTAGCCTAGATTTACGCATATAGATGTGATGATCGGTAGAAATTGAATGTAGTGTATTTTATGCTGCATATGATCACATATTTACTGTATTTTTTGTCTTGATTTCAGTTTTACCCCTTTGTCATTAAACCTGCTGACAACGTCCTTCGGACTTCAGAGTCGTGACATGAGAAAAGTGTTAGAAAGCCTTTGCATCAGACATGCACAAGTAGCGGCACAATATATATATATATATAAACGTATAACTGTAAACCTACAGACATGACCTGGTGGGCCGGTCTGTCTGTCAAACCTCTCACTGCAGAGCAGAAGAGGACAGAGGCTGATTTTTAACCTTTACTGACAAAAATAAGATCAGGGGATAAGATGGGCTTAACGTGAAGGTATCGGCCAATCACGATCCCCCAAAATTAAGGAAATTGGCGCCAATAAATGTATCCTATATTACACATACATAGGATATAATGTAAACAGCACTATCAGAGACACAGTAGGGTTATAGCAGATGGTCGAATAATCTAATATTCTGTTGATTTCAACCGGTCACATTGTTAGCAGAAATAGAGGGCCCCAAAACCAAATTTCGCATAGGGCCCCTTGGAGGCTTGGGTTTCAGCCATAACCTGATTGCCAAACAAGGAATATTTCTGTTTTATTAAAAATTATTGGTGCAAGTGGAATTAATACTCTCTCCCCTTTGGTTT